>NC_091284.1:316887417-317192060 GCF_032444005.1 Ranitomeya imitator
AGCAAGCACTTGTGCCCAGGCCTTAAGCCTAGCCCGCACTTGTGCCCAGGCCTTAAGCCTAGCAAGCACTTGTGCCCAGGCCTTAAGCCTAGCAAGCACTTGTGCCCAGGCCTTATGCCTAGCCCGCACTTGTGCCCAGGCCTTAAGCCTAGCCCGCACTTGTGCCCAGGCCTTAAGCCTAGCCCGCACTTGTGCCCAGGCCTCAAGCCTAGCCTGCACTTGTGCCCAGGCCTCAAGCCTAGCCCGCACTTGTGCCCAGGCCTTAAGCCTAGTCTGCACTTGTGCCCAGGCCTTAACCTAGCCCGCACTTGTGCCCCGGCCTTATGCCTAGCCCGCACTTGTGCCCCGGCCTTAAGCCTAGCCCGCACTTGTGCCCCGGCCTTAAGCCTAGCCCGCACTTGTGCCCCGGCCTTAAGCCTAGCCTGCACTTGTGCCCCGGCCTCAAGCCTTAACCGCATTTGTGCCCCGGCCTTAAGCCTAGCCCGCACTTGTACCCCGGCCTTAAGCCTGGCCCGCACCTGTGCCCCTGCCTTAAGCCTAGCCCGCACCTGTGCCCAGGCCTTAAGCCTAGCCCGCACCTGTGCCCAGGCCTTAAGCCTAGCCCGCACCTGTGCCCAGGCCTTAAGCCTAGCCCGCACCTGTGCCCAGGCCTTAAGCCTAGCCCGCACCTGTGCCCAGGCCTTAAGCCTAGCCTGCACTTTTGAGCCCCTTGAAAGCTTGTTTGTTTTTGTATTCAGCTTCATGTTGGTTATGCACATAGGGCCAGCTTTACGCTCTTCGCTCTTGTCCCGTCTGAATGCGCATGCACGACTGTAATTGGGGAAGAAGGCATTACCCATTTACGGAGGACAGACAAGAAGTGCCTGGTCGCTTGGAGCATGGGGTTATGGAGAGGCTCCGCACTGTACAACAAAGGATCTAGTCCTAAATGTCCAAGTACAGAGTAGAGGGGTGAAAGCTAGCTCTTCACCCCTATGGGTGCATAACCCTTTATGCAAAGAGTTCAAAGAGTTAGCTGTATGCCTTAAGCCTAGCCCGCACTTGTGCCCCGGCCTTAAGCCTAGCCCACACTTGTGCCCCGGCCTTAAGCCTAGCCCGCACTTGTGCCCAGGCCTTAAGCCTAGTCCGCACTTGTGCCCAGGCCTTAAGACAAGCCCGCACTTGTGCCCGGCCTTAAGCCTAGCCCGCACTTGTGCCCAAGCCTTAAGCCTAGCCCGCACTTGTGCCCCGGCCTTAAGCCTAGCCCGCACTTGTGCCCCGGCCTTAAGCCTAGCCCGCACTTGTGCCCCGGCCTTAAGCCTAGCCCGCACTTGTGCCCCGGCCGTAAGCCTAGCCCGCACTTGTGCCCCGGCCTTAAGCTAAGCCCGCACTTGTGCCCCGGCCTTAAGCTAAGCCCGCACTTGTGCCCCGGCCTTAAGCTAAGCCCGCACTTTTGCCCCGGCCTTAAGCCTAGCCCGCACTTGTGCCCCGGCCTTAAGCCTAGCCCGCACTTGTGCCCCGGCCTTAAGCCTAGCCCGCACTTGTGCCCCGGCCTTAAGCCTAGCCCGCACTTGTGCCCCGGCCTTAAGCCTAGCCCGCACTTGTGCCCAGGCCTTAAGCCTAGCCCGCACTTGTGCCCAGGCCTAATGCCTAGCCCGCACTTGTGCCCAGGCCTTAAGCCTAGCCCGCACTTGTGCCCAGGCCTCAAGCCTAGCCCGCACTTGTGCCCAGGCCTTAAGCATAGCCCGCACTTGTGCCCAGGCCTTAAGCCTAGCCCGCACTTGTGCCCAGGCCATAAGCCTAGCCCGCACTTGTGCCCAGGCCTTAAGCCTAGCCCGCACTTGTGCCCAGGCCTCAAGCCTAGCCCGCACTTGTGCCCAGGCCTTAAGCCTAGTCTGCACTTGTGCCCAGGCCTTAAGCCTAGCCCGCATTTGTGCCCAGGCCTTAAGCCTAGCCCGCACTTGTGCCCCGGCCTTAAGCCTAGCCCGCACTTGTGCCCCGGCCTTAAGCCTAGCCCGCACTTGTGCCCCGGCCTTAAGCCTAGCCCGCACTTGTGCCCCGGCCTTAAGCCTAGCCCGCACTTGTGCCCCGGCCTTAAGACTAGCCCGCACTTGTGCCCCGGCCTTAAGCCTAGCCCGCACTTGTGCCCCGGCCTTAAGCCTAGCCCGCACTTGTGCCCAGGCCATAAGCCTAGCCCGCACTTGTGCCCAGGCCTTAAGCCTAGCCCGCACTTGTGCCCAGGCCTTAAGCCTAGCCCGCACTTGTGCCCCGGCCTTAAGCCTAGCCCGCACTTGTGCCCCGGCCTTAAGCCTAGCCCGCACTTGTGCCCCGGCCTTAAGCCTAGCCCGCACTTGTGCCCTGGCCTTAAGCCTAGCCCGCACTTGTGCCCCGGCCTTAAGCCTAGCCCGCACTTGTGCCCAGGCCTTAAACCTAGCCCGCACGTGTGCCCCGGCCTTAAGACTAGCCCGCACTTGTGCCCCGGCCTTAAGCCTAGCCCGCACTTGTGCCCCGGCCTTAAGCCTAGCCCGCACTTGAGCCCCGGCCTTAAGCCTAGCCCGCACTTGTGCACCGGCCTTAAGCCTAGCCCGCACTTGTGCCCCGGCTTTAAGCCTAGCCCGCACTTGTGCCCCGGCCTTAAGCCTAGCCCGCACTTGTGCCCCGGCCTTAAGCCTAGCCCGCACTTGTGCCCCGGCCTTAAGACTAGCCCGCACTTGTGCCCCGGCCTTAAGCCTAGCCCGCACTTGTGCCCCGGCCTTAAGCCTAGCCCGCACTTGTGCCCCGGCCTTAAGCCTAGCCCGCACTTGTGCCCCGGCCTTAAGCTAAGCCCGCACTTGTGCCCCGGCCTTAAGCCTAGCCTGCACTTGTGCCCAGGCCTTAAGCCTAGCCCGCACTTGTGCCCAGGCCTTATGCCTAGCCCGCACTTGTGCCCAGGCCTTAAGCCTAGCCCGCACTTGTGCCCAGGCCTTATGCCTAGCCCGCACTTGTGCCCCGGCCTTAAGCCTAGCCCGCACTTGTGCCCAGGCCTCAAGCCTAGCCTGCACTTGTGCCCAGGCCTCAAGCCTAGCCCGCACTTGTGCCCAGGCCTTAAGCCTAGCCCGCACTTGTACCCCGGCCTTAAGCCTAGCCCGCACTTGTGCCCCGGCCTTAAGCCTAGCCCGCACTTGTGCCCCGGCCTTAAGCCTAGCCCGCACTTGTGCCCCGGCCTTAAGCCTAGCCCGCACATGTGCCCCGGCCTTAAGCCTAGCCCGCACTTGTGCCCCGGCCTTAAGCCTAGCCCGCACTTGTGCCCAGGCCTTATGCCTAGCCCGCACTTGTGCCCAGGCCTTAAGCCTAGCCCGCACTTGTGCCCAGGCCTTATGCCTAGCCCGCACTTGTGCCCAGGCCTTAAGCCTAGCCCGCACTTGTGCCCAGGCCTTAAGCCTAGCCCGCACTTGTGCCCAGGCCTTAAGCCTAGCAAGCACTTGTGCCCAGGCCTTAAGCCTAGCCCGCACTTGTGCCCAGGCCTTAAGCCTAGCAAGCACTTGTGCCCAGGCCTTAAGCCTAGCAAGCACTTGTGTCCAGGCCTTATGCCTAGCCCGCACTTGTGCCCAGGCCTTAAGCCTAGCCCGCACTTGTGCCCCGGCCTTATGCCTAGCCCGCACTTGTGCCCCGGCCTTAAGCCTAGCCCGCACTTGTGCCCCGGCCTTAAGCCTAGCCCGCACTTGTGCCCCGGCCTTAAGCCTAGCCCGCACTTGTGCCCCGGCCTTAAGCCTAGCCCGCACTTGTGCCCCGGCCTCAAGCCTTAACCGCATTTGTGCCCCGGCCTTAAGCCTAGCCCGCACTTGTACCCCGGCCTTAAGCCTGGCCCGCACCTGTGCCCCGGCCTTAAGCCTAGCCCGCACCTGTGCCCAGGCCTTAAGCCTAGCCCGCACCTGTGCCCAGGCCTTAAGCCTAGCCCGCACCTGTGCCCCGGCCTTAAGCCTAGCCTGCACTTGTGCCCCGGCCTTAAGCCTAGCCTGCACTTGTGCCCCGGCCTCAAGCCTTAACCGCATTTGTGCCCCGGCCTTAAGCCTAGCCCGCACTTGTACCCCGGCCTTAAGCCTGGCCCGCACCTGTGCCCCTGCCTTAAGCCTAGCCCGCACCTGTGCCCAGGCCTTAAGCCTAGCCCGCACCTGTGCCCAGGCCTTAAGCCTAGCCCGCACCTGTGCCCAGGCCTTAAGCCTAGCCCGCACCTGTGCCCAGGCCTTAAGCATAGCCCGCACCTGTGCCCAGGCCTTAAGCCTAGCCTGCACTTTTGAGCCCCTTGAAAGCTTGTTTGTTTTTGTATTCAGCTTCATGTTGGTTATGCACATAGGGCCAGCTTTACGCTCTTCGCTCTTGTCCCGTCTGAATGCGCATGCACGACTGTAATTGGGGAAGAAGGCATTACCCATTTACGGAGGACAGACAAGAAGTGCCTGGTCGCTTGGAGCATGGGGTTATGGAGAGGCTCCGCACTGTACAACAAAGGATCTAGTCCTAAATGTCCAAGTACAGAGTAGAGGGGTGAAAGCTAGCTCTTCACCCCTATGGGTGCCTAACCCTTTATGCAAAGAGTTCAAAGAGTTAGCTGTATGCCTTAAGCCTAGCCCGCACTTGTGCCCCGGCCTTAAGCCTAGCCCACACTTGTGCCCCGGCCTTAAGCCTAGCCCGCACTTGTGCCCAGGCCTTAAGCCTAGCCCGCACTTGTGCCCAGGCCTTAAGCCTAGTCCGCACTTGTGCCCAGGCCTTAAGACAAGCCCGAACTTGTGCCCGGCCTTAAGCCTAGCCCGCACTTGTGCCCAAGCCTTAAGCCTAGCCCGCACTTGTGCCCCGGCCTTAAGCCTAGCCCGCACTTGTGCCCCGGCCTTAAGCCTAGCCCGCACTTGTGCCCCGGCCTTAAGCCTAGCCCGCACTTGTGCCCCGGCCGTAAGCCTAGCCCGCACTTGTGCCCCGGCCTTAAGCTAAGCCCGCACTTGTGCCCCGGCCTTAAGCTAAGCCCGCACTTGTGCCCCGGCCTTAAGCTAAGCCCGCACTTTTGCCCCGGCCTTAAGCCTAGCCCGCACTTGTGCCCCGGCCTTAAGCCTAGCCCGCACTTGTGCCCCGGCCTTAAGCCTAGCCCGCACTTGTGCCCCGGCCTTAAGCCTAGCCCGCACTTGTGCCCCGGCCTTAAGCCTAGCCCGCACTTGTGCCCAGGCCTTAAGCCTAGCCCGCACTTGTGCCCAGGCCTAATGCCTAGCCCGCACTTGTGCCCAGGCCTTAAGCCTAGCCCGCACTTGTGCCCAGGCCTCAAGCCTAGCCCGCACTTGTGCCCAGGCCTTAAGCATAGCCCGCACTTGTGCCCAGGCCTTAAGCCTAGCCCGCACTTGTGCCCAGGCCATAAGCCTAGCCCGCACTTGTGCCCAGGCCTTAAGCCTAGCCCGCACTTGTGCCCAGGCCTCAAGCCTAGCCCGCACTTCTGCCCAGGCCTTAAGCCTAGTCTGCACTTGTGCCCAGGCCTTAAGCCTAGCCCGCATTTGTGCCCAGGCCTTAAGCCTAGCCCGCACTTGTGCCCCGGCCTTAAGCCTAGCCCGCACTTGTGCACCGGCCTTAAGCCTAGCCCGCACTTGTGCCCCGGCCTTAAGCCTAGCCCGCACTTGTGCCCCGGCCTTAAGCCTAGCCCGCACTTGTGCCCCGGCCTTAAGACTAGCCCGCACTTGTGCCCCGGCCTTAAGCCTAGCCCGCACTTGTGCCCCGGCCTTAAGCCTAGCCCGCACTTGTGCCCCGGCCTTAAGCCTAGCCCGCACTTGTGCCCCGGCCTTAAGCTAAGCCCGCACTTGTGCCCCGGCCTTAAGCCTAGCCTGCACTTGTGCCCAGGCCTTAAGCCTAGCCCGCACTTGTGCCCAGGCCTTATGCCTAGCCCGCACTTGTGCCCAGGCCTTAAGCCTAGCCCGCACTTGTGCCCAGGCCTTATGCCTAGCCCGCACTTGTGCCCCGGCCTTAAGCCTAGCCCGCACTTGTGCCCCGGCCTTAAGCCTAGCCCGCACTTGTGCCCCGGCCTTAAGCCTAGCCCGCACTTGTGCCCCGGCCTTAAGCCTAGCCCGCACTTGTGCCCCGGCCTTAAGCCTAGCCCGCACTTGTGCCCCGGCCTTAAGCCTAGCCCGCACTTGTGCCCCGGCCTTAAGCCTAGCCCGCACTTGTGCCCCGGCCTTAAGCCTAGCCCGCACTTGTGCCCCGGCCTTAAGCCTAGCCCGCACTTGTGCCCAGGCCTTAAACCTAGCCTGCACGTGTGCCCCGGCCTTAAGACTAGCCCGCACTTGTGCCCCGGCCTTAAGCCTAGCCCGCACTTGTGCCCCGGCCTTAAGCCTAGCCCGCACTTGAGCCCCGGCCTTAAGCCTAGCCCGCACTTGTGCCCCGGCCTTAAGCCTAGCCCGCACTTGTGCCCAGGCCTTAAGCCTAGCAAGCACTTGTGCCCAGGCCTTAAGCCTAGCAAGCACTTGTGTCCAGGCCTTATGCCTAGCCCGCACTTGTGCCCAGGCCTTAAGCCTAGCCCGCACTTGTGCCCCGGCCTTATGCCTAGCCCGCACTTGTGCCCCGGCCTTAAGCCTAGCCCGCACTTGTGCCCCGGCCTTAAGCCTAGCCCGCACTTGTGCCCCGGCCTTAAGCCTAGCCCGCACTTGTGCCCCGGCCTTAAGCCTAGCCCGCACTTGTGCCCCGGCCTCAAGCCTTAACCGCATTTGTGCCCCGGCCTTAAGCCTAGCCCGCACTTGTACCCCGGCCTTAAGCCTGGCCCGCACCTGTGCCCCGGCCTTAAGCCTAGCCCGCACCTGTGCCCAGGCCTTAAGCCTAGCCCGCACCTGTGCCCAGGCCTTAAGCCTAGCCCGCACCTGTGCCCCGGCCTTAAGCCTAGCCTGCACTTGTGCCCCGGCCTTAAGCCTAGCCTGCACTTGTGCCCCGGCCTCAAGCCTTAACCGCATTTGTGCCCCGGCCTTAAGCCTAGCCCGCACTTGTACCCCGGCCTTAAGCCTGGCCCGCACCTGTGCCCCTGCCTTAAGCCTAGCCCGCACCTGTGCCCAGGCCTTAAGCCTAGCCCGCACCTGTGCCCAGGCCTTAAGCCTAGCCCGCACCTGTGCCCAGGCCTTAAGCCTAGCCCGCACCTGTGCCCAGGCCTTAAGCATAGCCCGCACCTGTGCCCAGGCCTTAAGCCTAGCCTGCACTTTTGAGCCCCTTGAAAGCTTGTTTGTTTTTGTATTCAGCTTCATGTTGGTTATGCACATAGGGCCAGCTTTACGCTCTTCGCTCTTGTCCCGTCTGAATGCGCATGCACGACTGTAATTGGGGAAGAAGGCATTACCCATTTACGGAGGACAGACAAGAAGTGCCTGGTCGCTTGGAGCATGGGGTTATGGAGAGGCTCCGCACTGTACAACAAAGGATCTAGTCCTAAATGTCCAAGTACAGAGTAGAGGGGTGAAAGCTAGCTCTTCACCCCTATGGGTGCCTAACCCTTTATGCAAAGAGTTCAAAGAGTTAGCTGTATGCCTTAAGCCTAGCCCGCACTTGTGCCCCGGCCTTAAGCCTAGCCCACACTTGTGCCCCGGCCTTAAGCCTAGCCCGCACTTGTGCCCAGGCCTTAAGCCTAGCCCGCACTTGTGCCCAGGCCTTAAGCCTAGTCCGCACTTGTGCCCAGGCCTTAAGACAAGCCCGAACTTGTGCCCGGCCTTAAGCCTAGCCCGCACTTGTGCCCAAGCCTTAAGCCTAGCCCGCACTTGTGCCCCGGCCTTAAGCCTAGCCCGCACTTGTGCCCCGGCCTTAAGCCTAGCCCGCACTTGTGCCCCGGCCTTAAGCCTAGCCCGCACTTGTGCCCCGGCCGTAAGCCTAGCCCGCACTTGTGCCCCGGCCTTAAGCTAAGCCCGCACTTGTGCCCCGGCCTTAAGCTAAGCCCGCACTTGTGCCCCGGCCTTAAGCTAAGCCCGCACTTTTGCCCCGGCCTTAAGCCTAGCCCGCACTTGTGCCCCGGCCTTAAGCCTAGCCCGCACTTGTGCCCCGGCCTTAAGCCTAGCCCGCACTTGTGCCCCGGCCTTAAGCCTAGCCCGCACTTGTGCCCCGGCCTTAAGCCTAGCCCGCACTTGTGCCCAGGCCTTAAGCCTAGCCCGCACTTGTGCCCAGGCCTAATGCCTAGCCCGCACTTGTGCCCAGGCCTTAAGCCTAGCCCGCACTTGTGCCCAGGCCTCAAGCCTAGCCCGCACTTGTGCCCAGGCCTTAAGCATAGCCCGCACTTGTGCCCAGGCCTTAAGCCTAGCCCGCACTTGTGCCCAGGCCATAAGCCTAGCCCGCACTTGTGCCCAGGCCTTAAGCCTAGCCCGCACTTGTGCCCAGGCCTCAAGCCTAGCCCGCACTTCTGCCCAGGCCTTAAGCCTAGTCTGCACTTGTGCCCAGGCCTTAAGCCTAGCCCGCATTTGTGCCCAGGCCTTAAGCCTAGCCCGCACTTGTGCCCCGGCCTTAAGCCTAGCCCGCACTTGTGCACCGGCCTTAAGCCTAGCCCGCACTTGTGCCCCGGCCTTAAGCCTAGCCCGCACTTGTGCCCCGGCCTTAAGCCTAGCCCGCACTTGTGCCCCGGCCTTAAGACTAGCCCGCACTTGTGCCCCGGCCTTAAGCCTAGCCCGCACTTGTGCCCCGGCCTTAAGCCTAGCCCGCACTTGTGCCCCGGCCTTAAGCCTAGCCCGCACTTGTGCCCCGGCCTTAAGCTAAGCCCGCACTTGTGCCCCGGCCTTAAGCCTAGCCTGCACTTGTGCCCAGGCCTTAAGCCTAGCCCGCACTTGTGCCCAGGCCTTATGCCTAGCCCGCACTTGTGCCCAGGCCTTAAGCCTAGCCCGCACTTGTGCCCAGGCCTTATGCCTAGCCCGCACTTGTGCCCCGGCCTTAAGCCTAGCCCGCACTTGTGCCCCGGCCTTAAGCCTAGCCCGCACTTGTGCCCCGGCCTTAAGCCTAGCCCGCACTTGTGCCCCGGCCTTAAGCCTAGCCCGCACTTGTGCCCCGGCCTTAAGCCTAGCCCGCACTTGTGCCCCGGCCTTAAGCCTAGCCCGCACTTGTGCCCCGGCCTTAAGCCTAGCCCGCACTTGTGCCCCGGCCTTAAGCCTAGCCCGCACTTGTGCCCCGGCCTTAAGCCTAGCCCGCACTTGTGCCCAGGCCTTAAACCTAGCCTGCACGTGTGCCCCGGCCTTAAGACTAGCCCGCACTTGTGCCCCGGCCTTAAGCCTAGCCCGCACTTGTGCCCCGGCCTTAAGCCTAGCCCGCACTTGAGCCCCGGCCTTAAGCCTAGCCCGCACTTGTGCCCCGGCCTTAAGCCTAGCCCGCACTTGTGCCCCGGCTTTAAGCCTAGCCCGCACTTGTGCCCCGGCCTTAAGCCTAGCCCGCACTTGTGCCCCGGCCTTAAGCCTAGCCCGCACTTGTGCCCCGGCCTTAAGCTAAGCCCGCACTTGTGCCCCGGCCTTAAGCCTAGCCTGCACTTGTGCCCAGGCCTTAAGCCTAGCCCGCACTTGTGCCCAGGCCTTATGCCTAGCCCGCACTTGTGCCCAGGCCTTAAGCCTAGCCCGCACTTGTGCCCAGGCCTTAAGCCTAGCAAGCACTTGTGCCCAGGCCTTAAGCCTAGCCCGCACTTGTGCCCAGGCCTTAAGCCTAGCAAGCACTTGTGCCCAGGCCTTAAGCCTAGCAAGCACTTGTGCCCAGGCCTTATGCCTAGCCCGCACTTGTGCCCAGGCCTTAAGCCTAGCCCGCACTTGTGCCCAGGCCTTAAGCCTAGCCCGCACTTGTGCCCAGGCCTCAAGCCTAGCCTGCACTTGTGCCCAGGCCTCAAGCCTAGCCCGCACTTGTGCCCAGGCCTTAAGCCTAGTCTGCACTTGTGCCCAGGCCTTAAGCCTAGCCCGCATTTGTGCCCAGGCCTTAAGCCTAGCCCGCACTTGTGCCCCGGCCTTAAGCCTAGCCCGCACTTGTGCCCCGGCCTTAAGCCTAGCCCGCACTTGTGCCCCGGCCTTAAGCCTAGCCCGCACATGTGCCCCGGCCTTAAGCCTAGCCCGCACTTGTGCCCAAGCCTTAAGCCTAGCCCGCACTTGTGCCCAGGCCTTATGCCTAGCCCGCACTTGTGCCCAGGCCTTAAGCCTAGCCCACACTTGTGCCCAGGCCTTATGCCTAGCCCGCACTTGTGCCCAGGCCTTAAGCCTAGCCCGCACTTGTGCCCAGGCCTTAAGCCTAGCAAGCACTTGTGCCCAGGCCTTAAGCCTAGCCCGCACTTGTGCCCAGGCCTTAAGCCTAGCAAGCACTTGTGCCCAGGCCTTAAGCCTAGCAAGCATTGTGCCCAGGCCTTATGCCTAGCCCGCACTTGTACCCAGGCCTTAAGCCTAGCCCGCACTTGTGCCCCGGCCTTATGCCTAGCCCGCACTTGTGCCCCGGCCTTAAGCCTAGCCCGCACTTGTGCCCCGGCCTTAAGCCTAGCCCGCACTTGTGCCCCGGCCTTAAGCCTAGCCCGCACTTGTGCCCCGGCCTCAAGCCTTAACCGCATTTGTGCCCCGGCCTTAAGCCTAGCCCGCACTTGTACCCCGGCCTTAAGCCTGGCCCGCACCTGTGCCCCGGCCTTAAGCCTAGCCCGCACCTGTGCCCAGGCCTTAAGCCTAGCCTGCACCTGTGCCCAGGCCTTAAGCCTAGCCTGCACTTTTGAGCCCCTTGAAAGCTTGTTTGTTTTTGTATTCAGCTTCATGTTGGTTATGCACATAGGGCCAGCTTTACGTTTTTCGCTCTTGTCCCGTCTGAATGCGCATGCACGACTGTAATTGGGGAAGAAGGCATTACCCATTTACGGAGGACAGACAAGAAGTGCCTGGTCGCTTGGAGCATGGGGTTATGGAGAGGCTCCGCACTGTACAAAAAGGATCTAGTCCTAAATGTCCAAGTACAGAGTAGAGGGGTGAAAGCTAGCTCTTCACCCCTATGGGTGCCTAACCCTTTATGCAAAGAGAGCAAAGAGTTAGCTGTATGCCTTAAGCCTAGCCCGCACTTGTGCCCCGGCCTTAAGCCTAGCCCGCACTTGTGCCCCGGCCTTAAGCCTAGCCCGCACTTGTGCCCAGGCCTTAAGCCTAGCCCGCACTTGTGCCCAGGCCTTAAGCCTAGTCCGCACTTGTGCCCAGGCCTTAAGACAAGCCCGCACTTATGCCCGGCCTTAAGCCTAGCCCGCAATTGTGCCCCGGCCTTAAGCCTAGCCCGCACTTGTGCCCCGGCCTTAAGCCTAGCCCGCACTTGTGCCCCGGACTTAAGCCTAGCCCGCACTTGTGCCCCGGCCTTAAGCCTAGCCCGCACTTGTGCCCCGGCCTTAAGCTAAGCCCGCACTTGTGCCCCGGCCTTAAGCCTAGCCCGCACTTGTGCCCCGGCCTTAAGCCTAGCCCGCACTTGTGCCCCGGCCTTAAGCCTAGCCCGCACTTGTGCCCCGGCCTTAAGCCTAGCCCGCACTTGTGCCCCGGCCTTAAGCCTAGCCCGCACTTAAGCCTAGCCCGCACTTGTGCCCCGGCCTTAAGCCTAGCCCGCACTTGTGCCCCGGCTTTAAGAGTAGCCCGCACTTGTGCCCCGGCCTTAAGCCTAGCCCGCACTTGTGCCCCGGCCTTAAGCCTAGCCCGCACTTGTACCCCGGCCTTAAGCCTAGCCCGCACTTGTGCCCCGGCCTTAAGCCTAGCCCGCACTTGTGCCCCGGCCTTAAGCCTAGCCCGCACTTGTGCCCCGGCCTTAAGCCTAGCCCGCACATGTGCCCCGGCCTTAAGCCTAGCCCGCACTTGTGCCCAGGCCTTAAGCCTAGCCCGCACTTGTGCCCAGGCCTTATGCCTAGCCCGCACTTGTGCCCAGGCCTTAAGCCTAGCCCGCACTTGTGCCCAGGCCTTATGCCTAGCCCGCACTTGTGCCCAGGCCTTAAGCCTAGCCCGCACTTGTGCCCAGGCCTTAAGCCTAGCCCGCACTTGTGCCCAGGCCTTAAGCCTAGCAAGCACTTGTGCCCAGGCCTTAAGCCTAGCCCGCACTTGTGCCCAGGCCTTAAGCCTAGCAAGCACTTGTGCCCAGGCCTTAAGCCTAGCAAGCACTTGTGTCCAGGCCTTATGCCTAGCCCGCACTTGTGCCCAGGCCTTAAGCCTAGCCCGCACTTGTGCCCCGGCCTTATGCCTAGCCCGCACTTGTGCCCCGGCCTTAAGCCTAGCCCGCACTTGTGCCCCGGCCTTAAGCCTAGCCCGCACTTGTGCCCCGGCCTTAAGCTAAGCCCGCACTTGTGCCCCGGCCTTAAGCTAAGCCCGCACTTGTGCCCCGGCCTTAAGCTAAGCCCGCACTTTTGCCCCGGCCTTAAGCCTAGCCCGCACTTGTGCCCCGGCCTTAAGCCTAGCCCGCACTTGTGCCCCGGCCTTAAGCCTAGCCCGCACTTGTGCCCCGGCCTTAAGCCTAGCCCGCACTTGTGCCCCGGCCTTAAGCCTAGCCCGCACTTGTGCCCAGGCCTTAAGCCTAGCCCGCACTTGTGCCCAGGCCTAATGCCTAGCCCGCACTTGTGCCCAGGCCTTAAGCCTAGCCCGCACTTGTGCCCAGGCCTCAAGCCTAGCCCGCACTTGTGCCCAGGCCTTAAGCATAGCCCGCACTTGTGCCCAGGCCTTAAGCCTAGCCCGCACTTGTGCCCAGGCCATAAGCCTAGCCCGCACTTGTGCCCAGGCCTTAAGCCTAGCCCGCACTTGTGCCCAGGCCTCAAGCCTAGCCCGCACTTCTGCCCAGGCCTTAAGCCTAGTCTGCACTTGTGCCCAGGCCTTAAGCCTAGCCCGCACTTGTGCCCCGGCCTTAAGCCTAGCCCGCACTTGTGCCCCGGCCTTAAGCCTAGCCCGCACTTGTGCCCCGGCCTTAAGACTAGCCCGCACTTGTGCCCCGGCCTTAAGCCTAGCCCGCACTTGTGCCCCGGCCTTAAGCCTAGCCCGCACTTGTGCCCAGGCCTCAAGCCTAGCCCACACTTCTGCCCAGGCCTTAAGCCTAGTCTGCACTTGTGCCCAGGCCTTAAGCCTAGCCCGCATTTGTGCCCAGGCCTTAAGCCTAGCCCGCACTTGTGCCCCGGCCTTAAGCCTAGCCCGCACTTGTGCACCGGCCTTAAGCCTAGCCCGCACTTGTGCCCCGGCCTTAAGCCTAGCCCGCACTTGTGCCCCGGCCTTAAGCCTAGCCCGCACTTGTGCCCCGGCCTTAAGACTAGCCCGCACTTGTGCCCCGGCCTTAAGCCTAGCCCGCACTTGTGCCCCGGCCTTAAGCCTAGCCCGCACTTGTGCCCCGGCCTTAAGCTAAGCCCGCACTTGTGCCCCGGCCTTAAGCCTAGCCTGCACTTGTGCCCAGGCCTTAAGCCTAGCCCGCACTTGTGCCCAGGCCTTATGCCTAGCCCGCACTTGTGCCCAGGCCTTAAGCCTAGCCCGCACTTGTGCCCAGGCCTTATGCCTAGCCCGCACTTGTGCCCCGGCCTTAAGCCTAGCCCGCACTTGTGCCCCGGCCTTAAGCCTAGCCCGCACTTGTGCCCCGGCCTTAAGCCTAGCCCGCACTTGTGCCCTGGCCTTAAGCCTAGCCCGCACTTGTGCCCCGGCCTTAAGCCTAGCCCGCACTTGTGCCCCGGCCTTAAGCCTAGCCCGCACTTGTGCCCAGGCCTTAAACCTAGCCCACACGTGTGCCCCGGCCTTAAGACTAGCCCGCACTTGTGCCCCGGCCTTAAGCCTAGCCCGCACTTGTGCCCCGGCCTTAAGCCTAGCCCGCACTTGTGCCCCGGCCTTAAGCCTAGCCCGCACTTGTGCACCGGCCTTAAGCCTAGCCCGCACTTGTGCCCCGGCTTTAAGCCTAGCCCGCACTTGTGCCCCGGCCTTAAGCCTAGCCCGCACTTGTGCCCCGGCCTTAAGACTAGCCCGCACTTGTGCCCCGGCCTTAAGCCTAGCCCGCACTTGTGCCCCGGCCTTAAGCCTAGCCCGCACTTGTGCCCCGGCCTTAAGCCAAGCCCGCACTTGTGCCCCGGCCTTAAGCTAAGCCCGCACTTGTGCCCCGGCCTTAAGCCTAGCCTGCACTTGTGCCCAGGCCTTAAGCCTAGCCCGCACTTGTGCCCAGGCCTTATGCCTAGCCCGCACTTGTGCCCAGGCCTTAAGCCTAGCCCGCACTTGTGCCCAGGCCTTATGCCTAGCCCGCACTTGTGCCCCGGCCTTAAGCCTAGCCCGCACTTGTGCCCAGGCCTCAAGCCTAGCCTGCACTTGTGCCCAGGCCTCAAGCCTAGCCCGCACTTGTGCCCAGGCCTTAAGCCTAGTCTGCACTTGTGCCCAGGCCTTAAGCCTAGCCCGCATTTGTGCCCAGGCCTTAAGCCTAGCCCGCACTTGTGCCCCGGCCTTAAGCCTAGCCCGCACTTGTGCCCCGGCCTTAAGCCTAGCTCGCACTTGTGCCCCGGACTTAAGCCTAGCCCGCACTTGTGCCCCGGCCTTAAGCCTAGCCCGCACTTGTGCCCCGGCCTTAAGCCTAGCCCGCACTTAAGCCTAGCCCGCACTTGTGCCCCGGCCTTAAGCCTAGCCCGCACTTGTGCCCCGGCTTTAAGACTAGCCCGCACTTGTGCCCCGGCCTTAAGCCTAGCCCGCACTTGTGCCCCGGCCTTAAGCCTAGCTCGCACTTGTGCCCCGGACTTAAGCCTAGCCCGCACTTGTGCCCCGGCCTTAAGCCTAGCCCGCACTTGTGCCCCGGCCTTAAGCCTAGCCCGCACTTAAGCCTAGCCCGCACTTGTGCCCCGGCCTTAAGCCTAGCCCGCACTTGTGCCCCGGCTTTAAGACTAGCCCGCACTTGTGCCCCGGCCTTAAGCCTAGCCCGCACTTGTGCCCCGGCCTTAAGCCTAGCCCGCACTTGTGCCCCGGCCTTAAGCCTAGCCCGCACTTGTGCCCCGGCCTTAAGCCTAGCCCGCACTTGTGCCCCGGCCTTAAGCCTAGCCCGCACTTGTGCCCCGGCCTTAAGCCTAGCCCGCACTTGTGCCCCGGCCTTAAGCCTAGCCCGCACATGTGCCCCGGCCTTAAGCCTAGCCCGCACTTGTGCCCAAGCCTTAAGCCTAGCCCGCACTTGTGCCCAGGCCTTATGCCTAGCCCGCACTTGTGCCCAGGC
Organism: Ranitomeya imitator; assembly: GCF_032444005.1. NCBI lineage: Eukaryota > Metazoa > Chordata > Amphibia > Anura > Dendrobatidae > Ranitomeya > Ranitomeya imitator. Next base: position 316,902,535 of record NC_091284.1, read on the forward strand.
CTTAAGCCTAGCCCACACTTGTGCCCAGGCCTTATGCCTAGCCCGCACTTGTGCCCAGGCCTTAAGCCTAGCCCGCACTTGTGCCCAGGCCTTAAGCCTAGCAAGCACTTGTGCCCAGGCCTTAAGCCTAGCCCGCACTTGTGCCCAGGCCTTAAGCCTAGCAAGCACTTGTGCCCAGGCCTTAAGCCTAGCAAGCACTTGTGCCCAGGCCTTATGCCTAGCCCGCACTTGTGCCCAGGCCTTAAGCCTAGCCCGCACTTGTGCCCAGGCCTTAAGCCTAGCCCGCACTTGTGCCCAGGCCTCAAGCCTAGCCTGCACTTGTGCCCAGGCCTCAAGCCTAGCCCGCACTTGTGCCCAGGCCTTAAGCCTAGTCTGCACTTGTGCCCAGGCCTTAACCTAGCCCGCACTTGTGCCCCGGCCTTATGCCTAGCCCGCACTTGTGCCCCGGCCTTAAGCCTAGCCCGCACTTGTGCCCCGGCCTTAAGCCTAGCCCGCACTTGTGCCCCGGCCTTAAGCCTAGCCTGCACTTGTGCCCCGGCCTCAAGCCTTAACCGCATTTGTGCCCCGGCCTTAAGCCTAGCCCGCACTTGTGCCCCGGCCTTAAGCCTAGCCCGCACATGTGCCCCGGCCTTAAGCCTAGCCCGCACTTGTGCCCAGGCCTTAAGCCTAGCCCGCACTTGTGCCCAGGCCTTATGCCTAGCCCGCACTTGTGCCCAGGCCTTAAGCCTAGCCCGCACTTGTGCCCAGGCCTTATGCCTAGCCCGCACTTGTGCCCAGGCCTTAAGCCTAGCCCGCACTTGTGCCCAGGCCTTAAGCCTAGCCCGCACTTGTGCCCAGGCCTTAAGCCTAGCAAGCACTTGTGCCCAGGCCTTAAGCCTAGCCCGCACTTGTGCCCAGGCCTTAAGCCTAGCAAGCACTTGTGCCCAGGCCTTAAGCCTAGCAAGCACTTGTGTCCAGGCCTTATGCCTAGCCCGCACTTGTGCCCAGGCCTTAAGCCTAGCCCGCACTTGTGCCCCGGCCTTATGCCTAGCCCGCACTTGTGCCCCGGCCTTAAGCCTAGCCCGCACTTGTGCCCCGGCCTTAAGCCTAGCCCGCACTTGTGCCCCGGCCTTAAGCTAAGCCCGCACTTGTGCCCCGGCCTTAAGCTAAGCCCGCACTTGTGCCCCGGCCTTAAGCTAAGCCCGCACTTTTGCCCCGGCCTTAAGCCTAGCCCGCACTTGTGCCCCGGCCTTAAGCCTAGCCCGCACTTGTGCCCCGGCCTTAAGCCTAGCCCGCACTTGTGCCCCGGCCTTAAGCCTAGCCCGCACTTGTGCCCCGGCCTTAAGCCTAGCCCGCACTTGTGCCCAGGCCTTAAGCCTAGCCCGCACTTGTGCCCAGGCCTAATGCCTAGCCCGCACTTGTGCCCAGGCCTTAAGCCTAGCCCGCACTTGTGCCCAGGCCTCAAGCCTAGCCCGCACTTGTGCCCAGGCCTTAAGCATAGCCCGCACTTGTGCCCAGGCCTTAAGCCTAGCCCGCACTTGTGCCCAGGCCATAAGCCTAGCCCGCACTTGTGCCCAGGCCTTAAGCCTAGCCCGCACTTGTGCCCAGGCCTCAAGCCTAGCCCGCACTTCTGCCCAGGCCTTAAGCCTAGTCTGCACTTGTGCCCAGGCCTTAAGCCTAGCCCGCACTTGTGCCCCGGCCTTAAGCCTAGCCCGCACTTGTGCCCCGGCCTTAAGCCTAGCCCGCACTTGTGCCCCGGCCTTAAGACTAGCCCGCACTTGTGCCCCGGCCTTAAGCCTAGCCCGCACTTGTGCCCCGGCCTTAAGCCTAGCCCGCACTTGTGCCCAGGCCTCAAGCCTAGCCCACACTTCTGCCCAGGCCTTAAGCCTAGTCTGCACTTGTGCCCAGGCCTTAAGCCTAGCCCGCATTTGTGCCCAGGCCTTAAGCCTAGCCCGCACTTGTGCCCCGGCCTTAAGCCTAGCCCGCACTTGTGCACCGGCCTTAAGCCTAGCCCGCACTTGTGCCCCGGCCTTAAGCCTAGCCCGCACTTGTGCCCCGGCCTTAAGCCTAGCCCGCACTTGTGCCCCGGCCTTAAGACTAGCCCGCACTTGTGCCCCGGCCTTAAGCCTAGCCCGCACTTGTGCCCCGGCCTTAAGCCTAGCCCGCACTTGTGCCCCGGCCTTAAGCTAAGCCCGCACTTGTGCCCCGGCCTTAAGCCTAGCCTGCACTTGTGCCCAGGCCTTAAGCCTAGCCCGCACTTGTGCCCAGGCCTTATGCCTAGCCCGCACTTGTGCCCAGGCCTTAAGCCTAGCCCGCACTTGTGCCCAGGCCTTATGCCTAGCCCGCACTTGTGCCCCGGCCTTAAGCCTAGCCCGCACTTGTGCCCCGGCCTTAAGCCTAGCCCGCACTTGTGCCCCGGCCTTAAGCCTAGCCCGCACTTGTGCCCTGGCCTTAAGCCTAGCCCGCACTTGTGCCCCGGCCTTAAGCCTAGCCCGCACTTGTGCCCCGGCCTTAAGCCTAGCCCGCACTTGTGCCCAGGCCTTAAACCTAGCCCACACGTGTGCCCCGGCCTTAAGACTAGCCCGCACTTGTGCCCCGGCCTTAAGCCTAGCCCGCACTTGTGCCCCGGCCTTAAGCCTAGCCCGCACTTGTGCCCCGGCCTTAAGCCTAGCCCGCACTTGTGCACCGGCCTTAAGCCTAGCCCGCACTTGTGCCCCGGCTTTAAGCCTAGCCCGCACTTGTGCCCCGGCCTTAAGCCTAGCCCGCACTTGTGCCCCGGCCTTAAGACTAGCCCGCACTTGTGCCCCGGCCTTAAGCCTAGCCCGCACTTGTGCCCCGGCCTTAAGCCTAGCCCGCACTTGTGCCCCGGCCTTAAGCCAAGCCCGCACTTGTGCCCCGGCCTTAAGCTAAGCCCGCACTTGTGCCCCGGCCTTAAGCCTAGCCTGCACTTGTGCCCAGGCCTTAAGCCTAGCCCGCACTTGTGCCCAGGCCTTATGCCTAGCCCGCACTTGTGCCCAGGCCTTAAGCCTAGCCCGCACTTGTGCCCAGGCCTTATGCCTAGCCCGCACTTGTGCCCCGGCCTTAAGCCTAGCCCGCACTTGTGCCCAGGCCTCAAGCCTAGCCTGCACTTGTGCCCAGGCCTCAAGCCTAGCCCGCACTTGTGCCCAGGCCTTAAGCCTAGTCTGCACTTGTGCCCAGGCCTTAAGCCTAGCCCGCATTTGTGCCCAGGCCTTAAGCCTAGCCCGCACTTGTGCCCCGGCCTTAAGCCTAGCCCGCACTTGTGCCCCGGCCTTAAGCCTAGCTCGCACTTGTGCCCCGGACTTAAGCCTAGCCCGCACTTGTGCCCCGGCCTTAAGCCTAGCCCGCACTTGTGCCCCGGCCTTAAGCTAAGCCCGCACTTGTGCCCCGGCCTTAAGCCTAGCCCGCACTTGTGCCCCGGCCTTAAGCCTAGCCCGCACTTAAGCCTAGCCCGCACTTGTGCCCCGGCCTTAAGCCTAGCCCGCACTTGTGCCCCGGCTTTAAGACTAGCCCGCACTTGTGCCCCGGCCTTAAGCCTAGCCCGCACTTGTGCCCCGGCCTTAAGCCTAGCCCGCACTTGTGCCCCGGCCTTAAGCCTAGCCCGCACTTGTGCCCCGGCCTTAAGCCTAGCCCGCACTTGTGCCCCGGCCTTAAGCCTAGCCCGCACTTGTGCCCCGGCCTTAAGCCTAGCCCGCACTTGTGCCCCGGCCTTAAGCCTAGCCCGCACATGTGCCCCGGCCTTAAGCCTAGCCCGCACTTGTGCCCAAGCCTTAAGCCTAGCCCGCACTTGTGCCCAGGCCTTATGCCTAGCCCGCACTTGTGCCCAGGCCTTAAGCCTAGCCCACACTTGTGCCCAGGCCTTATGCCTAGCCCGCACTTGTGCCCAGGCCTTAAGCCTAGCCCGCACTTGTGCCCAGGCCTTAAGCCTAGCAAGCACTTGTGCCCAGGCCTTAAGCCTAGCCCGCACTTGTGCCCAGGCCTTAAGCCTAGCAAGCACTTGTGCCCAGGCCTTAAGCCTAGCAAGCACTTGTGCCCAGGCCTTATGCCTAGCCCGCACTTGTGCCCAGGCCTTAAGCCTAGCCCGCACTTGTGCCCAGGCCTTAAGCCTAGCCCGCACTTGTGCCCAGGCCTCAAGCCTAGCCTGCACTTGTGCCCAGGCCTCAAGCCTAGCCCGCACTTGTGCCCAGGCCTTAAGCCTAGTCTGCACTTGTGCCCAGGCCTTAACCTAGCCCGCACTTGTGCCCCGGCCTTATGCCTAGCCCGCACTTGTGCCCCGGCCTTAAGCCTAGCCCGCACTTGTGCCCCGGCCTTAAGCCTAGCCCGCACTTGTGCCCCGGCCTTAAGCCTAGCCTGCACTTGTGCCCCGGCCTCAAGCCTTAACCGCATTTGTGCCCCGGCCTTAAGCCTAGCCCGCACTTGTACCCCGGCCTTATGCCTAGCCCGCACTTGTGCCCAGGCCTTAAGCCTAGCCCGCACTTGTGCCCAGGCCTTATGCCTAGCCCGCACTTGTGCCCCGGCCTTAAGCCTAGCCCGCACTTGTGCCCAGGCCTCAAGCCTAGCCTGCACTTGTGCCCAGGCCTCAAGCCTAGCCCGCACTTGTGCCCAGGCCTTAAGCCTAGTCTGCACTTGTGCCCAGGCCTTAAGCCTAGCCCGCATTTGTGCCCAGGCCTTAAGCCTAGCCCGCACTTGTGCCCCGGCCTTAAGCCTAGCCCGCACTTGTGCCCCGGCCTTAAGCCTAGCTCGCACTTGTGCCCCGGACTTAAGCCTAGCCCGCACTTGTGCCCCGGCCTTAAGCCTAGCCCGCACTTGTGCCCCGGCCTTAAGCTAAGCCCGCACTTGTGCCCCGGCCTTAAGCCTAGCCCGCACTTGTGCCCCGGCCTTAAGCCTAGCCCGCACTTAAGCCTAGCCCGCACTTGTGCCCCGGCCTTAAGCCTAGCCCGCACTTGTGCCCCGGCTTTAAGACTAGCCCGCACTTGTGCCCCGGCCTTAAGCCTAGCCCGCACTTGTGCCCCGGCCTTAAGCCTAGCCCGCACTTGTGCCCCGGCCTTAAGCCTAGCCCGCACTTGTGCCCCGGCCTTAAGCCTAGCCCGCACTTGTGCCCCGGCCTTAAGCCTAGCCCGCACTTGTGCCCCGGCCTTAAGCCTAGCCCGCACTTGTGCCCCGGCCTTAAGCCTAGCCCGCACATGTGCCCCGGCCTTAAGCCTAGCCCGCACTTGTGCCCAAGCCTTAAGCCTAGCCCGCACTTGTGCCCAGGCCTTATGCCTAGCCCGCACTTGTGCCCAGGCCTTAAGCCTAGCCCACACTTGTGCCCAGGCCTTATGCCTAGCCCGCACTTGTGCCCAGGCCTTAAGCCTAGCCCGCACTTGTGCCCAGGCCTTAAGCCTAGCAAGCACTTGTGCCCAGGCCTTAAGCCTAGCCCGCACTTGTGCCCAGGCCTTAAGCCTAGCAAGCACTTGTGCCCAGGCCTTAAGCCTAGCAAGCACTTGTGCCCAGGCCTTATGCCTAGCCCGCACTTGTGCCCAGGCCTTAAGCCTAGCCCGCACTTGTGCCCAGGCCTTAAGCCTAGCCCGCACTTGTGCCCAGGCCTCAAGCCTAGCCTGCACTTGTGCCCAGGCCTCAAGCCTAGCCCGCACTTGTGCCCAGGCCTTAAGCCTAGTCTGCACTTGTGCCCAGGCCTTAACCTAGCCCGCACTTGTGCCCCGGCCTTATGCCTAGCCCGCACTTGTGCCCCGGCCTTAAGCCTAGCCCGCACTTGTGCCCCGGCCTTAAGCCTAGCCCGCACTTGTGCCCCGGCCTTAAGCCTAGCCTGCACTTGTGCCCCGGCCTCAAGCCTTAACCGCATTTGTGCCCCGGCCTTAAGCCTAGCCCGCACTTGTACCCCGGCCTTAAGCCTGGCCCGCACCTGTGCCCCTGCCTTAAGCCTAGCCCGCACCTGTGCCCAGGCCTTAAGCCTAGCCCGCACCTGTGCCCAGGCCTTAAGCCTAGCCCGCACCTGTGCCCAGGCCTTAAGCCTAGCCCGCACCTGTGCCCAGGCCTTAAGCCTAGCCCGCACCTGTGCCCAGGCCTTAAGCCTAGCCTGCACTTTTGAGCCCCTTGAAAGCTTGTTTGTTTTTGTATTCAGCTTCATGTTGGTTATGCACATAGGGCCAGCTTTACGCTCTTCGCTCTTGTCCCGTCTGAATGCGCATGCACGACTGTAATTGGGGAAGAAGGCATTACCCATTTACGGAGGACAGACAAGAAGTGCCTGGTCGCTTGGAGCATGGGGTTATGGAGAGGCTCCGCACTGTACAACAAAGGATCTAGTCCTAAATGTCCAAGTACAGAGTAGAGGGGTGAAAGCTAGCTCTTCACCCCTATGGGTGCCTAACCCTTTATGCAAAGAGTTCAAAGAGTTAGCTGTATGCCTTAAGCCTAGCCCGCACTTGTGCCCCGGCCTTAAGCCTAGCCCACACTTGTGCCCCGGCCTTAAGCCTAGCCCGCACTTGTGCCCAGGCCTTAAGCCTAGTCCACACTTGTGCCCAGGCCTTAAGACAAGCCCGCACTTGTGCCCGGCCTTAAGCCTAGCCCGCACTTGTGCCCAAGCCTTAAGCCTAGCCCGCACTTGTGCCCCGGCCTTAAGCCTAGCCCGCACTTGTGCCCCGGCCTTAAGCCTAGCCCGCACTTGTGCCCGGCCTTAAGCCTAGCCCGCACTTGTGCCCCGGCCGTAAGCCTAGCCCGCACTTGTGCCCCGGCCTTAAGCTAAGCCCGCACTTGTGCCCCGGCCTTAAGCTAAGCCCGCACTTGTGCCCCGGCCTTAAGCTAAGCCCGCACTTTTGCCCCGGCCTTAAGCCTAGCCCGCACTTGTGCCCCGGCCTTAAGCCTAGCCCGCACTTGTGCCCCGGCCTTAAGCCTAGCCCGCACTTGTGCCCCGGCCTTAAGCCTAGCCCGCACTTGTGCCCCGGCCTTAAGCCTAGCCCGCACTTGTGCCCAGGCCTTAAGCCTAGCCCGCACTTGTGCCCAGGCCTAATGCCTAGCCCGCACTTGTGCCCAGGCCTTAAGCCTAGCCCGCACTTGTGCCCAGGCCTCAAGCCTAGCCCGCACTTGTGCCCAGGCCTTAAGCATAGCCCGCACTTGTGCCCAGGCCTTAAGCCTAGCCCGCACTTGTGCCCAGGCCATAAGCCTAGCCCGCACTTGTGCCCAGGCCTTAAGCCTAGCCCGCACTTGTGCCCAGGCCTCAAGCCTAGCCCGCACTTCTGCCCAGGCCTTAAGCCTAGTCTGCACTTGTGCCCAGGCCTTAAGCCTAGCCCGCATTTGTGCCCAGGCCTTAAGCCTAGCCCGCACTTGTGCCCCGGCCTTAAGCCTAGCCCGCACTTGTGCCCCGGCCTTAAGCCTAGCCCACACTTGTGCCCCGGCCTTAAGCCTAGCCCGCACTTGTGCCCCGGCCTTAAGCCTAGCCCGCACTTGTGCCCCGGCCTTAAGCCTAGCCCGCACTTGTGCCCCGGCCTTAAGACTAGCCCGCACTTGTGCCCCGGCCTTAAGCCTAGCCCGCACTTGTGCCCCGGCCTTAAGCCTAGCCCGCACTTGTGCCCCGGCCTTAAGCCTAGCCCGCACTTGTGCCCCGGCCTTAAGCTAAGCCCGCACTTGTGCCCCGGCCTTAAGCCTAGCCTGCACTTGTGCCCAGGCCTTAAGCCTAGCCCGCACTTGTGCCCAGGCCTTATGCCTAGCCCGCACTTGTGCCCAGGCCTTAAGCCTAGCCCGCACTTGTGCCCAGGCCTTATGCCTAGCCCGCACTTGTGCCCCGGACTTAAGCCTAGCCCGCACTTGTGCCCCGGCCTTAAGACTAGCCCGCACTTGTGCCCCGGCCTTAAGCCTAGCCCGCACTTGTGCCCCGGCCTTAAGCCTAGCCCGCACTTGTGCCCAGGCCTTAAGCCTAGCCCGCACTTGTGCCCAGGCCTAATGCCTAGCCCGCACTTGTGCCCAGGCCTTAAGCCTAGCCCGCACTTGTGCCCAGGCCTCAAGCCTAGCCCGCACTTGTGCCCAGGCCTTAAGCATAGCCCGCACTTGTGCCCAGGCCTTAAGCCTAGCCCGCACTTGTGCCCAGGCCATAAGCCTAGCCCGCACTTGTGCCCAGGCCTTAAGCCTAGCCCGCACTTGTGCCCAGGCCTCAAGCCTAGCCCGCACTTCTGCCCAGGCCTTAAGCCTAGTCTGCACTTGTGCCCAGGCCTTAAGCCTAGCCCGCATTTGTGCCCAGGCCTTAAGCCTAGCCCGCACTTGTGCCCCGGCCTTAAGCCTAGCCCGCACTTGTGCACCGGCCTTAAGCCTAGCCCGCACTTGTGCCCCGGCCTTAAGCCTAGCCCGCACTTGTGCCCCGGCCTTAAGCCTAGCCCGCACTTGTGCCCCGGCCTTAAGACTAGCCCGCACTTGTGCCCCGGCCTTAAGCCTAGCCCGCACTTGTGCCCCGGCCTTAAGCCTAGCCCGCACTTGTGCCCAGGCCTTAAGCCTAGCCCGCACTTGTGCCCAGGCCATAAGCCTAGCCCGCACTTGTGCCCAGGCCTTAAGCCTAGCCCGCACTTGTGCCCAGGCCTCAAGCCTAGCCCGCACTTCTGCCCAGGCCTTAAGCCTAGTCTGCACTTGTGCCCAGGCCTTAAGCCTAGCCCGCATTTGTGCCCAGGCCTTAAGCCTAGCCCGCACTTGTGCCCCGGCCTTAAGCCTAGCCCGCACTTGTGCCCCGGCCTTAAGCCTAGCCCGCACTTGTGCCCCGGCCTTAAGCCTAGCCCGCACTTGTGCCCCGGCCTTAAGCCTAGCCCGCACTTGTGCCCCGGCCTTAAGACTAGCCCGCACTTGTGCCCCGGCCTTAAGCCTAGCCCGCACTTGTGCCCCGGCCTTAAGCCTAGCCCGCACTTGTGCCCCGGCCTTAAGCCTAGCCCGCACTTGTGCCCAAGCCTTAAGCCTAGCCCGCACATGTGCCCCGGCCTTAAGCCTAGCCCGCACTTGTGCCCAAGCCTTAAGCCTAGCCCGCACTTGTGCCCAGGCCTTATGCCTAGCCCGCACTTGTGCCCAGGCCTTAAGCCTAGCCCGCACTTGTGCCCAGGCCTTATGCCTAGCCCGCACTTGTGCCCAGGCCTTAAGCCTAGCCCGCACTTGTGCCCAGGCCTTAAGCCTAGCAAGCACTTGTGCCCAGGCCTTAAGCCTAGCCCGCACTTGTGCCCAGGCCTTAAGCCTAGCAAGCACTTGTGCCCAGGCCTTAAGCCTAGCAAGCACTTGTGCCCAGGCCTTATGCCTAGCCCGCACTTGTGCCCCGGCCTTAAGCCTAGCCCGCACTTGTGCCCAGGCCTCAAGCCTAGCCTGCACTTGTGCCCAGGCCTCAAGCCTAGCCCGCACTTGTGCCCAGGCCTTAAGCCTAGTCTGCACTTGTGCCCAGGCCTTAAGCCTAGCCCGCATTTGTGCCCAGGCCTTAAGCCTAGCCCGCACTTGTGCCCCGGCCTTAAGCCTAGCCCGCACTTGTGCCCCGGCCTTAAGCCTAGCCCGCACTTGTGCCCCGGACTTAAGCCTAGCCCGCACTTGTGCCCCGGCCTTAAGCCTAGCCCGCACTTGTGCCCCGGCCTTAAGCTAAGCCCGCACTTGTGCCCCGGCCTTAAGCCTAGCCCGCACTTGTGCCCCGGCCTTAAGCCTAGCCCGCACTTAAGCCTAGCCCGCACTTGTGCCCCGGCCTTAAGCCTAGCCCGCACTTGTGCCCAGGCCTTAAGCCTAGCCCGCACTTGTGCCCAGGCCTTATGCCTAGCCCGCACTTGTGCCCAGGCCTTATGCCTAGCCCGCACTTGTGCCCAGGCCTTAAGCCTAGCCCGCACTTGTGCCCCGGCCTTAAGCCTAGCCCGCACTTGTGCCCCGGCCTTAAGCCTAGCCCGCACTTGTGCACCGGCCTTAAGCCTAGCCCGCACTTGTGCCCCGGCTTTAAGCCTAGCCCGCACTTGTGCCCCGGCCTTAAGCCTAGCCCGCACTTGTGCCCCGGCCTTAAGACTAGCCCGCACTTGTGCCCCGGCCTTAAGCCTAGCCCGCACTTGTGCCCCGGCCTTAAGCCTAGCCCGCACTTGTGCCCCGGCCTTAAGCCTAGCCCGCACTTGTGCCCCGGCCTTAAGCTAAGCCCGCACTTGGGCCCCGGCCTTAAGCCTAGCCTGCACTTGTGCCCAGGCCTTAAGCCTAGCCCGCACTTGTGCCCAGGCCTTATGCCTAGCCCGCACTTGTGCCCAGGCCTTAAGCCTAGCCCGCACTTGTGCCCAGGCCTTATGCCTAGCCCGCACTTGTGCCCCGGCCTTAAGCCTAGCCCGCACTTGTGCCCAGGCCTCAAGCCTAGCCTGCACTTGTGCCCAGGCCTCAAGCCTAGCCCGCACTTGTGCCCAGGCCTTAAGCCTAGTCTGCACTTGTGCCCAGGCCTTAAGCCTAGCCCGCATTTGTGCCCAGGCCTTAAGCCTAGCCCGCACTTGTGCCCCGGCCTTAAGCCTAGCCCGCACTTGTGCCCCGGCCTTAAGCCTAGCCCGCACTTGTGCCCCGGACTTAAGCCTAGCCCGCACTTGTGCCCCGGCCTTAAGCCTAGCCCGCACTTGTGCCCCGGCCTTAAGCTAAGCCCGCACTTGTGCCCCGGCCTTAAGCCTAGCCCGCACTTGTGCCCCGGCCTTAAGCCTAGCCCGCACTTAAGCCTAGCCCGCACTTGTGCCCCGGCCTTAAGCCTAGCCCGCACTTGTGCCCCGGCTTTAAGACTAGCCCGCACTTGTGCCCCGGCCTTAAGCCTAGCCCGCACTTGTGCCCCGGCCTTAAGCCTAGCCCGCACTTGTGCCCCGGCCTTAAGCCTAGCCCGCACTTGTGCCCCGGCCTTAAGCCTAGCCCGCACTTGTGCCCCGGCCTTAAGCCTAGCCCGCACATGTGCCCCGGCCTTAAGCCTAGCCCGCACTTGTGCCCAAGCCTTAAGCCTAGCCCGCACTTGTGCCCAGGCCTTATGCCTAGCCCGCACTTGTGCCTAGGCCTTAAGCCTAGCCCGCACTTGTGCCCAGGCCTTATGCCTAGCCCGCACTTGTGCCCAGGCCTTATGCCTAGCCCGCACTTGTGCCCAGGCCTTAAGCCTAGCCCGCACTTGTGCCTCGGCCTTAAGCCTAGCCCGCACTTGTGCCCCGGCCTTAAGACTAGCCCGCACTTGTGCCCCGGCCTTAAGCCTAGCCCGCACTTGTGCCCCGGCCTTAAGCCTAGCCCGCACTTGTGCCCCGGCCTTAAGCCTAGCCCGCACATGTGCCCCGGCCTTAAGCCTAGCCCGCACTTGTGCCCAAGCCTTAAGCCTAGCCCGCACTTGTGCCCAGGCCTTATGCCTAGCCCGCACTTGTGCCCAGGCCTTAAGCCTAGCCCGCACTTGTGCCCAGGCCTTATGCCTAGCCCGCACTTGTGCCCAGGCCTTAAGCCTAGCCCGCACTTGTGCCCAGGCCTTAAGCCTAGCAAGCACTTGTGCCCAGGCCTTAAGCCTAGCCCGCACTTGTGCCCAGGCCTTAAGCCTAGCAAGCACTTGTGCCCAGGCCTTAAGCCTAGCAAGCACTTGTGCCCAGGCCTTATGCCTAGCCCGCACTTGTGCCCAGGCCTTAAGCCTAGCCCGCACTTGTGCCCAGGCCTTAAGCCTAGCCCGCACTTGTGCCCAGGCCTCAAGCCTAGCCTGCACTTGTGCCCAGGCCTCAAGCCTAGCCCGCACTTGTGCCCAGGCCTTAAGCCTAGTCTGCACTTGTGCCCAGGCCTTAACCTAGCCCGCACTTGTGCCCCGGCCTTATGCCTAGCCCGCACTTGTGCCCCGGCCTTAAGCCTAGCCCGCACTTGTGCCCCGGCCTTAAGCCTAGCCCGCACTTGTGCCCCGGCCTTAAGCCTAGCCTGCACTTGTGCCCCGGCCTCAAGCCTTAACCGCATTTGTGCCCCGGCCTTAAGCCTAGCCCGCACTTGTACCCCGGCCTTAAGCCTGGCCCGCACCTGTGCCCCTGCCTTAAGCCTAGCCCGCACCTGTGCCCAGGCCTTAAGCCTAGCCCGCACCTGTGCCCAGGCCTTAAGCCTAGCCCGCACCTGTGCCCAGGCCTTAAGCCTAGCCCGCACCTGTGCCCAGGCCTTAAGCCTAGCCCGCACCTGTGCCCAGGCCTTAAGCCTAGCCTGCACTTTTGAGCCCCTTGAAAGCTTGTTTGTTTTTGTATTCAGCTTCATGTTGGTTATGCACATAGGGCCAGCTTTACGCTCTTCGCTCTTGTCCCGTCTGAATGCGCATGCACGACTGTAATTGGGGAAGAAGGCATTACCCATTTACGGAGGACAGACAAGAAGTGCCTGGTCGCTTGGAGCATGGGGTTATGGAGAGGCTCCGCACTGTACAACAAAGGATCTAGTCCTAAATGTCCAAGTACAGAGTAGAGGGGTGAAAGCTAGCTCTTCACCCCTATGGGTGCCTAACCCTTTATGCAAAGAGTTCAAAGAGTTAGCTGTATGCCTTAAGCCTAGCCCGCACTTGTGCCCCGGCCTTAAGCCTAGCCCACACTTGTGCCCCGGCCTTAAGCCTAGCCCGCACTTGTGCCCAGGCCTTAAGCCTAGTCCGCACTTGTGCCCAGGCCTTAAGACAAGCCCGCACTTGTGCCCGGCCTTAAGCCTAGCCCGCACTTGTGCCCAAGCCTTAAGCCTAGCCCGCACTTGTGCCCCGGCCTTAAGCCTAGCCCGCACTTGTGCCCCGGCCTTAAGCCTAGCCCGCACTTGTGCCCCGGCCTTAAGCCTAGCCCGCACTTGTGCCCCGGCCGTAAGCCTAGCCCGCACTTGTGCCCCGGCCTTAAGCTAAGCCCGCACTTGTGCCCCGGCCTTAAGCTAAGCCCGCACTTGTGCCCCGGCCTTAAGCTAAGCCCGCACTTTTGCCCCGGCCTTAAGCCTAGCCCGCACTTGTGCCCCGGCCTTAAGCCTAGCCCGCACTTGTGCCCCGGCCTTAAGCCTAGCCCGCACTTGTGCCCCGGCCTTAAGCCTAGCCCGCACTTGTGCCCCGGCCTTAAGCCTAGCCCGCACTTGTGCCCAGGCCTTAAGCCTAGCCCGCACTTGTGCCCAGGCCTAATGCCTAGCCCGCACTTGTGCCCAGGCCTTAAGCCTAGCCCGCACTTGTGCCCAGGCCATAAGCCTAGCCCGCACTTGTGCCCAGGCCTTAAGCCTAGCCCGCACTTGTGCCCAGGCCTCAAGCCTAGCCCGCACTTCTGCCCAGGCCTTAAGCCTAGTCTGCACTTGTGCCCAGGCCTTAAGCCTAGCCCGCATTTGTGCCCAGGCCTTAAGCCTAGCCCGCACTTCTGCCCCGGCCTTAAGCCTAGCCCGCACTTGTGCCCCGGCCTTAAGCCTAGCCCGCACTTGTGCCCCGGCCTTAAGCCTAGCCCGCACTTGTGCCCCGGCCTTAAGCCTAGCCCGCACTTGTGCCCCGGCCTTAAGACTAGCCCGCACTTGTGCCCCGGCCTTAAGCCTAGCCCGCACTTGTGCCCCGGCCTTAAGCCTAGCCCGCACTTGTGCCCCGGCCTTAAGCCAAGCCCGCACTTGTGCCCCGGCCTTAAGCTAAGCCCGCACTTGTGCCCCGGCCTTAAGCCTAGCCTGCACTTGTGCCCAGGCCTTAAGCCTAGCCCGCACTTGTGCCCAGGCCTTATGCCTAGCCCGCACTTGTGCCCAGGCCTTAAGCCTAGCCCGCACTTGTGCCCCGGCCTTAAGCCTAGCCCGCACTTGTGCACCGGCCTTAAGCCTAGCCCGCACTTCTGCCCCGGCTTTAAGCCTAGCCCGCACTTGTGCCCCGGCCTTAAGCCTAGCCCGCACTTGTGCCCCGGCCTTAAGACTAGCCCGCACTTGTGCCCCGGCCTTAAGCCTAGCCCGCACTTGTGCCCCGGCCTTAAGCCTAGCCCGCACTTGTGCCCCGGCCTTAAGCCTAGCCCGCACTTGTGCCCCGGCCTTAAGCTAAGCCCGCACTTGTGCCCCGGCCTTAAGCCTAGACTGCACTTGTGCCCAGGCCTTAAGCCTAGCCCGCACTTGTGCCCAGGCCTTATGCCTAGCCCGCACTTGTGCCCAGGCCTTAAGCCTAGCCCGCACTTGTGCCCAGGCCTTATGCCTAGCCCGCACTTGTGCCCCGGCCTTAAGCCTAGCCCGCACTTGTGCCCAGGCCTCAAGCCTAGCCTGCACTTGTGCCCAGGCCTCAAGCCTAGCCCGCACTTGTGCCCAGGCCTTAAGCCTAGTCTGCACTTGTGCCCAGGCCTTAAGCCTAGCCCGCATTTGTGCCCAGGCCTTAAGCCTAGCCCGCACTTGTGCCCCGGCCTTAAGCCTAGCCCGCACTTGTGCCCCGGCCTTAAGCCTAGCCCGCACTTGTGCCCCGGACTTAAGCCTAGCCCGCACTTGTGCCCCGGCCTTAAGCCTAGCCCGCACTTGTGCCCCGGCCTTAAGCTAAGCCCGCACTTGTGCCCCGGCCTTAAGCCTAGCCCGCACTTGTGCCCCGGCCTTAAGCCTAGCCCGCACTTAAGCCTAGCCCGCACTTGTGCCCCGGCCTTAAGCCTAGCCCGCACTTGTGCCCCGGCTTTAAGACTAGCCCGCACTTGTGCCCCGGCCTTAAGCCTAGCCCGCACTTGTGCCCCGGCCTTAAGCCTAGCCCGCACTTGTGCCCCGGCCTTAAGCCTAGCCCGCACTTGTGCCCCGGCCTTAAGCCTAGCCCGCACTTGTGCCCCGGCCTTAAGCCTAGCCCGCACATGTGCCCCGGCCTTAAGCCTAGCCTGCACTTGTGCCCAAGCCTTAAGCCTAGCCCGCACTTGTGCCCAGGCCTTATGCCTAGCCCGCACTTGTGCCCAGGCCTTAAGCCTAGCCCGCACTTGTGCCCAGGCCTTATGCCTAGCCCGCACTTGTGCCCAGGCCTTAAGCCTAGCCCGCACTTGTGCCCAGGCCTTAAGCCTAGCAAGCACTTGTGCCCAGGCCTTAAGCCTAGCCCGCACTTGTGCCCAGGCCTTAAGCCTAGCAAGCACTTGTGCCCAGGCCTTAAGCCTAGCAAGCACTTGTGCCCAGGCCTTATGCCTAGCCCGCACTTGTGCCCAGGCCTTAAGCCTAGCCCGCACTTGTGCCCAGGCCTTAAGCCTAGCCCGCACTTGTGCCCAGGCCTCAAGCCTAGCCTGCACTTGTGCCCAGGCCTCAAGCCTAGCCCGCACTTGTGCCCAGGCCTTAAGCCTAGTCTGCACTTGTGCCCAGGCCTTAAGCCTAGCCCGCATTTGTGCCCAGGCCTTAAGCCTAGCCCGCACTTGTGCCCCGGCCTTAAGCCTAGCCCGCACTTGTGCCCCGGCCTTAAGCCTAGCCCGCACTTGTGCCCCGGCCTTAAGCCTAGCCCGCACATGTGCCCCGGCCTTAAGCCTAGCCCGCACTTGTGCCCAAGCCTTAAGCCTAGCCCGCACTTGTGCCCAGGCCTTATGCCTAGCCCGCACTTGTGCCCAGGCCTTATGCCTAGCCCGCACTTGTGCCCAGGCCTTAAGCCTAGCCCACACTTGTGCCCAGGCCTTATGCCTAGCCCGCACTTGTGCCCAGGCCTTAAGCCTAGCCCGCACTTGTGCCCAGGCCTTAAGCCTAGCAAGCACTTGTGCCCAGGCCTTAAGCCTAGCCCGCACTTGTGCCCAGGCCTTAAGCCTAGCAAGCACTTGTGCCCAGGCCTTAAGCCTAGCAAGCATTGTGCCCAGGCCTTATGCCTAGCCCGCACTTGTACCCAGGCCTTAAGCCTAGCCCGCACTTGTGCCCCGGCCTTATGCCTAGCCCGCACTTGTGCCCCGGCCTTAAGCCTAGCCCGCACTTGTGCCCCGGCCTTAAGCCTAGCCCGCACTTGTGCCCCGGCCTTAAGCCTAGCCCGCACTTGTGCCCCGGCCTCAAGCCTTAACCGCATTTGTGCCCCGGCCTTAAGCCTAGCCCGCACTTGTACCCCGGCCTTAAGCCTGGCCCGCACCTGTGCCCCGGCCTTAAGCCTGGCCCGCACCTGTGCCCCGGCCTTAAGCCTAGCCCGCACCTGTGCCCAGGCCTTAAGCCTAGCCCGCACCTGTGCCCAGGCCTTAAGCCTAGCCTGCACCTGTGCCCAGGCCTTAAGCCTAGCCTGCACTTTTGAGCCCCTTGAAAGCTTGTTTGTTTTTGTATTCAGCTTCATGTTGGTTATGCACATAGGGCCAGCTTTACGCTCTTCGCTCTTGTCCCGTCTGAATGCGCATGCACGACTGTAATTGGGGAAGAAGGCATTACCCATTTACGGAGGACAGACAAGAAGTGCCTGGTCGCTTGGAGCATGGGGTTATGGAGAGGCTCCGCACTGTACAAAAAGGATCTAGTCCTAAATGTCCAAGTACAGAGTAGAGGGGTGAAAGCTAGCTCTTCACCCCTATGGGTGCCTAACCCTTTATGCAAAGAGAGCAAAGAGTTAGCTGTATGCCTTAAGCATAGCCCGCACTTGTGCCCCGGCCTTAAGCCTAGCCCGCACTTGTGCCCCGGCCTTAAGCCTAGCCCGCACTTGTGCCCAGGCCTTAAGCCTAGCCCGCACTTGTGCCCAGGCCTTAAGCCTAGTCCGCACTTGTGCCCAGGCCTTAAGACAAGCCCGCACTTATGCCCGGCCTTAAGCCTAGCCCGCAATTGTGCCCCGGCCTTAAGCCTAGCCCGCACTTGTGCCCCGGCCTTAAGCCTAGCCCGCACTTGTGCCCCGGACTTAAGCCTAGCCCGCACTTGTGCCCCGGCCTTAAGCCTAGCCCGCACTTGTGCCCCGGCCTTAAGCTAAGCCCGCACTTGTGCCCCGGCCTTAAGCCTAGCCCGCACTTGTGCCCCGGCCTTAAGCCTAGCCCGCACTTGTGCCCCGGCCTTAAGCCTAGCCCGCACTTGTGCCCCGGCCTTAAGCCTAGCCCGCACTTGTGCCCCGGCCTTAAGCCTAGCCCGCACTTAAGCCTAGCCCGCACTTGTGCCCCGGCCTTAAGCCTAGCCCGCACTTGTGCCCCGGCCTTAAGAGTAGCCCGCACTTGTGCCCCGGCCTTAAGCCTAGCCCGCACTTGTGCCCCGGCCTTAAGCCTAGCCCACACTTGTACCCCGGCCTTAAGCCTAGCCCGCACTTGTGCCCCGGCCTTAAGCCTAGCCCGCACTTGTGCCCCGGCCTTAAGCCTAGCCCGCACTTGTGCCCCGGCCTTAAGCCTAGCCCGCACATGTGCCCCGGCCTTAAGCCTAGCCCGCACTTGTACCCCGGCCTTAAGCCTAGCCCGCACTTGTGCCCCGGCCTTAAGCCTAGCCCGCACTTGTGCCCCGGCCTTAAGCCTAGCCCGCACTTGTGCCCCGGCCTTAAGCCTAGCCCGCACATGTGCCCCGGCCTTAAGCCTAGCCCGCACTTGTGCCCAGGCCTTAAGCCTAGCCCGCACTTGTGCCCAGGCCTTATGCCTAGCCCGCACTTGTGCCCAGGCCTTAAGCCTAGCAAGCACTTGTGCCCAGGCCTTAAGCCTAGCCCGCACTTGTGCCCAGGCCTTAAGCCTAGCAAGCACTTGTGCCCAGGCCTTAAGCCTAGCAAGCACTTGTGTCCAGGCCTTATGCCTAGCCCGCACTTGTGCCCAGGCCTTAAGCCTAGCCCGCACTTGTGTCCCGGCCTTATGCCTAGCCCGCACTTGTGCCCCGGCCTTAAGCCTAGCCCGCACTTGTGCCCCGGCCTTAAGCCTAGCCCGCACTTGTGCCCCGGCCTTAAGCTAAGCCCGCACTTGTGCCCCGGCCTTAAGCTAAGCCCGCACTTGTGCCCCGGCCTTAAGCTAAGCCCGCACTTTTGCCCCGGCCTTAAGCCTAGCCCGCACTTGTGCCCCGGCCTTAAGCCTAGCCCGCACTTGTGCCCCGGCCTTAAGCCTAGCCCGCACTTGTGCCCCGGCCTTAAGCCTAGCCCGCACTTGTGCCCCGGCCTTAAGCCTAGCCCGCACTTGTGCCCAGGCCTTAAGCCTAGCCCGCACTTGTGCCCAGGCCTAATGCCTAGCCCGCACTTGTGCCCAGGCCTTAAGCCTAGCCCGCACTTGTGCCCCGGCCTTAAGCCTAGCCCGCACTTGTGCCCCGGCCTTAAGCCTAGCCTGCACTTGTGCCCAGGCCTTAAACCTAGCCCACACGTGTGCCCCGGCCTTAAGACTAGCCCGCACTTGTGCCCCGGCCTTAAGCCTAGCCCGCACTTGTGCCCCGGCCTTAAGCCTAGCCCGCACTTGTGCCCCGGCCTTAAGCCTAGCCCGCACTTGTGCACCGGCCTTAAGCCTAGCCCGCACTTGTGCCCCGGCTTTAAGCCTAGCCCGCACTTGTGCCCCGGCCTTAAGCCTAGCCCGCACTTGTGCCCCGGCCTTAAGACTAGCCCGCACTTGTGCCCCGGCCTTAAGCCTAGCCCGCACTTGTGCCCCGGCCTTAAGCCTAGCCCGCACTTGTGCCCCGGCCTTAAGCCAAGCCCGCACTTGTGCCCCGGCCTTAAGCTAAGCCCGCACTTGTGCCCCGGCCTTAAGCCTAGCCCGCACTTGTGCCCAGGCCTTAAGCCTAGCCCGCACTTGTGCCCAGGCCTTATGCCTAGCCCGCACTTGTGCCCAGGCCTTATGCCTAGCCCGCACTTGTGCCCAGGCCTTAAGCCTAGCCCGCACTTGTGCCCAGGCCTTATGCCTAGCCCGCACTTGTGCCCCGGCCTTAAGCCTAGCCCGCACTTGTGCCCAGGCCTCAAGCCTAGCCTGCACTTGTGCCCAGGCCTCAAGCCTAGCCCGCACTTGTGCCCAGGCCTTAAGCCTAGTCTGCACTTGTGCCCAGGCCTTAAGCCTAGCCCGCATTTGTGCCCAGGCCTTAAGCCTAGCCCGCACTTGTGCCCCGGCCTTAAGCCTAGCCCGCACTTGTGCCCCGGCCTTAAGCCTAGCCCGCACTTGTGCCCCGGACTTAAGCCTAGCCCGCACTTGTGCCCCGGCCTTAAGCCTAGCCCGCACTTGTGCCCCGGCCTTAAGCTAAGCCCGCACTTGTGCCCCGGCCTTAAGCCTAGCCCGCACTTGTGCCCCGGCCTTAAGCCTAGCCCGCACTTAAGCCTAGCCCGCACTTGTGCCCCGGCCTTAAGCCTAGCCCGCACTTGTGCCCCGGCTTTAAGACTAGCCCGCACTTGTGCCCCGGCCTTAAGCCTAGCCCGCACTTGTGCCCCGGCCTTAAGCCTAGCCCGCACTTAAGCCTAGCCCGCACTTGTGCCCCGGCCTTAAGCCTAGCCCGCACTTGTGCCCCGGCTTTAAGACTAGCCCGCACTTGTGCCCCGGCCTTAAGCCTAGCCCGCACTTGTGCCCCGGCCTTAAGCCTAGCCCGCACTTGTGCCCCGGACTTAAGCCTAGCCCGCACTTGTGCCCCGGCCTTAAGCCTAGCCCGCACTTGTGCCCCGGCCTTAAGCTAAGCCCGCACTTGTGCCCCGGCCTTAAGCCTAGCCCGCACTTGTGCCCCGGCCTTAAGCCTAGCCCGCACTTAAGCCTAGCCCGCACTTGTGCCCCGGCCTTAAGCCTAGCCCGCACTTGTGCCCCGGCTTTAAGACTAGCCCGCACTTGTGCCCCGGCCTTAAGCCTAGCCCGCACTTGTGCCCCGGCCTTAAGCCAAGCCCGCACTTGTGCCCCGGCCTTAAGCTAAGCCCGCACTTGTGCCCCGGCCTTAAGCCTAGCCTGCACTTGTGCCCAGGCCTTAAGCCTAGCCCGCACTTGTGCCCAGGCCTTATGCCTAGCCCGCACTTGTGCCCAGGCCTTAAGCCTAGCCCGCACTTGTGCCCAGGCCTTATGCCTAGCCCGCACTTGTGCCCCGGCCTTAAGCCTAGCCCGCACTTGTGCCCAGGCCTCAAGCCTAGCCTGCACTTGTGCCCAGGCCTCAAGCCTAGCCCGCACTTGTGCCCAGGCCTTAAGCCTAGTCTGCACTTGTGCCCAGGCCTTAAGCCTAGCCCGCATTTGTGCCCAGGCCTTAAGCCTAGCCCGCACTTGTGCCCCGGCCTTAAGCCTAGCCCGCACTTGTGCCCCGGCCTTAAGCCTAGCCCGCACTTGTGCCCCGGACTTAAGCCTAGCCTGCACTTGTGCCCCGGCCTTAAGCCTAGCCCGCACTTGTGCCCCGGCCTTAAGCTAAGCCCGCACTTGTGCCCCGGCCTTAAGCCTAGCCCGCACTTGTGCCCCGGCCTTAAGCCTAGCCCGCACTTAAGCCTAGCCCGCACTTGTGCCCCGGCCTTAAGCCTAGCCCGCACTTGTGCCCCGGCTTTAAGACTAGCCCGCACTTGTGCCCCGGCCTTAAGCCTAGCCCGCACTTGTGCCCCGGCCTTAAGCCTAGCCCGCACTTGTGCCCCGGCCTTAAGCCTAGCCCGCACTTGTGCCCCGGCCTTAAGCCTAGCCCGCACTTGTGCCCCGGCCTTAAGCCTAGCCCGCACTTGTGCCCCGGCCTTAAGCCTAGCCCGCACTTGTGCCCCGGCCTTAAGCCTAGCCCGCACATGTGCCCCGGCCTTAAGCCTAGCCCGCACTTGTGCCCAAGCCTTAAGCCTAGCCCGCACTTGTGCCCAGGCCTTATGCCTAGCCCGCACTTGTGCCCAGGCCTTAAGCCTAGCCCACACTTGTGCCCAGGCCTTATGCCTAGCCCGCACTTGTGTCCAGGCCTTAAGCCTAGCCCGCACTTGTGCCCAGGCCTTAAGCCTAGCAAGCACTTGTGCCCAGGCCTTAAGCCTAGCCCGCACTTGTGCCCAGGCCTTAAGCCTAGCAAGCACTTGTGCCCAGGCCTTAAGCCTAGCAAGCACTTGTGCCCAGGCCTTATGCCTAGCCCGCACTTGTGCCCAGGCCTTAAGACTAGCCCGCACTTGTGCCCAGGCCTTAAGCCTAGCCCGCACTTGTGCCCAGGCCTCAAGCCTAGCCTGCACTTGTGCCCAGGCCTCAAGCCTAGCCCGCACTTGTGCCCAGGCCTTAAGCCTAGTCTGCACTTGTGCCCAGGCCTTAACCTAGCCCGCACTTGTGCCCCGGCCTTATGCCTAGCCCGCACTTGTGCCCCGGCCTTAAGCCTAGCCCGCACTTGTGCCCCGGCCTTAAGCCTAGCCCGCACTTGTGCCCCGGCCTTAAGCCTAGCCCGCACTTGTGCCCCGGCCTCAAGCCTTAACCGCATTTGTGCCCCGGCCTTAAGCCTAGCCCGCACTTGTACCCCGGCCTTAAGCCTGGCCCGCACCTGTGCCCCTGCCTTAAGCCTAGCCCGCACCTGTGCCCAGGCCTTAAGCCTAGCCCGCACCTGTGCCCAGGCCTTAAGCCTAGCCCGCACCTGTGCCCAGGCCTTAAGCCTAGCCCGCACCTGTGCCCAGGCCTTAAGCCTAGCCCGCACCTGTGCCCAGGCCTTAAGCCTAGCCTGCACTTTTGAGCCCCTTGAAAGCTTGTTTGTTTTTGTATTCAGCTTCATGTTGGTTATGCACATAGGGCCAGCTTTACGCTCTTCGCTCTTGTCCCGTCTGAATGCGCATGCACGACTGTAATTGGGGAAGAAGGCATTACCCATTTACGGAGGACAGACAAGAAGTGCCTGGTCGCTTGGAGCATGGGGTTATGGAGAGGCTCCGCACTGTACAACAAAGGATCTAGTCCTAAATGTCCAAGTACAGAGTAGAGGGGTGAAAGCTAGCTCTTCACCCCTATGGGTGCCTAACCCTTTATGCAAAGAGTTCAAAGAGTTAGCTGTATGCCTTAAGCCTAGCCCGCACTTGTGCCCCGGCCTTAAGCCTAGCCCACACTTGTGCCCCGGCCTTAAGCCTAGCCCGCACTTGTGCCCAGGCCTTAAGCCTAGTCCGCACTTGTGCCCAGGCCTTAAGACAAGCCCGCACTTGTGCCCGGCCTTAAGCCTAGCCCGCACTTGTGCCCAAGCCTTAAGCCTAGCCCGCACTTGTGCCCCGGCCTTAAGCCTAGCCCGCACTTGTGCCCCGGCCTTAAGCCTAGCCCGCACTTGTGCCCCGGACTTAAGCCTAGCCCGCACTTGTGCCCCGGCCTTAAGCCTAGCCCGCACTTGTGCCCCGGCCTTAAGCTAAGCCCGCACTTGTGCCCCGGCCTTAAGCCTAGCCCGCACTTGTGCCCCGGCCTTAAGCCTAGCCCGCACTTGTGCCCCGGCCTTAAGCCTAGCCCGCACTTGTGCCCCGGCCTTAAGCCTAGCCCGCACTTGTGCCCCGGCCTTAAGCCTAGCCCGCACTTAAGCCTAGCCCGCACTTGTGCCCCGGCCTTAAGCCTAGCCCGCACTTGTGCCCCGGCCTTAAGAGTAGCCCGCACTTGTGCCCCGGCCTTAAGCCTAGCCCGCACTTGTGCCCCGGCCTTAAGCCTAGCCCGCACTTGTACCCCGGCCTTAAGCCTAGCCCGCACTTGTGCCCCGGCCTTAAGCCTAGCCCGCACTTGTGCCCCGGCCTTAAGCCTAGCCCGCACTTGTGCCCCGGCCTTAAGCCTAGCCCGCACATGTGCCCCGGCCTTAAGCCTAGCCCGCACTTGTGCCCAGGCCTTAAGCCTAGCCCGCACTTGTGCCCAGGCCTTATGCCTAGCCCGCACTTGTGCCCAGGCCTTAAGCCTAGCCCGCACTTGTGCCCAGGCCTTATGCCTAGCCCGCACTTGTGCCCAGGCCTTAAGCCTAGCCCGCACTTGTGCCCAGGCCTTAAGCCTAGCCCGCACTTGTGCCCAGGCCTTAAGCCTAGCAAGCACTTGTGCCCAGGCCTTAAGCCTAGCCCGCACTTGTGCCCAGGCCTTAAGCCTAGCAAGCACTTGTGCCCAGGCCTTAAGCCTAGCAAGCACTTGTGTCCAGGCCTTATGCCTAGCCCGCACTTGTGCCCAGGCCTTAAGCCTAGCCCGCACTTGTGCCCCGGACTTAAGCCTAGCCCGCACTTGTGCCCCGGCCTTAAGCCTAGCCCGCACTTGTGCCCCGGCCTTAAGCTAAGCCCGCACTTGTGCCCCGGCCTTAAGCCTAGCCCGCACTTGTGCCCCGGCCTTAAGCCTAGCCCGCACTTAAGCCTAGCCCGCACTTGTGCCCCGGCCTTAAGCCTAGCCCGCACTTGTGCCCCGGCTTTAAGACTAGCCCGCACTTGTGCCCCGGCCTTAAGCCTAGCCCGCACTTGTGCCCCGGCCTTAAGCCTAGCCCGCACTTAAGCCTAGCCCGCACTTGTGCCCCGGCCTTAAGCCTAGCCCGCACTTGTGCCCCGGCTTTAAGACTAGCCCGCACTTGTGCCCCGGCCTTAAGCCTAGCCCGCACTTGTGCCCCGGCCTTAAGCCTAGCCCGCACTTGTGCCCCGGACTTAAGCCTAGCCCGCACTTGTGCCCCGGCCTTAAGCCTAGCCCGCACTTGTGCCCCGGCCTTAAGCTAAGCCCGCACTTGTGCCCCGGCCTTAAGCCTAGCCCGCACTTGTGCCCCGGCCTTAAGCCTAGCCCGCACTTAAGCCTAGCCCGCACTTGTGCCCCGGCCTTAAGCCTAGCCCGCACTTGTGCCCCGGCTTTAAGACTAGCCCGCACTTGTGCCCCGGCCTTAAGCCTAGCCCGCACTTGTGCCCCGGCCTTAAGCCAAGCCCGCACTTGTGCCCCGGCCTTAAGCTAAGCCCGCACTTGTGCCCCGGCCTTAAGCCTAGCCTGCACTTGTGCCCAGGCCTTAAGCCTAGCCCGCACTTGTGCCCAGGCCTTATGCCTAGCCCGCACTTGTGCCCAGGCCTTAAGCCTAGCCCGCACTTGTGCCCAGGCCTTATGCCTAGCCCGCACTTGTGCCCCGGCCTTAAGCCTAGCCCGCACTTGTGCCCAGGCCTCAAGCCTAGCCTGCACTTGTGCCCAGGCCTCAAGCCTAGCCCGCACTTGTGCCCAGGCCTTAAGCCTAGTCTGCACTTGTGCCCAGGCCTTAAGCCTAGCCCGCATTTGTGCCCAGGCCTTAAGCCTAGCCCGCACTTGTGCCCCGGCCTTAAGCCTAGCCCGCACTTGTGCCCCGGCCTTAAGCCTAGCCCGCACTTGTGCCCCGGACTTAAGCCTAGCCTGCACTTGTGCCCCGGCCTTAAGCCTAGCCCGCACTTGTGCCCCGGCCTTAAGCTAAGCCCGCACTTGTGCCCCGGCCTTAAGCCTAGCCCGCACTTGTGCCCCGGCCTTAAGCCTAGCCCGCACTTAAGCCTAGCCCGCACTTGTGCCCCGGCCTTAAGCCTAGCCCGCACTTGTGCCCCGGCTTTAAGACTAGCCCGCACTTGTGCCCCGGCCTTAAGCCTAGCCCGCACTTGTGCCCCGGCCTTAAGCCTAGCCCGCACTTGTGCCCCGGCCTTAAGCCTAGCCCGCACTTGTGCCCCGGCCTTAAGCCTAGCCCGCACTTGTGCCCCGGCCTTAAGCCTAGCCCGCACTTGTGCCCCGGCCTTAAGCCTAGCCCGCACTTGTGCCCCGGCCTTAAGCCTAGCCCGCACATGTGCCCCGGCCTTAAGCCTAGCCCGCACTTGTGCCCAAGCCTTAAGCCTAGCCCGCACTTGTGCCCAGGCCTTATGCCTAGCCCGCACTTGTGCCCAGGCCTTAAGCCTAGCCCACACTTGTGCCCAGGCCTTATGCCTAGCCCGCACTTGTGCCCAGGCCTTAAGCCTAGCCCGCACTTGTGCCCAGGCCTTAAGCCTAGCAAGCACTTGTGCCCAGGCCTTAAGCCTAGCCCGCACTTGTGCCCAGGCCTTAAGCCTAGCAAGCACTTGTGCCCAGGCCTTAAGCCTAGCAAGCACTTGTGCCCAGGCCTTATGCCTAGCCCGCACTTGTGCCCAGGCCTTAAGACTAGCCCGCACTTGTGCCCAGGCCTTAAGCCTAGCCCGCACTTGTGCCCAGGCCTCAAGCCTAGCCTGCACTTGTGCCCAGGCCTCAAGCCTAGCCCGCACTTGTGCCCAGGCCTTAAGCCTAGTCTGCACTTGTGCCCAGGCCTTAACCTAGCCCGCACTTGTGCCCCGGCCTTATGCCTAGCCCGCACTTGTGCCCCGGCCTTAAGCCTAGCCCGCACTTGTGCCCCGGCCTTAAGCCTAGCCCGCACTTGTGCCCCGGCCTTAAGCCTAGCCCGCACTTGTGCCCCGGCCTCAAGCCTTAACCGCATTTGTGCCCCGGCCTTAAGCCTAGCCCGCACTTGTACCCCGGCCTTAAGCCTGGCCCGCACCTGTGCCCCTGCCTTAAGCCTAGCCCGCACCTGTGCCCAGGCCTTAAGCCTAGCCCGCACCTGTGCCCAGGCCTTAAGCCTAGCCCGCACCTGTGCCCAGGCCTTAAGCCTAGCCCGCACCTGTGCCCAGGCCTTAAGCCTAGCCCGCACCTGTGCCCAGGCCTTAAGCCTAGCCTGCACTTTTGAGCCCCTTGAAAGCTTGTTTGTTTTTGTATTCAGCTTCATGTTGGTTATGCACATAGGGCCAGCTTTACGCTCTTCGCTCTTGTCCCATCTGAATGCGCATGCACGACTGTAATTGGGGAAGAAGGCATTACCCATTTACGGAGGACAGACAAGAAGTGCCTGGTCGCTTGGAGCATGGGGTTATGGAGAGGCTCCGCACTGTACAACAAAGGATCTAGTCCTAAATGTCCAAGTACAGAGTAGAGGGGTGAAAGCTAGCTCTTCACCCCTATGGGTGCCTAACCCTTTATGCAAAGAGTTCAAAGAGTTAGCTGTATGCCTTAAGCCTAGCCCGCACTTGTGCCCCGGCCTTAAGCCTAGCCCACACTTGTGCCCCGGCCTTAAGCCTAGCCCGCACTTGTGCCCAGGCCTTAAGCCTAGTCCGCACTTGTGCCCAGGCCTTAAGACAAGCCCGCACTTGTGCCCGGCCTTAAGCCTAGCCCGCACTTGTGCCCAAGCCTTAAGCCTAGCCCGCACTTGTGCCCCGGCCTTAAGCCTAGCCCGCACTTGTGCCCCGGCCTTAAGCCTAGCCCGCACTTGTGCCCCGGACTTAAGCCTAGCCCGCACTTGTGCCCCGGCCTTAAGCCTAGCCCGCACTTGTGCCCCGGCCTTAAGCTAAGCCCGCACTTGTGCCCCGGCCTTAAGCCTAGCCCGCACTTGTGCCCCGGCCTTAAGCCTAGCCCGCACTTGTGCCCCGGCCTTAAGCCTAGCCCGCACTTGTGCCCCGGCCTTAAGCCTAGCCCGCACTTGTGCCCCGGCCTTAAGCCTAGCCCGCACTTAAGCCTAGCCCGCACTTGTGCCCCGGCCTTAAGCCTAGCCCGCACTTGTGCCCCGGCCTTAAGAGTAGCCCGCACTTGTGCCCCGGCCTTAAGCCTAGCCCGCACTTGTGCCCCGGCCTTAAGCCTAGCCCGCACTTGTACCCCGGCCTTAAGCCTAGCCCGCACTTGTGCCCCGGCCTTAAGCCTAGCCCGCACTTGTGCCCCGGCCTTAAGCCTAGCCCGCACTTGTGCCCCGGCCTTAAGCCTAGCCCGCACATGTGCCCCGGCCTTAAGCCTAGCCCGCACTTGTGCCCAGGCCTTAAGCCTAGCCCGCACTTGTGCCCAGGCCTTATGCCTAGCCCGCACTTGTGCCCAGGCCTTAAGCCTAGCCCGCACTTGTGCCCAGGCCTTATGCCTAGCCCGCACTTGTGCCCAGGCCTTAAGCCTAGCCCGCACTTGTGCCCAGGCCTTAAGCCTAGCCCGCACTTGTGCCCAGGCCTTAAGCCTAGCAAGCACTTGTGCCCAGGCCTTAAGCCTAGCCCGCACTTGTGCCCAGGCCTTAAGCCTAGCAAGCACTTGTGCCCAGGCCTTAAGCCTAGCAAGCACTTGTGTCCAGGCCTTATGCCTAGCCCGCACTTGTGCCCAGGCCTTAAGCCTAGCCCGCACTTGTGTCCCGGCCTTATGCCTAGCCCGCACTTGTGCCCCGGCCTTAAGCCTAGCCCGCACTTGTGCCCCGGCCTTAAGCCTAGCCCGCACTTGTGCCCCGGCCTTAAGCTAAGCCCGCACTTGTGCCCCGGCCTTAAGCTAAGCCCGCACTTGTGCCCCGGCCTTAAGCTAAGCCCGCACTTTTGCCCCGGCCTTAAGCCTAGCCCGCACTTGTGCCCCGGCCTTAAGCCTAGCCCGCACTTGTGCCCCGGCCTTAAGCCTAGCCCGCACTTGTGCCCCGGCCTTAAGCCTAGCCCGCACTTGTGCCCCGGCCTTAAGCCTAGCCCGCACTTGTGCCCAGGCCTTAAGCCTAGCCCGCACTTGTGCCCAGGCCTAATGCCTAGCCCGCACTTGTGCCCAGGCCTTAAGCCTAGCCCGCACTTGTGCCCAGGCCTCAAGCCTAGCCCGCACTTGTGCCCAGGCCTTAAGCATAGCCCGCACTTGTGCCCAGGCCTTAAGCCTAGCCCGCACTTGTGCCCAGGCCATAAGCCTAGCCCGCACTTGTGCCCAGGCCTTAAGCCTAGCCCGCACTTGTGCCCAGGCCTCAAGCCTAGCCCGCACTTCTGCCCAGGCCTTAAGCCTAGTCTGCACTTGTGCCCCGGCCTTAAGCCTAGCCCGCACTTGTGCCCCGGCCTTAAGCCTAGCCCGCACTTGTGCCCCGGACTTAAGCCTAGCCCGCACTTGTGCCCCGGCCTTAAGCCTAGCCCGCACTTGTGCCCCGGCCTTAAGCTAAGCCCGCACTTGTGCCCCGGCCTTAAGCCTAGCCCGCACTTGTGCCCCGGCCTTAAGCCTAGCCCGCACTTAAGCCTAGCCCGCACTTGTGCCCCGGCCTTAAGCCTAGCCCGCACTTGTGCCCCGGCTTTAAGACTAGCCCGCACTTGTGCCCCGGCCTTAAGCCTAGCCCGCACTTGTGCCCCGGCCTTAAGCCTAGCCCGCACTTAAGCCTAGCCCGCACTTGTGCCCCGGCCTTAAGCCTAGCCCGCACTTGTGCCCCGGCTTTAAGACTAGCCCGCACTTGTGCCCCGGCCTTAAGCCTAGCCCGCACTTGTGCCCCGGCCTTAAGCCTAGCCCGCACTTGTGCCCCGGACTTAAGCCTAGCCCGCACTTGTGCCCCGGCCTTAAGCCTAGCCCGCACTTGTGCCCCGGCCTTAAGCTAAGCCCGCACTTGTGCCCCGGCCTTAAGCCTAGCCCGCACTTGTGCCCCGGCCTTAAGCCTAGCCCGCACTTAAGCCTAGCCCGCACTTGTGCCCCGGCCTTAAGCCTAGCCCGCACTTGTGCCCCGGCTTTAAGACTAGCCCGCACTTGTGCCCCGGCCTTAAGCCTAGCCCGCACTTGTGCCCCGGCCTTAAGCCAAGCCCGCACTTGTGCCCCGGCCTTAAGCTAAGCCCGCACTTGTGCCCCGGCCTTAAGCCTAGCCTGCACTTGTGCCCAGGCCTTAAGCCTAGCCCGCATTTGTGCCCAGGCCTTAAGCCTAGCCCGCACTTGTGCCCCGGCCTTAAGCCTAGCCCGCACTTGTGCCCCGGCCTTAAGCCTAGCCCGCACTTGTGCCCCGGACTTAAGCCTAGCCCGCACTTGTGCCCCGGCCTTAAGCCTAGCCCGCACTTGTGCCCCGGCCTTAAGCTAAGCCCGCACTTGTGCCCCGGCCTTAAGCCTAGCCCGCACTTGTGCCCCGGCCTTAAGCCTAGCCCGCACTTAAGCCTAGCCCGCACTTGTGCCCCGGCCTTAAGCCTAGCCCGCACTTGTGCCCCGGCTTTAAGACTAGCCCGCACTTGTGCCCCGGCCTTAAGCCTAGCCCGCACTTGTGCCCCGGCCTTAAGCCTAGCCCGCACTTGTGCCCCGGCCTTAAGCCTAGCCCGCACTTGTGCCCCGGCCTTAAGCCTAGCCCGCACTTGTGCCCCGGCCTTAAGCCTAGCCCGCACTTGTGCCCCGGCCTTAAGCCTAGCCCGCACTTGTGCCCCGGCCTTAAGCCTAGCCCGCACATGTGCCCCGGCCTTAAGCCTAGCCCGCACTTGTGCCCAAGCCTTAAGCCTAGCCCGCACTTGTGCCCAGGCCTTATGCCTAGCCCGCACTTGTGCCCAGGCCTTAAGCCTAGCCCACACTTGTGCCCAGGCCTTATGCCTAGCCCGCACTTGTGCCCAGGCCTTAAGCCTAGCCCGCACTTGTGCCCAGGCCTTAAGCCTAGCAAGCACTTGTGCCCAGGCCTTAAGCCTAGCCCGCACTTGTGCCCAGGCCTTAAGCCTAGCAAGCACTTGTGCCCAGGCCTTAAGCCTAGCAAGCACTTGTGCCCAGGCCTTATGCCTAGCCCGCACTTGTGCCCAGGCCTTAAGACTAGCCCGCACTTGTGCCCAGGCCTTAAGCCTAGCCCGCACTTGTGCCCAGGCCTCAAGCCTAGCCTGCACTTGTGCCCAGGCCTCAAGCCTAGCCCGCACTTGTGCCCAGGCCTTAAGCCTAGTCTGCACTTGTGCCCAGGCCTTAACCTAGCCCGCACTTGTGCCCCGGCCTTATGCCTAGCCCGCACTTGTGCCCCGGCCTTAAGCCTAGCCCGCACTTGTGCCCCGGCCTTAAGCCTAGCCCGCACTTGTGCCCCGGCCTTAAGCCTAGCCCGCACTTGTGCCCCGGCCTCAAGCCTTAACCGCATTTGTGCCCCGGCCTTAAGCCTAGCCCGCACTTGTACCCCGGCCTTAAGCCTGGCCCGCACCTGTGCCCCTGCCTTAAGCCTAGCCCGCACCTGTGCCCAGGCCTTAAGCCTAGCCTGCACCTGTGCCCAGGCCTTAAGCCTAGCCCGCACCTGTGCCCAGGCCTTAAGCCTAGCCCGCACCTGTGCCCAGGCCTTAAGCCTAGCCCGCACCTGTGCCCAGGCCTTAAGCCTAGCCTGCACTTTTGAGCCCCTTGAAAGCTTGTTTGTTTTTGTATTCAGCTTCATGTTGGTTATGCACATAGGGCCAGCTTTACGCTCTTCGCTCTTGTCCCGTCTGAATGCGCATGCACGACTGTAATTGGGGAAGAAGGCATTACCCATTTACGGAGGACAGACAAGAAGTGCCTGGTCGCTTGGAGCATGGGGTTATGGAGAGGCTCCGCACTGTACAACAAAGGATCTAGTCCTAAATGTCCAAGTACAGAGTAGAGGGGTGAAAGCTAGCTCTTCACCCCTATGGGTGCCTAACCCTTTATGCAAAGAGTTCAAAGAGTTAGCTGTATGCCTTAAGCCTAGCCCGCACTTGTGCCCCGGCCTTAAGCCTAGCCCACACTTGTGCCCCGGCCTTAAGCCTAGCCCGCACTTGTGCCCAGGCCTTAAGCCTAGTCCGCACTTGTGCCCAGGCCTTAAGACAAGCCCGCACTTGTGCCCGGCCTTAAGCCTAGCCCGCACTTGTGCCCAAGCCTTAAGCCTAGCCCGCACTTGTGCCCCGGCCTTAAGCCTAGCCCGCACTTGTGCCCCGGCCTTAAGCCTAGCCCGCACTTGTGCCCCGGCCTTAAGCCTAGCCCGCACTTGTGCCCCGGCCGTAAGCCTAGCCCGCACTTGTGCCCCGGCCTTAAGCTAAGCCCGCACTTGTGCCCCGGCCTTAAGCTAAGCCCGCACTTGTGCCCCGGCCTTAAGCTAAGCCCGCACTTTTGCCCCGGCCTTAAGCCTAGCCCGCACTTGTGCCCCGGCCTTAAGCCTAGCCCGCACTTGTGCCCCGGCCTTAAGCCTAGCCCGCACTTGTGCCCCGGCCTTAAGCCTAGCCCGCACTTGTGCCCCGGCCTTAAGCCTAGCCCGCACTTGTGCCCAGGCCTTAAGCCTAGCCCGCACTTGTGCCCAGGCCTAATGCCTAGCCCGCACTTGTGCCCAGGCCTTAAGCCTAGCCCGCACTTGTGCCCAGGCCTCAAGCCTAGCCCGCACTTGTGCCCAGGCCTTAAGCATAGCCCGCACTTGTGCCCAGGCCTTAAGCCTAGCCCGCACTTGTGCCCAGGCCATAAGCCTAGCCCGCACTTGTGCCCAGGCCTTAAGCCTAGCCCGCACTTGTGCCCAGGCCTCAAGCCTAGCCCGCACTTCTGCCCAGGCCTTAAGCCTAGTCTGCACTTGTGCCCAGGCCTTAAGCCTAGCCCGCATTTGTGCCCAGGCCTTAAGCCTAGCCCGCACTTGTGCCCCGGCCTTAAGCCTAGCCCGCACTTGTGCCCCGGCCTTAAGCCTAGCCCGCACTTGTGCCCCGGCCTTAAGCCTAGCCCGCACTTGTGCCCCGGCCTTAAGCCTAGCCCGCACTTGTGCCCCGGCCTTAAGACTAGCCCGCACTTGTGCCCCGGCCTTAAGCCTAGCCCGCACTTGTGCCCCGGCCTTAAGCCTAGCCCGCACTTGTGCCCCGGCCTTAAGCCTAGCCCGCACTTGTGCCCCGGCCTTAAGCTAAGCCCGCACTTGTGCCCCGGCCTTAAGCCTAGCCTGCACTTGTGCCCAGGCCTTAAGCCTAGCCCGCACTTGTGCCCAGGCCTTATGCCTAGCCCGCACTTGTGCCCAGGCCTTAAGCCTAGCCCGCACTTGTGCCCAGGCCTTATGCCTAGCCCGCACTTGTGCCCCGGCCTTAAGCCTAGCCCGCACTTGTGCCCCGGCCTTAAGCCTAGCCCGCACTTGTGCCCCGGCCTTAAGACTAGCCCGCACTTGTGCCCCGGCCTTAAGCCTAGCCCGCACTTGTGCCCCGGCCTTAAGCCTAGCCCGCACTTGTGCCCAGGCCTTAAGCCTAGCCCGCACTTGTGCCCAGGCCTAATGCCTAGCCCGCACTTGTGCCCAGGCCTTAAGCCTAGCCCGCACTTGTGCCCAGGCCTCAAGCCTAGCCCGCACTTGTGCCCAGGCCTTAAGCATAGCCCGCACTTGTGCCCAGGCCTTAAGCCTAGCCCGCACTTGTGCCCAGGCCATAAGCCTAGCCCGCACTTGTGCCCAGGCCTTAAGCCTAGCCCGCACTTGTGCCCAGGCCTCAAGCCTAGCCCGCACTTCTGCCCAGGCCTCAAGCCTAGTCTGCACTTGTGCCCAGGCCTTAAGCCTAGCCCGCATTTGTGCCCAGGCCTTAAGCCTAGCCCGCACTTGTGCCCCGGCCTTAAGCCTAGCCCGCACTTGTGCACCGGCCTTAAGCCTAGCCCGCACTTGTGCCCCGGCCTTAAGCCTAGCCCGCACTTGTGCCCCGGCCTTAAGCCTAGCCCGCACTTGTGCCCCGGCCTTAAGCCTAGCCCGCACTTGTGCCCCGGCCTTAAGACTAGCCCGCACTTGTGCCCAGGCCTTAAGCCTAGCCCGCACTTGTGCCCCGGCCTTAAGCCTAGCCCGCACTTGTGCCCCGGCCTTAAGCCTAGCCCGCACTTGTGCCCCGGCCTTAAGCTAAGCCCGCACTTGTGCCCCGGCCTTAAGCCTAGCCTGCACTTGTGCCCAGGCCTTAAGCCTAGCCCGCACTTGTGCCCAGGCCTTATGCCTAGCCCGCACTTGTGCCCAGGCCTTAAGCCTAGCCCGCACTTGTGCCCAGGCCTTATGCCTAGCCCGCACTTGTGCCCCGGCCTTAAGCCTAGCCCGCACTTGTGCCCCGGCCTTAAGCCTAGCCCGCACTTCTGCCCCGGCCTTAAGCCTAGCCCGCACTTGTGCCCCGGCCTTAAGCCTAGCCCGCACTTGTGCCCCGGCCTTAAGCCTAGCCCGCACTTGTGCCCCGGCCTTAAGCCTAGCCCGCACTTGTGCCCAGGCCTTATGCCTAGCCCACACGTGTGCCCAGGCCTTAAGACTAGCCCGCACTTGTGCCCCGGCCTTAAGCCTAGCCCGCACTTGTGCCCCGGCCTTAAGCCTAGCCCGCACTTGTGCCCCGGCCTTAAGCCTAGCCCGCACTTGTGCACCGGCCTTAAGCCTAGCCCGCCCTTGTGCCCCGGCTTTAAGCCTAGCCCGCACTTGTGCCCCGGCCTTAAGCCTAGCCCGCACTTGTACCCCGGCCTTAAGACTAGCCCGCACTTGTGCCCCGGCCTTAAGCCTAGCCCGCACTTGTGCCCCGGCCTTAAGCCTAGCCCGCACTTGTGCCCCGGCCTTAAGCCTAGCCCGCACTTGTGCCCCGGCCTTAAGCTAAGCCCGCACTTGGGCCCCGGCCTTAAGCCTAGCCTGCACTTGTGCCCAGGCCTTAAGCCTAGCCCGCACTTGTGCCTAGGCCTTATGCCTAGCTCGCACTTGTGCCCAGGCCTTAAGCCTAGCCCGCACTTGTGCCCAGGCCTTATGCCTAGCCCACACTTGTGCCCCGGCCTTAAGCCTAGCCCGCACTTGTGCCCAGGCCTCAAGCCTAGCCTGCACTTGTGCCCAGGCCTCAAGCCTAGCCCGCACTTGTGCCCCGGCCTTAAGCCTAGCCCGCACTTGTGCCCCGGACTTAAGCCTAGCCCGCACTTGTGCCCCGGCCTTAAGCCTAGCCCGCACTTGTGCCCCGGCCTTAAGCTAAGCCCGCACTTGTGCCCCGGCCTTAAGCCTAGCCCGCACTTGTGCCCCGGCCTTAAGCCTAGCCCGCACTTAAGCCTAGCCCGCACTTGTGCCCCGGCCTTAAGCCTAGCCCGCACTTGTGCCCCGGCTTTAAGACTAGCCCGCACTTGTGCCCCGGCCTTAAGCCTAGCCCGCACTTGTGCCCCGGCCTTAAGCCTAGCCCGCAGTTGTGCCCCGGCCTTAAGCCTAGCCCGCACTTGTGCCCCGGCCTTAAGCCTAGCCCGCACTTGTGCCCCGGCCTTAAGCCTAGCCCGCACATGTGCCCCGGCCTTAAGCCTAGCCCGCACTTGTGCCCAAGCCTTAAGCCTAGCCCGCACTTGTGCCCAGGCCTTATGCCTAGCCCGCACTTGTGCCCAGGCCTTATGCCTAGCCCGCACTTGTGCCCAGGCCTTATGCCTAGCCCGCACTTGTGCCCAGGCCTTAAGCCTAGCCCGCACTTGTGCCCCGGCCTTAAGCCTAGCCCGCACTTGTGCCCCGGCCTTAAGACTAGCCCGCACTTGTGCCCCGGCCTTAAGCCTAGCCCGCACTTGTGCCCCGGCCTTAAGCCTAGCCCACACTTGTGCCCCGGCCTTAAGCCTAGCCCGCACATGTGCCCCGGCCTTAAGCCTAGCCCACACTTGTGCCCCTGCCTTAAGCCTAGCCCGCACTTGTGCCCAGGCCTTAAGCCTAGCCCGCACTTGTGCCCAGGCCTTAAGCCTAGCCCGCACTTGTGCCCAGGCCTTAAGCCTAGCCCGCACTTGTGCCCAGGCCTTAAGCCTAGCCCGCACTTGTGCCCAGGCCTTATGCCTAGCCCGCACTTGTGCCCAGGCCTTAAGCCTAGCCCGCACTTGTGCCCAGGCCTTAAGCCTAGCAAGCACTTGTGCCCAGGCCTTAAGCCTAGCCCGCACTTGTGCCCAGGCCTTAAGCCTAGCAAGCACTTGTGCCCAGGCCTTAAGCCTAGCAAGCACTTGTGCCCAGGCCTTATGCCTAGCCCGCACTTGTGCCCAGGCCTTAAGCCTAGCCCGCACTTGTGCCCAGGCCTTAAGCCTAGCCCGCACTTGTGCCCAGGCCTCAAGCCTAGCCTGCACTTGTGCCCAGGCCTCAAGCCTAGCCCGCACTTGTGCCCAGGCCTTAAGCCTAGTCTGCACTTGTGCCCAGGCCTTAACCTAGCCCGCACTTGTGCCCCGGCCTTATGCCTAGCCCGCACTTGTGCCCCGGCCTTAAGCCTAGCCCGCACTTGTGCCCCGGCCTTAAGCCTAGCCCGCACTTGTGCCCCGGCCTTAAGCCTAGCCTGCACTTGTGCCCCGGCCTCAAGCCTTAACCGCATTTGTGCCCCGGCCTTAAGCCTAGCCCGCACTTGTACCCCGGCCTTAAGCCTGGCCCGCACCTGTGCCCCTGCCTTAAGCCTAGCCCGCACCTGTGCCCAGGCCTTAAGCCTAGCCCGCACCTGTGCCCAGGCCTTAAGCCTAGCCCGCACCTGTGCCCAGGCCTTAAGCCTAGCCCGCACCTGTGCCCAGGCCTTAAGCCTAGCCCGCACCTGTGCCCAGGCCTTAAGCCTAGCCTGCACTTTTGAGCCCCTTGAAAGCTTGTTTGTTTTTGTATTCAGCTTCATGTTGGTTATGCACATAGGGCCAGCTTTACGCTCTTCGCTCTTGTCCCGTCTGAATGCGCATGCACGACTGTAATTGGGGAAGAAGGCATTACCCATTTACGGAGGACAGACAAGAAGTGCCTGGTCGCTTGGAGCATGGGGTTATGGAGAGGCTCCGCACTGTACAACAAAGGATCTAGTCCTAAATGTCCAAGTACAGAGTAGAGGGGTGAAAGCTAGCTCTTCACCCCTATGGGTGCCTAACCCTTTATGCAAAGAGTTCAAAGAGTTAGCTGTATGCCTTAAGCCTAGCCCGCACTTGTGCCCCGGCCTTAAGCCTAGCCCACACTTGTGCCCCGGCCTTAAGCCTAGCCCGCACTTGTGCCCAGGCCTTAAGCCTAGTCCGCACTTGTGCCCAGGCCTTAAGACAAGCCCGCACTTGTGCCCGGCCTTAAGCCTAGCCCGCACTTGTGCCCAAGCCTTAAGCCTAGCCCGCACTTGTGCCCCGGCCTTAAGCCTAGCCCGCACTTGTGCCCCGGCCTTAAGCCTAGCCCGCACTTGTGCCCCGGCCTTAAGCCTAGCCCGCACTTGTGCCCCGGCCGTAAGCCTAGCCCGCACTCGTGCCCCGGCCTTAAGCTAAGCCCGCACTTGTGCCCCGGCCTTAAGCTAAGCCCGCACTTGTGCCCCGGCCTTAAGCTAAGCCCGCACTTTTGCCCCGGCCTTAAGCCTAGCCCGCACTTGTGCCCCGGCCTTAAGCCTAGCCCGCACTTGTGCCCCGGCCTTAAGCCTAGCCCGCACTTGTGCCCCGGCCTTAAGCCTAGCCCGCACTTGTGCCCCGGCCTTAAGCCTAGCCCGCACTTGTGCCCAGGCCTTAAGCCTAGCCCGCACTTGTGCCCAGGCCTAATGCCTAGCCCGCACTTGTGCCCAGGCCTTAAGCCTAGCCCGCACTTGTGCCCAGGCCTCAAGCCTAGCCCGCACTTGTGCCCAGGCCTTAAGCATAGCCCGCACTTGTGCCCAGGCCTTAAGCCTAGCCCGCACTTGTGCCCAGGCCATAAGCCTAGCCCGCACTTGTGCCCAGGCCTTAAGCCTAGCCCGCACTTGTGCCCAGGCCTCAAGCCTAGCCCGCACTTCTGCCCAGGCCTTAAGCCTAGTCTGCACTTGTGCCCAGGCCTTAAGCCTAGCCCGCATTTGTGCCCAGGCCTTAAGCCTAGCCCGCACTTGTGCCCCGGCCTTAAGCCTAGCCCGCACTTGTGCCCCGGCCTTAAGCCTAGCCCGCACTTGTGCCCCGGCCTTAAGCCTAGCCCGCACTTGTGCCCCGGCCTTAAGCCTAGCCCGCACTTGTGCCCCGGCCTTAAGACTAGCCCGCACTTGTGCCCCGGCCTTAAGCCTAGCCCGCACTTGTGCCCCGGCCTTAAGCCTAGCCCGCACTTGTGCCCCGGCCTTAAGCCAAGCCCGCACTTGTGCCCCGGCCTTAAGCTAAGCCCGCACTTGTGCCCCGGCCTTAAGCCTAGCCCGCACTTGTGCCCAGGCCTTATGCCTAGCCCGCACTTGTGCCCAGGCCTTAAGCCTAGCCCGCACTTGTGCCCCGGCCTTAAGCCTAGCCCGCACTTGTGCACCGGCCTTAAGCCTAGCCCGCACTTGTGTCCCGGCTTTAAGCCTAGCCCGCACTTGTGCCCCGGCCTTAAGCCTAGCCCGCACTTGTGCCCCGGCCTTAAGACTAGCCCGCACTTGTGCCCCGGCCTTAAGCCTAGCCCGCACTTGTGCCCCGGCCTTAAGCCTAGCCCGCACTTGTGCCCCGGCCTTAAGCCTAGCCCGCACTTGTGCCCCGGCCTTAAGCTAAGCCCGCACTTGTGCCCCGGCCTTAAGCCTAGACTGCACTTGTGCCCAGGCCTTAAGCCTAGCCCGCACTTGTGCCCAGGCCTTATGCCTAGCCCGCACTTGTGCCCAGGCCTTAAGCCTAGCCCGCACTTGTGCCCAGGCCTTATGCCTAGCCCGCACTTGTGCCCCGGCCTTAAGCCTAGCCCGCACTTGTGCCCAGGCCTCAAGCCTAGCCTGCACTTGTGCCCAGGCCTCAAGCCTAGCCCGCACTTGTGCCCAGGCCTTAAGCCTAGTCTGCACTTGTGCCCAGGCCTTAAGCCTAGCCCGCATTTGTGCCCAGGCCTTAAGCCTAGCCCGCACTTGTGCCCCGGCCTTAAGCCTAGCCCGCACTTGTGCCCCGGCCTTAAGCCTAGCCCGCACTTGTGCCCCGGACTTAAGCCTAGCCCGCACTTGTGCCCCGGCCTTAAGCCTAGCCCGCACTTGTGCCCCGGCCTTAAGCTAAGCCCGCACTTGTGCCCCGGCCTTAAGCCTAGCCCGCACTTGTGCCCCGGCCTTAAGCCTAGCCCGCACTTAAGCCTAGCCCGCACTTGTGCCCCGGCCTTAAGCCTAGCCCGCACTTGTGCCCCGGCTTTAAGACTAGCCCGCACTTGTGCCCCGGCCTTAAGCCTAGCCCGCACTTGTGCCCCGGCCTTAAGCCTAGCCCGCACTTGTGCCCCGGCCTTAAGCCTAGCCCGCACTTGTGCCCCGGCCTTAAGCCTAGCCCGCACTTGTGCCCCGGCCTTAAGCCTAGCCCGCACATGTGCCCCGGCCTTAAGCCTAGCCCGCACTTGTGCCCAAGCCTTAAGCCTAGCCCGCACTTGTGCCCAGGCCTTATGCCTAGCCCGCACTTGTGCCCAGGCCTTAAGCCTAGCCCGCACTTGTGCCCAGGCCTTATGCCTAGCCCGCACTTGTGCCCAGGCCTTAAGCCTAGCCCGCACTTGTGCCCAGGCCTTAAGCCTAGCAAGCACTTGTGCCCAGGCCTTAAGCCTAGCCCGCACTTGTGCCCAGGCCTTAAGCCTAGCAAGCACTTGTGCCCAGGCCTTAAGCCTAGCAAGCACTTGTGCCCAGGCCTTATGCCTAGCCCGCACTTGTGCCCAGGCCTTAAGCCTAGCCCGCACTTGTGCCCAGGCCTTAAGCCTAGCCCGCACTTGTGCCCAGGCCTCAAGCCTAGCCTGCACTTGTGCCCAGGCCTCAAGCCTAGCCCGCACTTGTGCCCAGGCCTTAAGCCTAGTCTGCACTTGTGCCCAGGCCTTAAGCCTAGCCCGCATTTGTGCCCAGGCCTTAAGCCTAGCCCGCACTTGTGCCCTGGCCTTAAGCCTAGCCCGCACTTGTGCCCCGGCCTTAAGCCTAGCCCGCACTTGTGCCCCGGCCTTAAGCCTAGCCCGCACATGTGCCCCGGCCTTAAGCCTAGCCCGCACTTGTGCCCAAGCCTTAAGCCTAGCCCGCACTTGTGCCCAGGCCTTATGCCTAGCCCGCACTTGTGCCCAGGCCTTATGCCTAGCCCGCACTTGTGCCCAGGCCTTAAGCCTAGCCCACACTTGTGCCCAGGCCTTATGCCTAGCCCGCACTTGTGCCCAGGCCTTAAGCCTAGCCCGCACTTGTGCCCAGGCCTTAAGCCTAGCAAGCACTTGTGCCCAGGCCTTAAGCCTAGCCCGCACTTGTGCCCAGGCCTTAAGCCTAGCAAGCACTTGTGCCCAGGCCTTAAGCCTAGCAAGCATTGTGCCCAGGCCTTATGCCTAGCCCGCACTTGTACCCAGGCCTTAAGCCTAGCCCGCACTTGTGCCCCGGCCTTATGCCTAGCCCGCACTTGTGCCCCGGCCTTAAGCCTAGCCCGCACTTGTGCCCCGGCCTTAAGCCTAGCCCGCACTTGTGCCCCGGCCTTAAGCCTAGCCCGCACTTGTGCCCCGGCCTCAAGCCTTAACCGCATTTGTGCCCCGGCCTTAAGCCTAGCCCGCACTTGTACCCCGGCCTTAAGCCTGGCCCGCACCTGTGCCCCGGCCTTAAGCCTAGCCCGCACCTGTGCCCAGGCCTTAAGCCTAGCCCGCACCTGTGCCCAGGCCTTAAGCCTAGCCTGCACCTGTGCCCAGGCCTTAAGCCTAGCCTGCACTTTTGAGCCCCTTGAAAGCTTGTTTGTTTTTGTATTCAGCTTCATGTTGGTTATGCACATAGGGCCAGCTTTACGCTCTTCGCTCTTGTCCCGTCTGAATGCGCATGCACGACTGTAATTGGGGAAGAAGGCATTACCCATTTACGGAGGACAGACAAGAAGTGCCTGGTCGCTTGGAGCATGGGGTTATGGAGAGGCTCCGCACTGTACAAAAAGGATCTAGTCCTAAATGTCCAAGTACAGAGTAGAGGGGTGAAAGCTAGCTCTTCACCCCTATGGGTGCCTAACCCTTTATGCAAAGAGAGCAAAGAGTTAGCTGTATGCCTTAAGCATAGCCCGCACTTGTGCCCCGGCCTTAAGCCTAGCCCGCACTTGTGCCCCGGCCTTAAGCCTAGCCCGCACTTGTGCCCAGGCCTTAAGCCTAGCCCGCACTTGTGCCCAGGCCTTAAGCCTAGTCCGCACTTGTGCCCAGGCCTTAAGACAAGCCCGCACTTATGCCCGGCCTTAAGCCTAGCCCGCAATTGTGCCCCGGCCTTAAGCCTAGCCCGCACTTGTGCCCCGGCCTTAAGCCTAGCCCGCACTTGTGCCCTGGACTTAAGCCTAGCCCGCACTTGTGCCCCGGCCTTAAGCCTAGCCCGCACTTGTGCCCCGGCCTTAAGCTAAGCCCGCACTTGTGCCCCGGCCTTAAGCCTAGCCCGCACTTGTGCCCCGGCCTTAAGCCTAGCCCGCACTTGTGCCCCGGCCTTAAGCCTAGCCCGCACTTGTGCCCCGGCCTTAAGCCTAGCCCGCACTTGTGCCCCGGCCTTAAGCCTAGCCCGCACTTAAGCCTAGCCCGCACTTGTGCCCCGGCCTTAAGCCTAGCCCGCACTTGTGCCCCGGCCTTAAGAGTAGCCCGCACTTGTGCCCCGGCCTTAAGCCTAGCCCGCACTTGTGCCCCGGCCTTAAGCCTAGCCCGCACTTGTACCCCGGCCTTAAGCCTAGCCCGCACTTGTGCCCCGGCCTTAAGCCTAGCCCGCACTTGTGCCCCGGCCTTAAGCCTAGCCCGCACTTGTGCCCCGGCCTTAAGCCTAGCCCGCACATGTGCCCCGGCCTTAAGCCTAGCCCGCACTTGTGCCCAGGCCTTAAGCCTAGCCCGCACTTGTGCCCAGGCCTTATGCCTAGCCCGCACTTGTGCCCAGGCCTTAAGCCTAGCCCGCACTTGTGCCCAGGCCTTATGCCTAGCCCGCACTTGTGCCCAGGCCTTAAGCCTAGCCCGCACTTGTGCCCAGGCCTTAAGCCTAGCCCGCACTTGTGCCCAGGCCTTAAGCCTAGCAAGCACTTGTGCCCAGGCCTTAAGCCTAGCCCGCACTTGTGCCCAGGCCTTAAGCCTAGCAAGCACTTGTGCCCAGGCCTTAAGCCTAGCAAGCACTTGTGTCCAGGCCTTATGCCTAGCCCGCACTTGTGCCCAGGCCTTAAGCCTAGCCCGCACTTGTGTCCCGGCCTTATGCCTAGCCCGCACTTGTGCCCCGGCCTTAAGCCTAGCCCGCACTTGTGCCCCGGCCTTAAGCCTAGCCCGCACTTGTGCCCCGGCCTTAAGCCTAGCCCGCACTTGTGCCCCGGCCTTAAGCTAAGCCCGCACTTGTGCCCCGGCCTTAAGCTAAGCCCGCACTTGTGCCCCGGCCTTAAGCTAAGCCCGCACTTTTGCCCCGGCCTTAAGCCTAGCCCGCACTTGTGCCCCGGCCTTAAGCCTAGCCCGCACTTGTGCCCCGGCCTTAAGCCTAGCCCGCACTTGTGCCCCGGCCTTAAGCCTAGCCCGCACTTGTGCCCCGGCCTTAAGCCTAGCCCGCACTTGTGCCCAGGCCTTAAGCCTAGCCCGCACTTGTGCCCAGGCCTAATGCCTAGCCCGCACTTGTGCCCAGGCCTTAAGCCTAGCCCGCACTTGTGCCCAGGCCTCAAGCCTAGCCCGCACTTGTGCCCAGGCCTTAAGCATAGCCCGCACTTGTGCCCAGGCCTTAAGCCTAGCCCGCACTTGTGCCCAGGCCATAAGCCTAGCCCGCACTTGTGCCCAGGCCTTAAGCCTAGCCCGCACTTGTGCCCAGGCCTCAAGCCTAGCCCACACTTCTGCCCAGGCCTTAAGCCTAGTCTGCACTTGTGCCCAGGCCTTAAGCCTAGCCCGCACTTGTGCCCCGGCCTTAAGCCTAGCCCGCACTTGTGCCCCGGCCTTAAGCCTAGCCCGCACTTGTGCCCCGGCCTTAAGACTAGCCCGCACTTGTGCCCCGGCCTTAAGCCTAGCCCGCACTTGTGCCCCGGCCTTAAGCCTAGCCCGCACTTGTGCCCAGGCCTCAAGCCTAGCCCGCACTTCTGCCCAGGCCTTAAGCCTAGTCTGCACTTGTGCCCAGGCCTTAAGCCTAGCCCGCATTTGTGCCCAGGCCTTAAGCCTAGCCCGCACTTGTGCCCCGGCCTTAAGGCTAGCCCGCACTTGTGCACCGGCCTTAAGCCTAGCCCGCACTTGTGCCCCGGCCTTAAGCCTAGCCCGCACTTGTGCCCCGGCCTTAAGCCTAGCCCGCACTTGTGCCCCGGCCTTAAGCCTAGCCCGCACTTGTGCCCCGGCCTTAAGCCTAGCCCGCACTTGTGCCCCGGCCTTAAGCCTAGCCCGCACTTGTGCCCCGGCCTTAAGCCTAGCCCGCACTTGTGCCCCGGCCTTAAGCCTAGCCCGCACTTGTGCCCCGGCCTTAAGCTAAGCCCGCACTTGTGCCCCGGCCTTAAGCCTAGCCCGCACTTGTGCCCAGGCCTTAAGCCTAGCCCGCACTTGTGCCCAGGCCTTATGCCTAGCCCGCACTTGTGCCCAGGCCTTAAGCCTAGCCCGCACTTGTGCCCAGGCCTTATGCCTAGCCCGCACTTGTGCCCCGGCCTTAAGCCTAGCCCGCACTTGTGCCCCGGCCTTAAGCCTAGCCCGCACTTGTGCCCCGGCCTTAAGCCTAGCCCGCACTTGTGCCCCGGCCTTAAGCCTAGCCCGCACTTGTGCCCCGGCCTTAAGCCTAGCCCGCACTTGTGCCCCGGCCTTAAGCCTAGCCCGCACTTGTGCCCCGGCCTTAAGCCTAGCCTGCACTTGTGCCCAGGCCTTAAACCTAGCCCACACGTGTGCCCCGGCCTTAAGACTAGCCCGCACTTGTGCCCCGGCCTTAAGCCTAGCCCGCACTTGTGCCCCGGCCTTAAGCCTAGCCCGCACTTGTGCCCCGGCCTTAAGCCTAGCCCGCACTTGTGCACCGGCCTTAAGCCTAGCCCGCACTTGTGCCCTGGCTTTAAGCCTAGCCCGCACTTGTGCCCCGGCCTTAAGCCTAGCCCGCACTTGTGCCCCGGCCTTAAGCCTAGCCCGCACTTGTGCCCCGGCCTTAAGACTAGCCCGCACTTGTGCCCCGGCCTTAAGCCTAGCCCGCACTTGTGCCCCGGCCTTAAGCCAAGCCCGCACTTGTGCCCCGGCCTTAAGCTAAGCCCGCACTTGTGCCCCGGCCTTAAGCCTAGCCTGCACTTGTGCCCAGGCCTTAAGCCTAGCCCGCACTTGTGCCCAGGCCTTATGCCTAGCCCGCACTTGTGCCCAGGCCTTAAGCCTAGCCCGCACTTGTGCCCAGGCCTTATGCCTAGCCCGCACTTGTGCCCCGGCCTTAAGCCTAGCCCGCACTTGTGCCCAGGCCTCAAGCCTAGCCTGCACTTGTGCCCAGGCCTCAAGCCTAGCCCGCACTTGTGCCCAGGCCTTAAGCCTAGTCTGCACTTGTGCCCAGGCCTTAAGCCTAGCCCGCATTTGTGCCCAGGCCTTAAGCCTAGCCCGCACTTGTGCCCCGGCCTTAAGCCTAGCCCGCACTTGTGCCCCGGCCTTAAGCCTAGCCCGCACTTGTGCCCCGGACTTAAGCCTAGCCCGCACTTGTGCCCCGGCCTTAAGCCTAGCCCGCACTTGTGCCCCGGCCTTAAGCTAAGCCCGCACTTGTGCCCCGGCCTTAAGCCTAGCCCGCACTTAAGCCTAGCCCGCACTTGTGCCCCGGCCTTAAGCCTAGCCCGCACTTAAGCCTAGCCCGCACTTGTGCCCCGGCCTTAAGCCTAGCCCGCACTTGTGCCCCGGCTTTAAGACTAGCCCGCACTTGTGCCCCGGCCTTAAGCCTAGCCCGCACTTGTGCCCCGGCCTTAAGCCTAGCCCGCACTTAAGCCTAGCCCGCACTTGTGCCCCGGCCTTAAGCCTAGCCCGCACTTGTGCCCCGGCTTTAAGACTAGCCCGCACTTGTGCCCCGGCCTTAAGCCTAGCCCGCACTTGTGCCCCGGCCTTAAGCCTAGCCCGCACTTGTGCCCCGGACTTAAGCCTAGCCCGCACTTGTGCCCCGGCCTTAAGCCTAGCCCGCACTTGTGCCCCGGCCTTAAGCTAAGCCC
This sequence comes from Ranitomeya imitator, assembly GCF_032444005.1. Lineage (NCBI taxonomy): Eukaryota > Metazoa > Chordata > Amphibia > Anura > Dendrobatidae > Ranitomeya > Ranitomeya imitator. The sequence goes on from NC_091284.1 coordinate 316,945,734, forward strand.
GCACTTGTGCCCCGGCCTTAAGCCTAGCCCGCACTTGTGCCCCGGCCTTAAGCCTAGCCCGCACTTAAGCCTAGCCCGCACTTGTGCCCCGGCCTTAAGCCTAGCCCGCACTTGTGCCCCGGCTTTAAGACTAGCCCGCACTTGTGCCCCGGCCTTAAGCCTAGCCCGCACTTGTGCCCCGGCCTTAAGCCAAGCCCGCACTTGTGCCCCGGCCTTAAGCTAAGCCCGCACTTGTGCCCCGGCCTTAAGCCTAGCCTGCACTTGTGCCCAGGCCTTAAGCCTAGCCCGCACTTGTGCCCAGGCCTTATGCCTAGCCCGCACTTGTGCCCAGGCCTTAAGCCTAGCCCGCACTTGTGCCCAGGCCTTATGCCTAGCCCGCACTTGTGCCCCGGCCTTAAGCCTAGCCCGCACTTGTGCCCAGGCCTCAAGCCTAGCCTGCACTTGTGCCCAGGCCTCAAGCCTAGCCCGCACTTGTGCCCAGGCCTTAAGCCTAGTCTGCACTTGTGCCCAGGCCTTAAGCCTAGCCCGCACTTGTGCCCCGGCCTTAAGCCTAGCCCGCACTTGTGCCCCGGCCTTAAGCCTAGCCCGCACTTGTGCCCCGGACTTAAGCCTAGCCCGCACTTGTGCCCCGGCCTTAAGCCTAGCCCGCACTTGTGCCCCGGCCTTAAGCTAAGCCCGCACTTGTGCCCCGGCCTTAAGCCTAGCCCGCACTTGTGCCCCGGCCTTAAGCCTAGCCCGCACTTAAGCCTAGCCCGCACTTGTGCCCCGGCCTTAAGCCTAGCCCGCACTTGTGCCCCGGCTTTAAGACTAGCCCGCACTTGTGCCCCGGCCTTAAGCCTAGCCCGCACTTGTGCCCCGGCCTTAAGCCTAGCCCGCACTTGTGCCCCGGCCTTAAGCCTAGCCCGCACTTGTGCCCCGGCCTTAAGCCTAGCCCGCACTTGTGCCCCGGCCTTAAGCCTAGCCCGCACTTGTGCCCCGGCCTTAAGCCTAGCCCGCACTTGTGCCCCGGCCTTAAGCCTAGCCCGCACATGTGCCCCGGCCTTAAGCCTAGCCCGCACTTGTGCCCAAGCCTTAAGCCTAGCCCGCACTTGTGCCCAGGCCTTATGCCTAGCCCGCACTTGTGCCCAGGCCTTAAGCCTAGCCCACACTTGTGCCCAGGCCTTATGCCTAGCCCGCACTTGTGCCCAGGCCTTAAGCCTAGCCCGCACTTGTGCCCAGGCCTTAAGCCTAGCAAGCACTTGTGCCCAGGCCTTAAGCCTAGCCCGCACTTGTGCCCAGGCCTTAAGCCTAGCAAGCACTTGTGCCCAGGCCTTAAGCCTAGCAAGCACTTGTGCCCAGGCCTTATGCCTAGCCCGCACTTGTGCCCAGGCCTTAAGACTAGCCCGCACTTGTGCCCAGGCCTTAAGCCTAGCCCGCACTTGTGCCCAGGCCTCAAGCCTAGCCTGCACTTGTGCCCAGGCCTCAAGCCTAGCCCGCACTTGTGCCCAGGCCTTAAGCCTAGTCTGCACTTGTGCCCAGGCCTTAACCTAGCCCGCACTTGTGCCCCGGCCTTATGCCTAGCCCGCACTTGTGCCCCGGCCTTAAGCCTAGCCCGCACTTGTGCCCCGGCCTTAAGCCTAGCCCGCACTTGTGCCCCGGCCTTAAGCCTAGCCCGCACTTGTGCCCCGGCCTCAAGCCTTAACCGCATTTGTGCCCCGGCCTTAAGCCTAGCCCGCACTTGTACCCCGGCCTTAAGCCTGGCCCGCACCTGTGCCCCTGCCTTAAGCCTAGCCCGCACCTGTGCCCAGGCCTTAAGCCTAGCCCGCACCTGTGCCCAGGCCTTAAGCCTAGCCCGCACCTGTGCCCAGGCCTTAAGCCTAGCCCGCACCTGTGCCCAGGCCTTAAGCCTAGCCCGCACCTGTGCCCAGGCCTTAAGCCTAGCCTGCACTTTTGAGCCCCTTGAAAGCTTGTTTGTTTTTGTATTCAGCTTCATGTTGGTTATGCACATAGGGCCAGCTTTACGCTCTTCGCTCTTGTCCCGTCTGAATGCGCATGCACGACTGTAATTGGGGAAGAAGGCATTACCCATTTACGGAGGACAGACAAGAAGTGCCTGGTCGCTTGGAGCATGGGGTTATGGAGAGGCTCCGCACTGTACAACAAAGGATCTAGTCCTAAATGTCCAAGTACAGAGTAGAGGGGTGAAAGCTAGCTCTTCACCCCTATGGGTGCCTAACCCTTTATGCAAAGAGTTCAAAGAGTTAGCTGTATGCCTTAAGCCTAGCCCGCACTTGTGCCCCGGCCTTAAGCCTAGCCCACACTTGTGCCCCGGCCTTAAGCCTAGCCCGCACTTGTGCCCAGGCCTTAAGCCTAGTCCGCACTTGTGCCCAGGCCTTAAGACAAGCCCGCACTTGTGCCCGGCCTTAAGCCTAGCCCGCACTTGTGCCCAAGCCTTAAGCCTAGCCCGCACTTGTGCCCCGGCCTTAAGCCTAGCCCGCACTTGTGCCCCGGCCTTAAGCCTAGCCCGCACTTGTGCCCCGGCCTTAAGCCTAGCCCGCACTTGTGCCCCGGCCTTAAGCCTAGCCCGCACTTGTGCCCCGGCCGTAAGCCTAGCCCGCACTTGTGCCCCGGCCTTAAGCTAAGCCCGCACTTGTGCCCCGGCCTTAAGCTAAGCCCGCACTTGTGCCCCGGCCTTAAGCTAAGCCCGCACTTTTGCCCCGGCCTTAAGCCTAGCCCGCACTTGTGCCCCGGCCTTAAGCCTAGCCCGCACTTGTGCCCCGGCCTTAAGCCTAGCCCGCACTTGTGCCCCGGCCTTAAGCCTAGCCCGCACTTGTGCCCCGGCCTTAAGCCTAGCCCGCACTTGTGCCCAGGCCTTAAGCCTAGCCCGCACTTGTGCCCAGGCCTAATGCCTAGCCCGCACTTGTGCCCAGGCCTTAAGCCTAGCCCGCACTTGTGCCCAGGCCTCAAGCCTAGCCCGCACTTGTGCCCAGGCCTTAAGCATAGCCCGCACTTGTGCCCAGGCCTTAAGCCTAGCCCGCACTTGTGCCCAGGCCATAAGCCTAGCCCGCACTTGTGCCCAGGCCTTAAGCCTAGCCCGCACTTGTGCCCAGGCCTCAAGCCTAGCCCGCACTTCTGCCCAGGCCTTAAGCCTAGTCTGCACTTGTGCCCAGGCCTTAAGCCTAGCCCGCATTTGTGCCCAGGCCTTAAGCCTAGCCCGCACTTGTGCCCCGGCCTTAAGCCTAGCCCGCACTTGTGCCCCGGCCTTAAGCCTAGCCCGCACTTGTGCCCCGGCCTTAAGCCTAGCCCGCACTTGTGCCCCGGCCTTAAGCCTAGCCCGCACTTGTGCCCCGGCCTTAAGACTAGCCCGCACTTGTGCCCCGGCCTTAAGCCTAGCCCGCACTTGTGCCCCGGCCTTAAGCCTAGCCCGCACTTGTGCCCCGGCCTTAAGCCTAGCCCGCACTTGTGCCCCGGCCTTAAGCTAAGCCCGCACTTGTGCCCCGGCCTTAAGCCTAGCCTGCACTTGTGCCCAGGCCTTAAGCCTAGCCCGCACTTGTGCCCAGGCCTTAAGCCTAGCCCGCACTTGTGCCCAGGCCTTATGCCTAGCCCGCACTTGTGCCCCGGCCTTAAGCCTAGCCCGCACTTGTGCCCCGGCCTTAAGCCTAGCCCGCACTTCTGCCCCGGCCTTAAGCCTAGCCCGCACTTGTGCCCCGGCCTTAAGCCTAGCCCGCACTTGTGCCCCGGCCTTAAGCTAAGCCCGCACTTGGGCCCCGGCCTTAAGCCTAGCCTGCACTTGTGCCCAGGCCTTAAGCCTAGCCCGCACTTGTGCCCAGGCCTAATGCCTAGCCCGCACTTGTGCCCAGGCCTTAAGCCTAGCCCGCACTTGTGCCCAGGCCTCAAGCCTAGCCCGCACTTGTGCCCAGGCCTTAAGCATAGCCCGCACTTGTGCCCAGGCCTTAAGCCTAGCCCGCACTTGTGCCCAGGCCATAAGCCTAGCCCGCACTTGTGCCCAGGCCTTAAGCCTAGCCCGCACTTGTGCCCAGGCCTCAAGCCTAGCCCGCACTTCTGCCCAGGCCTCAAGCCTAGTCTGCACTTGTGCCCAGGCCTTAAGCCTAGCCCGCATTTGTGCCCAGGCCTTAAGCCTAGCCCGCACTTGTGCCCCGGCCTTAAGCCTAGCCCGCACTTGTGCACCGGCCTTAAGCCTAGCCCGCACTTGTGCCCCGGCCTTAAGCCTAGCCCGCACTTGTGCCCCGGCCTTAAGCCTAGCCCGCACTTGTGCCCCGGCCTTAAGACTAGCCCGCACTTGTGCCCCGGCCTTAAGCCTAGCCCGCACTTGTGCCCCGGCCTTAAGCCTAGCCCGCACTTGTGCCCCGGCCTTAAGCCTAGCCCGCACTTGTGCCCCGGCCTTAAGCCTAGCCCGCACTTGTGCCCCGGCCTTAAGCCTAGCCTGCACTTGTGCCCAGGCCTTAAGCCTAGCCCGCACTTGTGCCCAGGCCTTATGCCTAGCCCGCACTTGTGCCCAGGCCTTAAGCCTAGCCCGCACTTGTGCCCAGGCCTTATGCCTAGCCCGCACTTGTGCCCCGGCCTTAAGCCTAGCCCGCACTTGTGCCCCGGCCTTAAGCCTAGCCCGCACTTCTGCCCCGGCCTTAAGCCTAGCCCGCACTTGTGCCCCGGCCTTAAGCCTAGCCCGCACTTGTGCCCCGGCCTTAAGCCTAGCCCGCACTTGTGCCCCGGCCTTAAGCCTAGCCCGCACTTGTGCCCAGGCCTTATGCCTAGCCCACACGTGTGCCCAGGCCTTAAGACTAGCCCGCACTTGTGCCCCGGCCTTAAGCCTAGCCCGCACTTGTGCCCCGGCCTTAAGCCTAGCCCGCACTTGTGCCCCGGCCTTAAGCCTAGCCCGCACTTGTGCACCGGCCTTAAGCCTAGCCCGCACTTGTGCCCCGGCTTTAAGCCTAGCCCGCACTTGTGCCCCGGCCTTAAGCCTAGCCCGCACTTGTACCCCGGCCTTAAGACTAGCCCGCACTTGTGCCCCGGCCTTAAGCCTAGCCCGCACTTGTGCCCCGGCCTTAAGCCTAGCCCGCACTTGTGCCCCGGCCTTAAGCCTAGCCCGCACTTGTGCCCCGGCCTTAAGCCTAGCCCGCACTTGTGCCCCGGCCTTAAGCTAAGCCCGCACTTGGGCCCCGGCCTTAAGCCTAGCCTGCACTTGTGCCCAGGCCTTAAGCCTAGCCCGCACTTGTGCCTAGGCCTTATGCCTAGCCCGCACTTGTGCCCAGGCCTTAAGCCTAGCCCGCACTTGTGCCCAGGCCTTATGCCTAGCCCACACTTGTGCCCCGGCCTTAAGCCTAGCCCGCACTTGTGCCCAGGCCTCAAGCCTAGCCCGCACTTGTGCCCAGGCCTTAAGCCTAGTCTGCACTTGTGCCCAGGCCTTAACCTAGCCCGCACTTGTGCCCCGGCCTTATGCCTAGCCCGCACTTGTGCCCCGGCCTTAAGCCTAGCCCGCACTTGTGCCCCGGCCTTAAGCCTAGCCCGCACTTGTGCCCCGGCCTTAAGCCTAGCCTGCACTTGTGCCCCGGCCTCAAGCCTTAACCGCATTTGTGCCCCGGCCTTAAGCCTAGCCCGCACTTGTACCCCGGCCTTAAGCCTGGCCCGCACCTGTGCCCCTGCCTTAAGCCTAGCCCGCACCTGTGCCCAGGCCTTAAGCCTAGCCCGCACCTGTGCCCAGGCCTTAAGCCTAGCCCGCACCTGTGCCCAGGCCTTAAGCCTAGCCCGCACCTGTGCCCAGGCCTTAAGCCTAGCCCGCACCTGTGCCCAGGCCTTAAGCCTAGCCTGCACTTTTGAGCCCCTTGAAAGCTTGTTTGTTTTTGTATTCAGCTTCATGTTGGTTATGCACATAGGGCCAGCTTTACGCTCTTCGCTCTTGTCCCGTCTGAATGCGCATGCACGACTGTAATTGGGGAAGAAGGCATTACCCATTTACGGAGGACAGACAAGAAGTGCCTGGTCGCTTGGAGCATGGGGTTATGGAGAGGCTCCGCACTGTACAACAAAGGATCTAGTCCTAAATGTCCAAGTACAGAGTAGAGGGGTGAAAGCTAGCTCTTCACCCCTATGGGTGCCTAACCCTTTATGCAAAGAGTTCAAAGAGTTAGCTGTATGCCTTAAGCCTAGCCCGCACTTGTGCCCCGGCCTTAAGCCTAGCCCACACTTGTGCCCCGGCCTTAAGCCTAGCCCGCACTTGTGCCCAGGCCTTAAGCCTAGCCCGCACTTGTGCCCAGACCTTAAGCCTAGCCCGCACTTGTGCCCAGGCCTAATGCCTAGCCCGCACTTGTGCCCAGGCCTTAAGCCTAGCCCGCACTTGTGCCCAGGCCTCAAGCCTAGCCCGCACTTGTGCCCAGGCCTTAAGCATAGCCCGCACTTGTGCCCAGGCCTTAAGCCTAGCCCGCACTTGTGCCCAGGCCTTAAGCCTAGCCCGCACTTGTGCCCAGGCCTTAAGCCTAGCCCGCACTTGTGCCCAGGCCATAAGCCTAGCCCGCACTTGTGCCCAGGCCTTAAGCCTAGCCCGCACTTGTGCCCAGGCCTCAAGCCTAGCCCGCACTTCTGCCCAGGCCTTAAGCCTAGTCTGCACTTGTGCCCAGGCCTTAAGCCTAGCCCGCATTTGTGCCCAGGCCTTAAGCCTAGCCCGCACTTGTGCCCCGGCCTTAAGCCTAGCCCGCACTTGTGCCCCGGCCTTAAGCCTAGCCCGCACTTGTGCCCCGGCCTTAAGCCTAGCCCGCACTTGTGCCCCGGCCTTAAGCCTAGCCCGCACTTGTGCCCCGGCCTTAAGACTAGCCCGCACTTGTGCCCCGGCCTTAAGCCTAGCCCGCACTTGTGCCCCGGCCTTAAGCCTAGCCCGCACTTGTGCCCCGGCCTTAAGCCTAGCCCGCACTTGTGCCCCGGCCTTAAGCTAAGCCCGCACTTGTGCCCCGGCCTTAAGCCTAGCCTGCACTTGTGCCCAGGCCTTAAGCCTAGCCCGCACTTGTGCCCAGGCCTTATGCCTAGCCCGCACTTGTGCCCAGGCCTTAAGCCTAGCCCGCACTTGTGCCCAGGCCTTATGCCTAGCCCGCACTTGTGCCCCGGACTTAAGCCTAGCCCGCACTTGTGCCCCGGCCTTAAGCCTAGCCCGCACTTGTGCCCCGGCCTTAAGCTAAGCCCGCACTTGGGCCCCGGCCTTAAGCCTAGCCTGCACTTGTGCCCAGGCCTTAAGCCTAGCCCGCACTTGTGCCCAGGCCTTATGCCTAGCCCGCACTTGTGCCCAGGCCTTAAGCCTAGCCCGCACTTGTGCCCAGGCCTTATGCCTAGCCCGCACTTGTACCCCGGCCTTAAGCCTGGCCCGCACCTGTGCCCCTGCCTTAAGCCTAGCCCGCACCTGTGCCCAGGCCTTAAGCCTAGCCCGCACCTGTGCCCAGGCCTTAAGCCTAGCCCGCACCTGTGCCCAGGCCTTAAGCCTAGCCCGCACCTGTGCCCAGGCCTTAAGCCTAGCCCGCACCTGTGCCCAGGCCTTAAGCCTAGCCTGCACTTTTGAGCCCCTTGAAAGCTTGTTTGTTTTTGTATTCAGCTTCATGTTGGTTATGCACATAGGGCCAGCTTTACGCTCTTCGCTCTTGTCCCGTCTGAATGCGCATGCACGACTGTAATTGGGGAAGAAGGCATTACCCATTTACGGAGGACAGACAAGAAGTGCCTGGTCGCTTGGAGCATGGGGTTATGGAGAGGCTCCGCACTGTACAACAAAGGATCTAGTCCTAAATGTCCAAGTACAGAGTAGAGGGGTGAAAGCTAGCTCTTCACCCCTATGGGTGCCTAACCCTTTATGCAAAGAGTTCAAAGAGTTAGCTGTATGCCTTAAGCCTAGCCTGCACTTGTGCCCCGGCCTTAAGCCTAGCCCACACTTGTGCCCCGGCCTTAAGCCTAGCCCGCACTTGTGCCCAGGCCTTAAGCCTAGTCCGCACTTGTGCCCAGGCCTTAAGACAAGCCCGCACTTGTGCCCGGCCTTAAGCCTAGCCCGCACTTGTGCCCAAGCCTTAAGCCTAGCCCGCACTTGTGCCCCGGCCTTAAGCCTAGCCCGCACTTGTGCCCCGGCCTTAAGCCTAGCCCGCACTTGTGCCCCGGCCTTAAGCCTAGCCCGCACTTGTGCCCCGGCCGTAAGCCTAGCCCGCACTTGTGCCCCGGCCTTAAGCTAAGCCCGCACTTGTGCCCCGGCCTTAAGCTAAGCCCGCACTTGTGCCCCGGCCTTAAGCTAAGCCCGCACTTTTGCCCCGGCCTTAAGCCTAGCCCGCACTTGTGCCCCGGCCTTAAGCCTAGCCCGCACTTGTGCCCCGGCCTTAAGCCTAGCCCGCACTTGTGCCCCGGCCTTAAGCCTAGCCCGCACTTGTGCCCCGGCCTTAAGCCTAGCCCGCACTTGTGCCCAGGCCTTAAGCCTAGCCCGCACTTGTGCCCAGGCCTAATGCCTAGCCCGCACTTGTGCCCAGGCCTTAAGCCTAGCCCGCACTTGTGCCCAGGCCTCAAGCCTAGCCCGCACTTGTGCCCAGGCCTTAAGCATAGCCCGCACTTGTGCCCAGGCCTTAAGCCTAGCCCGCACTTGTGCCCAGGCCATAAGCCTAGCCCGCACTTGTGCCCAGGCCTTAAGCCTAGCCCGCACTTGTGCCCAGGCCTCAAGCCTAGCCCGCACTTCTGCCCAGGCCTTAAGCCTAGTCTGCACTTGTGCCCAGGCCTTAAGCCTAGCCCGCATTTGTGCCCAGGCCTTAAGCCTAGCCCGCACTTGTGCCCCGGCCTTAAGCCTAGCCCGCACTTGTGCCCCGGCCTTAAGCCTAGCCCGCACTTGTGCCCCGGCCTTAAGCCTAGCCCGCACTTGTGCCCCGGCCTTAAGCCTAGCCCGCACTTGTGCCCCGGCCTTAAGACTAGCCCGCACTTGTGCCCCGGCCTTAAGCCTAGCCCGCACTTGTGCCCCGGCCTTAAGCCTAGCCCGCACTTGTGCCCCGGCCTTAAGCCTAGCCCGCACTTGTGCCCCGCCTTAAGCTAAGCCCGCACTTGTGCCCCGGCCTTAAGCCTAGCCTGCACTTGTGCCCAGGCCTTAAGCCTAGCCCGCACTTGTGCCCAGGCCTTATGCCTAGCCCGCACTTGTGCCCAGGCCTTAAGCCTAGCCCGCACTTGTGCCCAGGCCTTATGCCTAGCCCGCACTTGTGCCCCGGACTTAAGCCTAGCCCGCACTTGTGCCCCGGCCTTAAGCCTAGCCCGCACTTGTGCCCCGGCCTTAAGACTAGCCCGCACTTGTGCCCCGGCCTTAAGCCTAGCCCGCACTTGTGCCCCGGCCTTAAGCCTAGCCCGCACTTGTGCCCCGGCCTTAAGCCTAGCCCGCACTTGTGCCCAGGCCTTAAGCCTAGCCCGCACTTGTGCCCAGGCCTAATGCCTAGCCCGCACTTGTGCCCAGGCTTTAAGCCTAGCCCGCACTTGTGCCCAGGCCTCAAGCCTAGCCCGCACTTGTGCCCAGGCCTTAAGCATAGCCCGCACTTGTGCCCAGGCCTTAAGCATAGCCCGCACTTGTGCCCAGGCCATAAGCCTAGCCCGCACTTGTGCCCAGGCCTTAAGCCTAGCCCGCACTTGTGCCCAAGCCTTAAGCCTAGCCCGCACTTGTGCCCAGGCCTTATGCCTAGCCCGCACTTGTGCCCAAGCCTTAAGCCTAGCCCGCACTTGTGCCCAGGCCTTATGCCTAGCCCGCACTTGTGCCCAGGCCTTAAGCCTAGCCCACACTTGTGCCCAGGCCTTATGCCTAGCCCGCACTTGTGCCCAGGCCTTAAGCCTAGCCCGCACTTGTGCCCAGGCCTTAAGCCTAGCAAGCACTTGTGCCCAGGCCTTAAGCCTAGCCCGCACTTGTGCCCAGGCCTTAAGCCTAGCAAGCACTTGTGCCCAGGCCTTAAGCCTAGCAAGCACTTGTGCCCAGGCCTTATGCCTAGCCCGCACTTGTGCCCAGGCCTTAAGCCTAGCCCGCACTTGTGCCCAGGCCTTAAGCCTAGCCCGCACTTGTGCCCAGGCCTCAAGCCTAGCCTGCACTTGTGCCCAGGCCTCAAGCCTAGCCCGCACTTGTGCCCAGGCCTTAAGCCTAGTCTGCACTTGTGCCCAGGCCTTAAGCCTTGCCCGCATTTGTGCCCAGGCCTTAAGCCTAGCCCGCACTTGTGCCCCGGCCTTAAGCCTAGCCCGCACTTGTGCCCCGGCCTTAAGCCTAGCCCGCACTTGTGCCCCGGACTTAAGCCTAGCCCGCACTTGTGCCCCGGCCTTAAGCCTAGCCCGCACTTGTGCCCCGGCCTTAAGCTAAGCCTGCACTTGTGCCCCGGCCTTAAGCCTAGCCCGCACTTGTGCCCCGGCCTTAAGCCTAGCCCGCACTTGTGCCCTGGCCTTAAGCCTAGCCCGCACTTAAGCCTAGCCCGCACTTGTGCCCCGGCCTTAAGCCTAGCCCGCACTTGTGCCCCGGCTTTAAGACTAGCCCGCACTTGTGCCCCGGCCTTAAGCCTAGCCCGCACTTGTGCCCCGGCCTTAAGCCTAGCCCGCACTTGTGCCCCGGCCTTAAGCCTAGCCCGCACTTGTGCCCCGGCCTTAAGCCTAGCCCGCACTTGTGCCCCGGCCTTAAGCCTAGCCCGCACTTGTGCCCCGGCCTTAAGCCTAGCCCGCACATGTGCCCCGGCCTTAAGCCTAGCCCGCACTTGTGCCCAAGCCTTAAGCCTAGCCCGCACTTGTGCCCAGGCCTTATGCCTAGCCCGCACTTGTGCCCAGGCCTTAAGCCTAGCCCACACTTGTGCCCAGGCCTTATGCCTAGCCCGCACTTGTACCCAGGCCTTAAGCCTAGCCCGCACTTGTGCCCAGGCCTTAAGCCTAGCAAGCACTTGTGCCCAGGCCTTAAGCCTAGCCCGCACTTGTGCCCAGGCCTTAAGCCTAGCAAGCACTTGCGCCCAGGCCTTAAGCCTAGCAAGCACTTGTGTCCAGGCCTTATGCCTAGCCCGCACTTGTACCCAGGCCTTAAGCCTAGCCCGCACTTGTGCCCCGGCCTTATGCCTAGCCCGCACTTGTGCCCCGGCCTTAAGCCTAGCCCGCACTTGTGCCCCGGCCTTAAGCCTAGCCCGCACTTGTGCCCCGGCCTTAAGCCTAGCCCGCACTTGTGCCCCGGCCTCAAGCCTTAACCGCATTTGTGCCCCGGCCTTAAGCCTAGCCCGCACTTGTACCCCGGCCTTAAGCCTGGCCCGCACCTGTGCCCCGGCCTTAAGCCTAGCCCGCACCTGTGCCCAGGCCTTAAGCCTAGCCCGCACCTGTGCCCAGGCCTTAAGCCTAGCCTGCACCTGTGCCCAGGCCTTAAGCCTAGCCTGCACTTTTGAGCCCCTTGAAAGCTTGTTTGTTTTTGTATTCAGCTTCATGTTGGTTATGCACATAGGGCCAGCTTTACGCTCTTCGCTCTTGTCCCGTCTGAATGCGCATGCACGACTGTAATTGGGGAAGAAGGCATTACCCATTTACGGAGGACAGACAAGAAGTGCCTGGTCGCTTGGAGCATGGGGTTATGGAGAGGCTCCGCACTGTACAAAAAGGATCTAGTCCTAAATGTCCAAGTACAGAGTAGAGGGGTGAAAGCTAGCTCTTCACCCCTATGGGTGCCTAACCCTTTATGCAAAGAGAGCAAAGAGTTAGCTGTATGCCTTAATCCTAGCCCGCACTTGTGCCCAGGCCTTAAGCCTAGCCCGCACTTGTGCCCAGGCCTTAATCCTAGCCTGCACTTGTGCCCAGGCCTTAATCCTAGCCCGCACTTGTGCCCAGGCCTTAAGCCTAGCCCGCACTTGTGCCCAGGCCTTAAGCCTAGCCCGCACTTGTGCCCAGGCCTTAAGCCTAGCCCGCACTTGTGCCCAGGCCTTAAGCCTAGCCCGCACTTGTGCCCAGGCCTTAAGCCTAGCCCGCACTTGTGCCCAGGCCTTAAGCCTAGCCCGCACTTGTGCCCAGGCCTTAAGCCTAGCCGGCACTTGTGCCTCCTGCCTTGATCCTAGCTAGCACTGCACTTGTGCCCAGGCCTTAATCCTAGCCCGCACTTGTGCCCAGGCCTTAAGTCTAGCCCGCACTTGTGCCCAGGCCTTAAGCCTAGCCCGCACTTGTGCCCAGGCCTTAAGCCTAGCCCGCACTTGTGCCCAGGCCTTAAGCCTAGCCCACACTTGTGCCCCTGCTTTAAGCCAAGCCCGCACTTGTGCCCAGGCCTTAAGCCTAGCCCGCACTTGTGCCCAGGCCTTAAGCCTAGCCCGCACTTGTGCCCAGGCCTTAAGCCTAGCCGGCACTTGTGCCTCCTGCCTTGATCCTAGCTAGCACTGCACTTGTGCCCAGGCCTTAATCCTAGCCCGCACTTGTGCCCAGGCCTTAAGTCTAGCCCGCACTTGTGCCCAGGCCTTAAGCCTAGCCCGCACTTGTGCCCAGGCCTTAAGCCTAGCCCGCACTTGTGCCCAGGCCTTAATCCTAGCCCGCACTTGTGCCCAGGCCTTAATCCTAGCCTGCACTTGTGCCCAGGCCTTAAGCCTAGCCCGCACTTGTGCCCAGGCCTTAAGCCTAGCCCGCACTTGTGCCCAGGCCATAAGCCTAGCCCGCACTTGTGCCCAAGCCTTAAGCCTAGCCCACACTTGTGCCCAGGCCTTAAGCCTAGCCCGCACTTGTGCCTCCTGCCTTGATCCTAGCCAGCACTGCACTTGTGCCCAGGCCTTAAGCCTAGCCCGCACTTGTGCCCAGGCCTTAAGCCTAGCCTGCACTTGTGCCTCCTGCCTTGATCCTAGCCAGCACTGCACTTGTGCCCAGGCCTTAAGCCTAGCCCGCACTTGTGCCCAGGCCTTAAGCCTAGCCCGCACTTGTGCCCAGGCCTTAAGCCTAGCCCGCACTTGTGCCCAGGCCTTAAGCCTAGCCCGCACTTGTGCCCAGGCCTTAAGCCTAGCCTGCACTTTTGAGCCCCTTGAATGCTTGTTTTTTTGTTTTTGTCTTCAGCTTCATGTTGGTTATGCACATAGGGCCAGCTTTACGCTCTTCGCTCTTGTCCCGTCTGAATGCGCATGCACGACTGTAATTGGGGAAGAAGGCATTACCCATTTACGGAGGACAGACAAGAAGTGCCTGGTCGCTTGGAGCATGGAGTTATGGAGAGGCTCCGCACTGTACAACAAAGGATCTAGTCCTAAATGTCCAAGTACAGAGTAGAGGGGTGAAAGCTAGCTCTTCACCCCTATGGGTGCCTAACCCTTTATGCAAAGAGTGCAAAATGTTAGCTGAATGCCTTAAACCTAGCCAGCACTTGTGCCCATGCCTTAAGCCTAGCCAGCACTTGTGCCCCCTGCCTTGATCCTAGCCAGCACTGCACTTGTGCCCATGCCTTAAGCCTAGCCCGCACTTGTGCCCAGGCCTTAAACCTAGCTCGCACTTGTGCCCAGGCCTTAAGCCTAGCTGGCACTTGTGCCCATGCCTTAAGCCTAGCCGGCACTTGTGCCCAGGCCTTAAGCCTAGCTCACACTTGTGCCCAGGCCTTAAGCCTAGCTGGCACTTGTGCCCATGCCTTAAGCCTAGCCGGCACTTGTGCCCCCTGCCTTGATCCTAGTCAGCACTGCACTTGTGCCCAGGCCTTAAGCCTAGCCCGCACTTGTGCCCAGGCCTTAAGCCTAGCCCACACTTGTGCTCCTGCCTTAAGCCTAGCCCACACTTGTGCCTCTGCCTTAAGCCAAGCCCAAACTTGTGCCCAGGCCTTAAGTCTAGCCCGCACTTGTGCCCCGGCCGTAAGCCTAGCCCGCACTTGTGCCCCGGCCTTAAGCCTAGCCCGCACTTGTGCCCAGACTTAAGCCAAGCCCGCACTTGTGCCCTGGCCTTAAGCCAAGCCCGCACTTGTGCCCCTGCCTTAAGCCAAGCCCGCACTTGTGCCCCTGCCTTAAGCCAAGCCCGCACTTGTGCCCCTGCCATAAGCCAAGCCCGCTCTTGTGCCCCTGTCTTAAGCCAAGCCCGCACTTGTGCCCAGGCCTTAAGCCTAGCCCGCACTTGTGCCCAGGCCTTAATCCTAGCCCGCACTTGTGCCCAGGCCTTAAGCCTAGCCCGCACTTGTGCCCAGGCCTTAATCCTAGCCCGCACTTGTGCCCAGGCCTTAATCCTAGCCCGCACTTGTGCCCAGGCCTTAAGCCTAGCCCGCACTTGTGCCCAGGCCTTAAGCCTAGCCCGCACTTGTGCCCAGGCCTTAAGCCTAGCCCGCACTTGTGCCCAGGCCTTAAGCCTAGCCCGCACTTGTGCCCAGGCCTTAAGCCTAGCCCGCACTTGTGCCCAGGCCTTAAGCCTAGCCGGCACTTGTGCCTCCTGCCTTGATCCTAGCTAGCACTGCACTTGTGCCCAGGCCTTAAGCCTAGCCCGCACTTGTGCCCAGGCCTTAAGCCTAGCCCGCACTTGTGCCCAGGCCTTAAGCCTAGCCCACACTTGTGCCTTTGCTTTAAGCCAAGCCCGCACTTGTGCCCAGGCCTTAAGCCTAGCCCGCACTTTTGCCCAGGCCTTAAGCCTAGCCCGCACTTGTGCCCAGGCCTTAAGCCTAGCCGGCACTTGTGCCTCCTGCCTTGATCCTAGCTAGCACTGCACTTGTGCCCAGGCCTTAATCCTAGCCCGCACTTGTGCCCAGGCCTTAAGTCTAGCCCGCACTTGTGCCCAGGCCTTAAGCCTAGCCCGCACTTGTGCCCAGGCCTTAATCCTAGCCCGCACTTGTGCCCAGGCCTTAATCCTAGCCCGCACTTGTGCCCAGGCCTTAAGCCTAGCCCGCACTTGTGCCCAGGCCTTAAGCCTAGCCCGCACTTGTGCCCAGGCCATAAGCCTAGCCCGCACTTGTACCCAGGCCTTAAGCCTAGCCCGCACTTGTGCCCAGGCCTTAAGCCTAGACCGCACTTGTGCCTCCTGCCTTGATCCTAGCCAGCACTGCACTTGTGCCCAGGCCTTAAGCCTAGCCCGCACTTGTGCCCAGGCCTTAAGCCTAGCCTGCACTTGTGCCTCCTGCCTTGATCCTAGCCAGCACTGCACTTGTGCCCAGGCCTTAAGCCTAGCCCGCACTTGTGCCCAGGCCTTAAGCCTAGCCCGCACTTGTGCCCAGGCCTTAAGCCTAGCCCGCACTTGTGCCCAGGCCTTAAGCCTAGCCCGCACTTGTGCCCAGGCCTTAAGCCTAGCCTGCACTTTTGAGCCCCTTGAATGCTTGTTTTTTTGTTTTTGTCTTCAGCTTCATGTTGGTTATGCACATAGGGCCAGCTTTACGCTCTTCGCTCTTGTCCCGTCTGAATGCGCATGCACGACTGTAATTGGGGAAGAAGGCATTACCCATTTACGGAGGACAGACAAGAAGTGCCTGGTCGCTTGGAGCATGGAGTTATGGAGAGGCTCCGCACTGTACAACAAAGGATCTAGTCCTAAATGTCCAAGTACAGAGTAGAGGGGTGAAAGCTAGCTCTTCACCCCTATGGGTGCCTAACCCTTTATGCAAAGAGTGCAAAATGTTAGCTGAATGCCTTAAACCTAGCCAGCACTTGTGCCCATGCCTTAAGCCTAGCCAGCACTTGTGCCCCCTGCCTTGATCCTAGCCAGCACTGCACTTGTGCCCATGCCTTAAGCCTAGCCCGCACTTGTGCCCAGGCCTTAAACCTAGCTCGCACTTGTGCCCAGGCCTTAAGCCTAGCTGGCACTTGTGCCCATGCCTTAAGCCTAGCCGGCACTTGTGCCCAGGCCTTAAGCCTAGCTCACACTTGTGCCCAGGCCTTAAGCCTAGCTGGCACTTGTGCCCATGCCTTAAGCCTAGCCGGCACTTGTGCCCCCTGCCTTGATCCTAGTCAGCACTGCACTTGTGCCCCGGCCTTAAGCCTAGCCCGCACTTGTGCCCAGGCCTTAAGCCTAGCCCACACTTGTGCTCCTGCCTTAAGCCTAGCCCACACTTGTGCCTCTGCCTTAAGCCAAGCCCGAACTTGTGCCCAGGCCTTAAGTCTAGCCCGCACTTGTGCCCCGGCTGTAAGCCTAGCCCGCACTTGTGCCCCGGCCTTAAGCCTAGCCCGCACTTGTGCCCCGGCCTTAAGCCTAGCCCGCACTTGTGCCCGGCCTTAAGCCAAGCCCGCACTTGTGCCCCGGCCTTAAGCCAAGCCCGCACTTGTGCCCCTGCCTTAAGCCAAGCCCGCACTTGTGCCCCTGCCTTAAGCCAAGCCCGCACTTGTGCCCCTGCCTTAAGCCAAGCCCGCACTTGTGCCCCGGCTTTAAGCCTAGCCCGCACTTGTGCCCCGGCCTTAAGCCTAGCCCGCACTTGTACCCCGGCCTTAAGACTAGCCCGCACTTGTGCCCCTGCCTTAAGCCTAGCCCGCACTTGTGCCCCGGCCTTAAGCCTAGCCCGCACTTGTGCCCCGGCCTTAAGCCTAGCCCGCACTTGTGCCCCGGCCTTAAGCTAAGCCCGCACTTGGGCCCCGGCCTTAAGCCTAGCCTGCACTTGTGCCCAGGCCTTAAGCCTAGCCCGCACTTGTGCCCAGGCCTTATGCCTAGCCCGCACTTGTGCCCAGGCCTTAAGCCTAGCCCGCACTTGTGCCCAGGCCTTATGCCTAGCCCGCACTTGTGCCCCGGCCTTAAGCCTAGCCCGCACTTGTGCCCAGGCCTCAAGCCTAGCCCGCACTTGTGCCCAGGCCTCAAGCCTAGCCCGCACTTGTGCCCAGGCCTTAAGCCTAGTCCGCACTTGTGCCCAGGCCTTAAGCCTAGCCCGCATTTGTGCCCAGGCCTTAAGCCTAGCCCGCACTTGTGCCCCGGCCTTAAGCCTAGCCCGCACTTGTGCCCCGGCCTTAAGCCTAGCCCGCACTTGTGCCCCGGACTTAAGCCTAGCCCGCACTTGTGCCCCGGCCTTAAGCCTAGCCCGCACTTGTGCCCCGGCCTTAAGCTAAGCCCGCACTTGTGCCCCGGCCTTAAGCCTAGCCCGCACTTGTGCCCCGGCCTTAAGCCTAGCCCGCACTTAAGCCTAGCCCGCACTTGTGCCCCGGCCTTAAGCCTAGCCCGCACTTGTGCCCCGGCTTTAAGACTAGCCCGCACTTGTGCCCCGGCCTTAAGCCTAGCCCGCACTTGTGCCCCGGCCTTAAGCCTAGCCCGCACTTGTGCCCCGGCCTTAAGCCTAGCCCGCACTTGTGCCCCGGCCTTAAGCCTAGCCCGCACTTGTGCCCCGGCCTTAAGCCTAGCCCGCACATGTGCCCCGGCCTTAAGCCTAGCCCGCACTTGTGCCCAAGCCTTAAGCCTAGCCCGCACTTGTGCCCAGGCCTTATGCCTAGCCCGCACTTGTGCCCAGGCCTTAAGCCTAGCCCACACTTGTGCCCAGGCCTTATGCCTAGCCCGCACTTGTGCCCAGGCCTTAAGCCTAGCCCGCACTTGTGCCCAGGCCTTAAGCCTAGCAAGCACTTGTGCCCAGGCCTTAAGCCTAGCCCGCACTTGTGCCCAGGCCTTAAGCCTAGCAAGCACTTGTGCCCAGGCCTTAAGCCTAGCAAGCACTTGTGCCCAGGCCTTATGCCTAGCCCGCACTTGTGCCCAGGCCTTAAGCCTAGCCCGCACTTGTGCCCAGGCCTTAAGCCTAGCCCGCACTTGTGCCCAGGCCTCAAGCCTAGCCTGCACTTGTGCCCAGGCCTCAAGCCTAGCCCGCACTTGTGCCCAGGCCTTAAGCCTAGTCTGCACTTGTGCCCAGGCCTTAAGCCTAGCCCGCATTTGTGCCCAGGCCTTAAGCCTAGCCCGCACTTGTGCCCCGGCCTTAAGCCTAGCCCGCACTTGTGCCCCGGCCTTAAGCCTAGCCCGCACTTGTGCCCCGGACTTAAGCCTAGCCCGCACTTGTGCCCCGGCCTTAAGCCTAGCCCGCACTTGTGCCCCGGCCTTAAGCTAAGCCCGCACTTGTGCCCCGGCCTTAAGCCTAGCCCGCACTTGTGCCCCGGCCTTAAGCCTAGCCCGCACTTGTGCCCTGGCCTTAAGCCTAGCCCGCACTTAAGCCTAGCCCGCACTTGTGCCCCGGCCTTAAGCCTAGCCCGCACTTGTGCCCCGGCTTTAAGACTAGCCCGCACTTGTGCCCCGGCCTTAAGCCTAGCCCGCACTTGTGCCCCGGCCTTAAGCCTAGCCCGCACTTGTGCCCCGGCCTTAAGCCTAGCCCGCACTTGTGCCCCGGCCTTAAGCCTAGCCCGCACTTGTGCCCCGGCCTTAAGCCTAGCCCGCACATGTGCCCCGGCCTTAAGCCTAGCCCGCACTTGTGCCCAAGCCTTAAGCCTAGCCCGCACTTGTGCCCAGGCCTTATGCCTAGCCCGCACTTGTGCCCAGGCCTTAAGCCTAGCCCACACTTGTGCCCAGGCCTTAAGCCTAGCCCGCACTTGTGCCCAGGCCTTAAGCCTAGCAAGCACTTGTGCCCAGGCCTTAAGCCTAGCCCGCACTTGTGCCCAGGCCTTAAGCCTAGCAAGCACTTGTGCCCAGGCCTTAAGCCTAGCAAGCACTTGTGCCCAGGCCTTATGCCTAGCCCGCACTTGTACCCAGGCCTTAAGCCTAGCCCGCACTTGTGCCCCGGCCTTATGCCTAGCCCGCACTTGTGCCCCGGCCTTAAGCCTAGCCCGCACTTGTGCCCCGGCCTTAAGCCTAGCCCGCACTTGTGCCCCGGCCTTAAGCCTAGCCCGCACTTGTGCCCCGGCCTCAATCCTTAACCGCGTTTGTGCCCCGGCCTTAAGCCTAGCCCGCACTTGTACCCCGGCCTTAAGCCTAGCCTGCACTTTTGAGCCCCTTGAAAGCTTGTTTGTTTTTGTATTCAGCTTCATGTTGGTTATGCACATAGGGCCAGCTTTACGCTCTTCGCTCTTGTCCCGTCTGAATGCGCATGCACGACTGTAATTGGGGAAGAAGGCATTACCCATTTACGGAGGACAGACAAGAAGTGCCTGGTCGCTTGGAGCATGGGGTTATGGAGAGGCTCCGCACTGTACAAAAAGGATCTAGTCCTAAATGTCCAAGTACAGAGTAGAGGGGTGAAAGCTAGCTCTTCACCCCTATGGGTGCCTAACCCTTTATGCAAAGAGAGCAAAGAGTTAGCTGTATGCCTTAAGCCTAGCCCGCACTTGTGCCCCGGCCTTAAGCCTAGCCCGCACTTGTGCCCCGGCCTTAAGCCTAGCCCGCACTTGTGCCCAGGCCTTAAGACAAGCCCGCACTTATGCCCGGCCTTAAGCCTAGCCCGCACTTGTGCCCCGGCCTTAAGCCTAGCCCGCACTTGTGCCCCGGCCTTAAGCCTAGCCCGCACTTGTGCCCCGGCCTTAAACCTAGCCCGCACTTGTGCCCCGGCCTTAAGCCTAGCCCGCACTTGTGCCCCGGCCTTAAGCCTAGCCCGCACTTGTGCCCCGGCCTTAAGCCTAGCCCGCACTTGTGCCCCGGCCTTAAGCCTAGCCCGCACTTGTGCCCCGGCCTTAAGCCTAGCCCGCACTTGTGCCCCGGCCTTAAGCCTAGCCCGCACTTGTGCCCCGGCCTTAAGCCTAGCCCGCACTTAAGCCTAGCCCGCACTTGTGCCCCGGCCTTAAGCCTAGCCCGCACTTGTGCCCCGGCTTTAAGACTAGCCCGCACTTGTGCCCCGGCCTTAAGCCTAGCCCGCACTTGTGCCCCGGCCTTAAGCCTAGCCTGCACTTGTACCCCGGCCTTAAGCCTAGCCCGCACTTGTGCCCCGGCCTTAAGCCTAGCCCGCACTTGTGCCACGGCCTTAAGCCTAGCCCGCACTTGTGCCCCGGCCTTAAGCCTAGCCCGCACATGTGCCCCGGCCTTAAGCCTAGCCCGCACTTGTGCCCAGGCCTTAAGCCTAGCCCGCACTTGTGCCCAGGCCTTATGCCTAGCCCGCACTTGTGCCCAGGCCTTAAGCCTAGCCCGCACTTGTGCCCAGGCCTTATGCCTAGCCCGCACTTGTGCCCAGGCCTTAAGCCTAGCCCGCACTTGTGCCCAGGCCTTAAGCCTAGCCCGCACTTGTGCCCAGGCCTTAAGCCTAGCAAGCACTTGTGCCCAGGCCTTAAGACTAGCCCGCACTTGTGCCCCGGCCTTATGCCTAGCCCGCACTTGTGCCCCGGCCTTAAGCCTAGCCCGCACTTGTGCCCCGGCCTTAAGCCTAGCCCGCACTTGTGCCCCGGCCTTAAGCCTAGCCCGCACTTGTGCCCCGGCCTCAAGCCTTAACCGCATTTGTGCCCCGGCCTTAAGCCTAGCCCGCACTTGTACCCCGGCCTTAAGCCTGGCCCGCACCTGTGCCCCGGCCTTAAGCCTAGCCCGCACCTGTGCCCAGGCCTTAAGCCTAGCCCGCACCTGTGCCCAGGCCTTAAGCCTAGCCTGCACCTGTGCCCAGGCCTTAAGCCTAGCCTGCACTTTTGAGCCCCTTGAAAGCTTGTTTGTTTTTGTATTCAGCTTCATGTTGGTTATGCACATAGGGCCAGCTTTACGCTCTTCGCTCTTGTCCCGTCTGAATGCGCATGCACGACTGTAATTGGGGAAGAAGGCATTACCCATTTACGGAGGACAGACAAGAAGTGCCTGGTCGCTTGGAGCATGGGGTTATGGAGAGGCTCCGCACTGTACAAAAAGGATCTAGTCCTAAATGTCCAAGTACAGAGTAGAGGGGTGAAAGCTAGCTCTTCACCCCTATGGGTGCCTAACCCTTTATGCAAAGAGAGCAAAGAGTTAGCTGTATGCCTTAAGCCTAGCCCGCACTTGTGCCCCGGCCTTAAGCCTAGCCCGCACTTGTGCCCAGGCCTTAAGCCTAGCCCGCACTTGTGCCCAGGCCTTAAGCCTAGTCCGCACTTGTGCCCAGGCCTTAAGACAAGCCCGCACTTGTGCCCGGCCTTAAGCCTAGCCCGCACTTGTGCCCCGGCCTTAAGCCTAGCCCGCACTTGTGCCCCGGCCTTAAGCCTAGCCCGCACTTGTGCCCCGGCCTTAAGCCTAGCCCGCACTTGTGCCCCGGCCTTAAGCCTAGCCCGCACTTGTGCCCCGGCCTTAAGCCTAGCCCGCACTTGTGCCCCGGCCTTAAGCCTAGCCCGCACTTGTGCCCCGGCCTTAAGCCTAGCCCGCACTTGTGCCCCGGCCTTAAGCCTAGCCCGCACTTGTGCCCCGGCCTTAAGCCTAGCCCGCACTTGTGCCCCGGCCTTAAGCCTAGCCCGCACTTGTGCCCCGGCCTTAAGCCTAGCCCGCACTTGTGCCCCGGCCTTAAGCCTAGCCCGCACTTGTGCCCCGGCCTTAAGCCTAGCCCGCACTTGTGCCCCGGCCTTAAGCCTAGCCCGCACTTGTGCCCCGGCCTTAAGCTAAGCCCGCACTTGTGCCCCGGCCTTAAGCTAAGCCCGCACTTGTGCCCCGGCCTTAAGCTAAGCCCGCACTTTTGCCCCGGCCTTAAGCCTAGCCCGCACTTGTGCCCCGGCCTTAAGCCTAGCCCGCACTTGTGCCCCGGCCTTAAGCCTAGCCCGCACTTGTGCCCCGGCCTTAAGCCTAGCCCGCACTTGTGCCCCGGCCTTAAGCCTAGCCCGCACTTGTGCCCAGGCCTTAAGCCTAGCCCGCACTTGTGCCCAGGCCTTATGCCTAGCCCGCACTTGTGCCCAGGCCTTAAGCCTAGCCCGCACTTGTGCCCAGGCCTCAAGCCTAGCCCGCACTTGTGCCCAGGCCTTAAGCCTAGCCCGCACTTGTGCCCAGGCCTTAAGCCTAGCCCGCACTTGTGCCCAGGCCATAAGCCTAGCCCGCACTTGTGCCCAGGCCTTAAGCCTAGCCCGCACTTGTGCCCAGGCCTCAAGCCTAGCCCGCACTTCTGCCCAGGCCTTAAGCCTAGTCTGCACTTGTGCCCAGGCCTTAAGCCTAGCCCGCATTTGTGCCCAGGCCTTAAGCCTAGCCCGCACTTGTGCCCCGGCCTTAAGCCTAGCCCGCACTTGTGCACCGGCCTTAAGCCTAGCCCGCACTTGTGCCCCGGCCTTAAGCCTAGCCCGCACTTGTGCCCCGGACTTAAGCCTAGCCCGCACTTGTGCCCCGGCCTTAAGCCTAGCCCGCACTTGTGCCCCGGTTTTAAGCCTAGCCCGCACTTGTGCCCCGGCCTTAAGCCTAGCCCGCACTTGTGCCCCGGCCTTAAGCCTAGCCCGCACTTGTGCCCCGGCCTTAAGCCTAGCCCGCACTTGTGCCCCGGCCTTAAGCCTAGCCCGCACTTGTGCCCCGGCCTTAAGCCTAGCCCGCACTTGTGCCCCGGCCTTAAGCCTAGCCCGCACTTGTGCCCCGGCCTTAAGCCTAGCCCGCACTTGTGCCCCGGCCTTAAGCCTAGCCCGCACTTAAGCCTAGCCCGCACTTGTGCCCCGGCCTTAAGCCTAGCCCGCACTTGTGCCCCGGCCTTAAGCCTAGCCCGCACTTGTGCCCCGGCCTTAAGCCTAGCCCGCACTTGTGCCCCGGCCTTAAGCCTAGCCCGCACTTGTACCCCGGCCTTAAGCCTAGCCCGCACTTGTGCCCCGGCCTTAAGCCTAGCCCGCACTTGTGCCCCGGCCTTAAGCCTAGCCCTCACTTGTGCCCCGGCCTTAAGCCTAGCCCGCACATGTGCCCCGGCCTTAAGCCTAGCCCGCACTTGTGCCCAGGCCTTAAGCCTAGCCCGCACTTGTGCCCAGGCCTTATGCCTAGCCCGCACTTGTGCCCAGGCCTTAAGCCTAGCCCGCACTTGTGCCCAGGCCTTATGCCTAGCCCGCACTTGTGCCCAGGCCTTAAGCCTAGCCCGCACTTGTGCCCAGGCCTTAAGCCTAGCCCGCACTTGTGCCCAGGCCTTAAGCCTAGCAAGCACTTGTGCCCAGGCCTTAAGCCTAGCCCGCACTTGTGCCCAGGCCTTAAGCCTAGCAAGCACTTGTGCCCAGGCCTTAAGCCTAGCAAGCACTTGTGTCCAGGCCTTATGCCTAGCCCGCACTTGTGCCCAGGCCTTAAGCCTAGCCCGCACTTGTGCCCCGGCCTTATGCCTAGCCCGCACTTGTGCCCCGGCCTTAAGCCTAGCCCGCACTTGTGCCCCGGCCTTAAACCTAGCCCGCACTTGTGCCCCGGCCTCAAGCCTTAACCGCATTTGTGCCCCGGCCTTAAGCCTAGCCCGCACTTGTACCCCGGCCTTAAGCCTGGCCCGCACCTGTGCCCCGGCCTTAAGCCTAGCCCGCACCTGTGCCCAGGCCTTAAGCCTAGCCCGCACCTGTGCCCAGGCCTTAAGCCTAGCCCGCACCTGTGCCCAGGCCTTAAGCCTAGCCTGCACTTTTGAGCCCCTTGAAAGCTTGTTTGTTTTTGTATTCAGCTTCATGTTGGTTATGCACATAGGGCCAGCTTTACGCTCTTCGCTCTTGTCCCGTCTGAATGCGCATGCACGACTGTAATTGGGGAAGAAGGCATTACCCATTTACGGAGGACAGACAAGAAGTGCCTGGTCGCTTGGAGCATGGGGTTATGGAGAGGCTCCGCACTGTACAAAAAGGATCTAGTCCTAAATGTCCAAGTACAGAGTAGAGGGGTGAAAGCTAGCTCTTCACCCCTATGGGTGCCTAACCCTTTATGCAAAGAGAGCAAAGAGTTAGCTGTATGCCTTAAGCCTAGCCCGCACTTGTGCCCCGGCCTTAAGCCTAGCCCGCACTTGTGCCCCGGCCTTAAGCCTAGCCCGCACTTGTGCCCAGGCCTTAAGCATAGCCCGCACTTGTGCCCAGGCCTTAAGCCTAGTCCGCACTTGTGCCCAGGCCTTAAGACAAGCCCGCACTTGTGCCCGGCCTTAAGCCTAGCCCGCACTTGTGCCCCGGCCTTAAGCCTAGCCCGCACTTGTGCCCCGGCCTTAAGCCTAGCCCGCACTTGTGCCCCGGCCTTAAGCCTAGCCCGCACTTGTGCCCCGGCCTTAAGCCTAGCCCGCACTTGTGCCCCGGCCTTAAGCCTAGCCCGCACTTGTGCCCCGGCCTTAAGCCTAGCCCGCACTTGTGCCCCGGCCTTAAGCCTAGCCCGCACTTGTGCCCCGGCCTTAAGCCTAGCCCGCACTTGTGCCCCGGCCTTAAGCCTAGCCCGCACTTGTGCCCCGGCCTTAAGCCTAGCCCGCACTTGTGCCCCGGCCTTAAGCCTAGCCCGCACTTGTGCCCCGGCCTTAAGCCTAGCCCGCACTTGTGCCCCGGCCTTAAGCTAAGCCCGCACTTGTGCCCCGGCCTTAAGCTAAGCCCGCACTTGTGCCCCGGCCTTAAGCTAAGCCCGCACTTTTGCCCCGGCCTTAAGCCTAGCCCGCACTTGTGCCCCGGCCTTAAGCCTAGCCCGCACTTGTGCCCCGGCCTTAAGCCTAGCCCGCACTTGTGCCCCGGCCTTAAGCCTAGCCCGCACTTGTGCCCCGGCCTTAAGCCTAGCCCGCACTTGTGCCCAGGCCTTAAGCCTAGCCCGCACTTGTGCCCAGGCCTTATGCCTAGCCCGCACTTGTGCCCAGGCCTTAAGCCTAGCCCGCACTTGTGCCCAGGCCTCAAGCCTAGCCCGCACTTGTGCCCAGGCCTTAAGCCTAGCCCGCACTTGTGCCCAGGCCTTAAGCCTAGCCCGCACTTGTGCCCAGGCCATAAGCCTAGCCCGCACTTGTGCCCAGGCCTTAAGCCTAGCCCGCACTTGTGCCCAGGCCTCAAGTCTAGCCCGCACTTCTGCCCAGGCCTTAAGCCTAGTCTGCACTTGTGCCCAGGCCTTAAGCCTAGCCCGCATTTGTGCCCAGGCCTTAAGCCTAGCCCGCACTTGTGCCCCGGCCTTAAGCCTAGCCCGCACTTGTGCACCGGCCTTAAGCCTAGCCCGCACTTGTGCCCCAGCCTTAAGCCTAGCCCGCACTTGTGCCCCAGCCTTAAGCCTAGCCCGCACTTGTGCCCCGGCCTTAAGCCTAGCCCGCACTTGTGCCCAGGCCTTAAACCTAGCCCACACGTGTGCCCCGGCCTTAAGACTAGCCCGCACTTGTGCCCCGGCCTTAAGCCTAGCCCGCACTTGTGCCCCGGCCTTAAGCCTAGCCCGCACTTGTGCCCCGGCCTTAAGCCTAGCCCGCACTTGTGCCCAGGCCTTAAGCCTAGCCTGCACTTTTGAACCCCTTGAATGCTTGTTTGTTTGTTTTTGTCTTCAGCTTCATGTTGGTTAAGCACATAGGGCCAGCTTTACGCTCTTCGCTCTTTTCCCGTCTGAATGCGCATGCACGACTGTAATTTGGGAAGAAGGCATTACCCATTTACGGAGGACAGACAAGAAGTGCCTGGTCGCTTGGAGCATGGGGTTATGGAGAGGCTCCGCACTGTACAACAAAGGATCTAGTCCTAAATGTCCAAGTACAGAGTAGAGGGGTGAAAGCTAGCTCTTCACCCCTATGGGTGCCTAACCCTTTATGCAAAGAGTGCAAAGAGTTAGCTGTATGCCTTAAGCCTAGCCCGCACTTGTGCCCCGGCCTTAAGCCTAGCCCGCACTTGTGCCCCGGCCTTAAGCCTAGCCCGCACTTGTGCCCCGGCCTTAAGCCTAGCCCGCACTTGTGCCCCGGCCTTAAGCCTAGCCCGCACTTGTGCCCCGGCCTTAAGCCTAGCCCGCACTTGTGCCCCGGCCTTAAGCCTTGCCCGCACTTGTGCCCCGGCCTTAAGCCTAGCCCGCACTTGTGCCCCGGCCTTAAGCCTAGCCCGCACTTGTGCCCCGGCCTTAAGCCTAGCCCGCACTTGTGCCCCGGCCTTAAGCCTAGCCCGCACTTGTGCCCCGGCCTTAAGCCTAGCCCGCACTTGTGCCCAGGCCTTAAGCCTAGCCCGCACGTGTGCCCAGGCCTTAAGCCTAGCCCGCACGTGTGCCCAGGCCTTAGGCCTAGCCCGCGCTTGTGCCCAGGCCTTAAGCCTAGCCCGCGCTTGTGCCCAGGCCTTAAGCCTAGCCCGCGCTTGTGCCCAGGCCTTAAGCCTAGCCCGCGCTTGTGCCCAGGCCTTAAGCCTAGCCCGCGCTTGTGCCCAGGCCTTAAGCCTAGCCCGCGCTTGTGCCCAGGCCTTAAGCCTAGCCCGCGCTTGTGCCCAGGCCTTAAGCCTAGCCCGTGCTTGTGCCCCGGCCTTAAGCCTAGCCCGCTCTTGTGCCCCGGCTTTAAGCCTAGCCCGTACTTGTGCCCCGGCCTTAAGCCTAGCCCGCACTTGTGCCCCGGCCTTAAGCCTAGCCCGCACTTGTGCCCCGGCCTTAAGCCTAGCCCGCACTTGTGCCCCGGCCTTAAGCCTAGCCCGCACTTGTGCCCCGGCCTTAAGCCTAGCCCGCACGTGTGCCCAGGCCTTAGGCCTAGCCCGCACTTGTGCCCAGGCCTTAAGCCTAGCCCGCACTTGTGCCCAGGCCTTAAGCCTAGCCCGCACTTGTGCCCAGGCCTTAAGCCTAGCCCGCACTTGTGCCCAGGCCTTAAGCCTAGTCCGCACTTGTGCCCAGGCCTTAGGCCTAGCCCGCACTTGTGCCCAGGCCTTAAGCCTAGCCCGCACTTGTGCCCCGGCCTTAAGCCTAGCCCGCACTTTTGCCCCGGCCTCAAGCCTAGCCCGCACTTGTGCCCCGGCCTTATGCCTAGCCCGCACTTGTGCCCCGGCCTTAAGCCTAGCCCGCACTTGTGCCCCGGCCTTAAGCCTAGCCCGCACTTGTGCCCCGGCCTTAAGCCTAGCCCGCACTTGTGCCCCGGCCTCAAGCCTTAACCGCATTTGTGCCCCGGCCTTAAGCCTAGCCCGCACTTGTACCCCGGCCTTAAGCCTGGCCCGCACCTGTGCCCCTGCCTTAAGCCTAGCCCGCACCTGTGCCCAGGCCTTAAGCCTAGCCCGCACCTGTGCCCAGGCCTTAAGCCTAGCCCGCACCTGTGCCCAGGCCTTAAGCCTAGCCTGCACCTGTGCCCAGGCCTTAAGCCTAGCCCGCACCTGTGCCCAGGCCTTAAGCCTAGCCTGCACTTTTGAGCCCCTTGAAAGCTTGTTTGTTTTTGTATTCAGCTTCATGTTGGTTATGCACATAGGGCCAGCTTTACGCTCTTCGCTCTTGTCCCGTCTGAATGCGCATGCACGACTGTAATTGGGGAAGAAGGCATTACCCATTTACGGAGGACAGACAAGAAGTGCCTGGTCGCTTGGAGCATGGGGTTATGGAGAGGCTCCGCACTGTACAACAAAGGATCTAGTCCTAAATGTCCAAGTACAGAGTAGAGGGGTGAAAGCTAGCTCTTCACCCCTATGGGTGCCTAACCCTTTATGCAAAGAGTTCAAAGAGTTAGCTGTATGCCTTAAGCCTAGCCCGCACTTGTGCCCAGGCCTTAAGCCTAGCCCACACTTGTGCCCCGGCCTTAAGCCTAGCCCGCACTTGTGCCCAGGCCTTAAGCCTAGCCCGCACTTGTGCCCAGGCCTTAAGCCTAGTCCGCACTTGTGCCCAGGCCTTAAGACAAGCCCGCACTTGTGCCCGGCCTTAAGCCTAGCCCGCACTTGTGCCCCGGCCTTAAGCCTAGCCCGCACTTGTGCCCCGGCCTTAAGCCTAGCCCGCACTTGTGCCCCTGCCTTAAGCCTAGCCCGCACTTGTGCCCCGGCCTTAAGCCTAGCCCGCACTTGTGCCCCGGCCTTAAGCCTAGCCCGCACTTGTGCCCCGGCCTTAGGCCTAGCCCGCACTTGTGCCCCGGCCTTAAGCTAAGCCCGCACTTGTGCCCCGGCCTTAAGCTAAGCCCGCTCTTTTGCCCCGGCCTTAAGCCTAGCCCGCACTTGTGCCCCGGCCTTAAGCCTAGCCCGCACTTGTGCCCCGGCCTTAAGCCTAGCCCGCACTTGTGCCCCGGCCTTAAGCCTAGCCCGCACTTGTGCCCCGGCCTTAAGCCTAGCCCGCACTTGTGCCCCGGCCTTAAGCCTAGCCCGCACTTGTGCCCAGGCCTTAAGGCTAGCCCGCACTTGTGCCCAGGCCTTAAGCCTAGCCCGCACTTGTGCCAAGGCCTAAAGCCTAGCCCGCACTTGTGCCCAGGCCTTAAGCCTAGCCCGCACTTGTGCCCAGGCCTTAAGCCTAGCCCGCACTTGTGCCCAGGCCATAAGCCTAGCCCGCACTTGTGCCCCGGCCTTAAGCCTAGCCCGCAGTTGTGCCCCGGCCTTAAGCCTAGCCCGCACATGTGCCCCGGCCTTAAGCCTAGCCCGCACTTGTGCCCAAGCCTTAAGCCTTGCCCGCACTTGTGCCCAGGCCTTATGCCTAGCCCGCACTTGTGCCCAGGCCTTAAGCCTAGCCCGCACTTGTGCCCAGGCCTTATGCCTAGCCCGCACTTGTGCCCAGGCCTTAAGCCTAGCCCGCACTTGTGCCCAGGCCTTAAGCCTAGCAAGCACTTGTGCCCAGGCCTTAAGCCTAGCCCGCACTTGTGCCCAGGCTTTAAGCCTAGCAAGCACTTGTGCCCAGGCCTTAAGCCTAGCAAGCACTTGTGCCCAGGCCTTATGCCTAGCCCGCACTTGTGCCCAGGCCTTAAGCCTAGCCCGCACTTGTGCCCCGGCCTTATGCCTAGCCCGCACTTGTGCCCCGGCCTTATGCCTAGCCCGCACTTGTGCCCCGGCCTTAAGCCTAGCCCGCACTTGTGCCCCGGCCTTAAGCCTAGCCCGCACTTGTGCCCCGGCCTTAAGCCTAGCCCGCACTTGTGCCCCGGCCTCAAGCCTTAACCGCATTTGTGCCCCGGCCTTAAGCCTAGCCCGCACTTGTACCCCGGCCTTAAGCCTGGCCCGCACCTGTGCCCCGGCCTTAAGCCTAGCCCGCACCTGTGCCCAGGCCTTAAGCCTAGCCCGCACCTGTGCCCAGGCCTTAAGCCTAGCCCGCACTTGTGCCCAGGCCTCAAGCCTAGCCCGCACTTGTGCCCAGGCCTCAAGCCTAGCCCGCACTTGTGCCCAGGCCTTAAGCCTAGCCCGCACTTGTGCCCAGGCCTTAAGCCTAGCCCGCACTTGTGCCCAGGCCATAAGCCTAGCCCGCACTTGTGCCCAGGCCTTAAGCCTAGCCTGCACTTGTGCCCAGGCCTCAAGCCTAGCCCGCACTTGTGCCCAGGCCTTAAGCCTAGTCTGCACTTGTGCCCAGGCCTTAAGCCTAGCCCGCATTTGTGCCCAGGCCTTAAGCCTAGCCCGCACTTGTGCCCCGGCCTTAAGCCTAGCCCGCACTTGTGCACCGGCCTTAAGCCTAGCCCGCACTTGTGCCCCGGCCTTAAGCCTAGCCCGCACTTGTGCCCCGGCCTTAAGCCTAGCCCGCACTTGTGCCCAGGCCTTATGCCTAGCCCGCACTTGTGCCCAGGCCTTATGCCTAGCCCGCACTTCTGCCCAGGCCTTAAGCCTAGCCCGCACTTGTGCCCAGGCCTTAAGCCTAGCAAGCACTTGTGCCCAGGCCTTAAGCCTAGCCCGCACTTGTGCCCAGGCCTTAAGCCTAGCAAGCACTTGTGCCCAGGCCTTAAGCCTAGCAAGCACTTGTGCCCAGGCCTTAAGCCTAGCAAGCACTTGTGCCCAGGCCTTATGCCTAGCCCGCACTTGTGCCCCGGCCTTAAGCCTAGCCCGCACTTGTGCCCCGGCCTTAAGCCTAGCCCGCACTTGTGCCCCGGCCTCAAGCCTTAACCGCATTTGTGCCCCGGCCTTAAGCCTAGCCCGCACTTGTACCCCGGCCTTAAGCCTGGCCCGCACCTGTGCCCCGGCCTTAAGCCTAGCCCGCACCTGTGCCCAGGCCTTAAGCCTAGCCCGCACCTGTGCCCAGGCCTTAAGCCTAGCCTGCACTTGTGCCCAGGCCTCAAGCCTAGCCCGCACTTGTGCCCAGGCCTCAAGCCTAGCCCGCACTTGTGCCCAGGCCTTAAGCCTAGCCCGCACTTGTGCCCAGGCCTTAAGCCTAGCCCGCACTTGTGCCCAGGCCATAAGCCTAGCCCGCACTTGTGCCCAGGCCTTAAGCCTAGCCTGCACTTGTGCCCAGGCCTCAAGCCTAGCCCGCACTTGTGCCCAGGCCTTAAGCCTAGTCTGCACTTGTGCCCAGGCCTTAAGCCTAGCCCGCATTTGTGCCCAGGCCTTAAGCCTAGCCCGCACTTGTGCCCCGGCCTTAAGCCTAGCCCGCACTTGTGCACCGGCCTTAAGCCTAGCCCGCACTTGTGCCCCGGCCTTAAGCCTAGCCCGCACTTGTGCCCCGGCCTTAAGCCTAGCCCGCACTTGTGCCCAGGCCTTAAGCCTAGCCCGCACTTGTGCCCAGGCCTTAAGCCTAGCAAGCACTTGTGCCCAGGCCTTATGCCTAGCCCGCACTTGTGCCCAGGCCTTAAGCCTAGCCCGCACTTGTGCCCCGGCCTTATGCCTAGCCCGCACTTGTGCCCCGGCCTTATGCCTAGCCCGCACTTGTGCCCCGGCCTTAAGCCTAGCCCGCACTTGTGCCCCGGCCTTAAGCCTAGCCCGCACTTGTGCCCCGGCCTTAAGCCTAGCCCGCACTTGTGCCCCGGCCTCAAGCCTTAACCGCATTTGTGCCCCGGCCTTAAGCCTAGCCCGCACTTGTACCCCGGCCTTAAGCCTGGCCCGCACCTGTGCCCCGGCCTTAAGCCTAGCCCGCACCTGTGCCCAGGCCTTAAGCCTAGCCCGCACCTGTGCCCAGGCCTTAAGCCTAGCCCGCACTTGTGCCCAGGCCTCAAGCCTAGCCCGCACTTGTGCCCAGGCCTCAAGCCTAGCCCGCACTTGTGCCCAGGCCTTAAGCCTAGCCCGCACTTGTGCCCAGGCCTTAAGCCTAGCCCGCACTTGTGCCCAGGCCATAAGCCTAGCCCGCACTTGTGCCCCGGCCTTAAGCTAAGCCCGCACTTGTGCCCCGGCCTTAAGCCTAGCCTGCACTTGTGCCCAGGCCTTAAGCCTAGCCCGCACTTGTGCCCAGGCCTTATGCCTAGCCCGCACTTGTGCCCAGGCCTTAAGCCTAGCCCGCACTTGTGCCCAGGCCTTATGCCTAGCCCGCACTTGTGCCCCGGCCTTAAGCCTAGCCCGCACTTGTGCCCCGGCCTTAAGCCTAGCCCACACTTGTGCCCCGGCCTTAAGCCTAGCCCGCACTTGTGCCCCGGCCTTAAGCCTAGCCCGCACTTGTGCCCAGGCCTTAAGCCTAGCCTGCACTTTTGAACCCCTTGAATGCTTGTTTGTTTGTTTTTGTCTTCAGCTTCATGTTGGTTAAGCACATAGGGCCAGCTTTACGCTCTTCTCTCTTGTCCCGTCTGAATGCGCATGCACGACTGTAATTTGGGAAGAAGGCATTACCCATTTACGGAGGACAGACAAGAAGTGCCTGGTCGCTTGGAGCATGGGGTTATGGAGAGGCTCCGCACTGTACAACAAAGGATCTAGTCCTAAATGTCCAAGTACAGAGTAGAGGGGTGAAAGCTAGCTCTTCACCCCTATGGGTGCCTAACCCTTTATGCAAAGAGTGCAAAGAGTTAGCTGTATGCCTTAAGCCTAGCCCGCACTTGTGCCCCGGCCTTAAGCCTAGCCCGCACTTGTGCCCCGGCCTTAAGCCTAGCCCGCACTTGTGCCCCGGCCTTAAGCCTAGCCCGCACTTGTGCCCCGGCCTTAAGCCTAGCCCGCACTTGTGCCCCGGCCTTAAGCCAAGCCCGCACTTGTGCCCCGGCCTTAAGCCTAGCCCGCACTTGTGCCCCGGCCTTAAGCCTAGCCCGCACTTGTGCCCCGGCCTTAAGCCTTGCCCGCACTTGTGCCCCGGCCTTAAGCCTAGCCCGCACTTGTGCCCCGGCCTTAAGCCTAGCCCGCACTTGTGCCCCGGCCTTAAGCCTAGCCCGCACTTGTGCCCCGGCCTTAAGCCTAGCCCGCACTTGTGCCCCGGCCTTAAGCCTAGCCCGCACTTGTGCCCAGGCCTTAAGCCTAGCCCGCACGTGTGCCCAGGCCTTAAGCCTAGCCCGCACGTGTGCCCAGGCCTTAGGCCTAGCCCGCGCTTGTGCCCAGGCCTTAATCCTAGCCCGCGCTTGTGCCCAGGCCTTAAGCCTAGCCCGCAAATGTGCCCCGGCCTTAAGCCTAGCCCGCACTTGTGCCCCGGCTTTAAGCCTAGCCCGCACTTGTGCCCAGGCCTTAAGCCTAGCCCGCACTTGTGCCCAGTCCTTAAGCCTAGCCCGCTCTTGTGCCCAGGCCTTAAGCCTAGCCCGCACTTGTGCCCCGGCCTTAAGCCTAGCCCGCACTTGTGCCCCGGCCTTAAGCCTAGCCCGCACTTGTGCCCCGGCCTTAAGCCTAGCCCGCACTTGTGCCCCGGCCTTAAGCCTAGCTCGAACTTGTGCCCAGGCCTTAAGCCTAGCCCGCACTTGTGCCCAGGCCTTAAGCCTAGCCCGCACTTGTGCCCAGGCCTTAAGCCTAGCCCGCACTTGTGCCCAGGCCTTAAGCCTAGCCCGCACTTGTGCCCAGGCCTTAAGCCTAGCCCGCACTTGTGCCCAGGCCTTAAGCCTAGCCCGCACTTGTGCCCAGGCCTTAAGCCTAGCCCGCACTTGTGCCCAGGCCTTAAGCCTAGCCCGCACTTGTGCCCAGGCCTTAAGCCTAGCCCGCACTTGTGCCCAGGCCTTAAGCCTAGCCCGCACTTGTGCCCCGGCCTTAAGCCTAGCCCGCACTTGTGCCCCGGCCTTAAGCCTAGCCCGCACTTGTGCCCCGGCCTTAAGCCTAGCCCGCACTTGTGCCCCGGCCTTAAGACTAGCCCGCACTTGTGCCCCGGCCTTAAGCCTAGCTCGCACTTGTGCCCCGGCCTTAAGCCTAGCCCGCACTTGTGCCCCGGCCTTAAGCCTAGCCCGCACTTGTGCCCCGGCCTTAAGCCTAGCCCGCACTTGTGCCCCGTCCTTAAGCCTAGCCCGCACTTGTGCCCCGGCCTTAAGCCTAGCCCGCACTTGTGCCCCGGCCTTAAGCCTAGCCCGCACTTGTGCCTAGGCCTTAAGCCTAGCCCGCACTTGTGCCCAGGCCTTATGCCTAGCCCGCACTTGTGCCCAGGCCTTAAGCCTAGCCCGCACTTGTGCCCACTCCTTATGCCTAGCCCGCACTTGTGCCCAGGCCTTAAGCCTAGCCCGCACTTGTGCCCAGGCCTTAAGCCTAGCAAGCACTTGTGCCCAGGCCTTAAGCCTAGCCCGCACTTGTGCCCTGGCCTTAAGCCTAGCCCGCACTTGTGCCCCGGCCTTAAGCCTAGCCCGCACTTGTGCCCCGGCCTTAAGCCTAGCCCGCACTTGTGCCCCGGCCTTAAGCCTAGCCCGCACTTGTGCCCCGGCCTTAAGCCTAGCCCGCACTTGTGCCCCGGCCTTAAGCCTAGCCCGCACTTGTGCCCCGGCCATAAGCCTAGCCCCCACTTGCGCCCCGGCCTTAAGCCTAGCCCCCACTTGCGCCCCGGCCTTAAGCCTAGCCCCCACTTGCGCCTCGGCCTTAAGCCTAGCCCGCACTTGTGCCCCGGCCTTAAGCCTAGCCCGCACTTGTGCCCCGGCCTTAAGCCTAGCCCGCACTTGTGCCCAGGCCTTAAGGCTAGCCCGCACTTGTGCCCAGGCCTTAAGCCTAGCCCGCACTTGTGCCAAGGCCTCAAGCCTAGCCCGCACTTGTGCCCAGGCCTTAAGCCTAGCCCGCACTTGTGCCCAGGCCTTAAGCCTAGCCCGCACTTGTGCCCAGGCCATAAGCCTAGCCCGCACTTGTGCCCCGGCCTTAAGCCTAGCCCGCAGTTGTGCCCCGGCCTTAAGCCTAGCCCGCACATGTGCCCCGGCCTTAAGCCTAGCCCGCACTTGTGCCCAAGCCTTAAGCCTTGCCCGCACTTGTGCCCAGGCCTTATGCCTAGCCCGCACTTGTGCCCAGGCCTTAAGCCTAGCCCGCACTTGTGCCCAGGCCTTATGCCTAGCCCGCACTTGTGCCCAGGCCTTAAGCCTAGCCCGCACTTGTGCCCAGGCCTTAAGCCTAGCAAGCACTTGTGCCCAGGCCTTAAGCCTAGCCCGCACTTGTGCCCAGGCTTTAAGCCTAGCAAGCACTTGTGCCCAGGCCTTAAGCCTAGCAAGCACTTGTGCCCAGGCCTTATGCCTAGCCCGCACTTGTGCCCAGGCCTTAAGCCTAGCCCGCACTTGTGCCCCGGCCTTATGCCTAGCCCGCACTTGTGCCCCGGCCTTATGCCTAGCCCGCACTTGTGCCCCGGCCTTAAGCCTAGCCCGCACTTGTGCCCCGGCCTTAAGCCTAGCCCGCACTTGTGCCCCGGCCTTAAGCCTAGCCCGCACTTGTGCCCCGGCCTCAAGCCTTAACCGCATTTGTGCCCCGGCCTTAAGCCTAGCCCGCACTTGTGCCCAGGCCTTAAGCCTAGCCCGCACTTGTGCCCAGTCCTTAAGCCTAGCCCGCTCTTGTGCCCAGGCCTTAAGCCTAGCCCGCACTTGTGCCCCGGCCTCAAGCCTTAACCGCATTTGTGCCCCGGCCTTAAGCCTAGCCCGCACTTGTGCCCAGGCCTTAAGCCTAGCCCGCACTTGTGCCCAGTCCTTAAGCCTAGCCCGCTCTTGTGCCCAGGCCTTAAGCCTAGCCCGCACTTGTGCCCCGGCCTTAAGCCTAGCCCGCACTTGTGCCCCGGCCTTAAGCCTAGCCCGCACTTGTGCCCCGGCCTTAAGCCTAGCCCGCACTTGTGCCCCGGCCTTAAGCCTAGCTCGAACTTGTGCCCAGGCCTTAAGCCTAGCCCGCACTTGTGCCCAGGCCTTAAGCCTAGCCCGCACTTGTGCCCAGGCCTTAAGCCTAGCCCGCACTTGTGCCCAGGCCTTAAGCCTAGCCCGCACTTGTGCCCAGGCCTTAAGCCTAGCCCGCACTTGTGCCCAGGCCTTAAGCCTAGCCCGCACTTGTGCCCAGGCCTTAAGCCTAGCCCGCACTTGTGCCCAGGCCTTAAGCCTAGCCCGCACTTGTGCCCAGGCCTTAAGCCTAGCCCGCACTTGTGCCCCGGCCTTAAGCCTAGCCCGCACTTGTGCCCCGGCCTTAAGCCTAGCCCGCACTTGTGCCCCGGCCTTAAGCCTAGCCCGCACTTGTGCCCCGGCCTTAAGACTAGCCCGCACTTGTGCCCCGGCCTTAAGCCTAGCTCGCACTTGTGCCCCGGCCTTAAGCCTAGCCCGCACTTGTGCCCCGGCCTTAAGCCTAGCCCGCACTTGTGCCCCGGCCTTAAGCCTAGCCCGCACTTGTGCCCCGGCCTTAAGCCTAGCCCGCACTTGTGCCCCGGCCTTAAGCCTAGCCCGCACTTGTGCCCCGGCCTTAAGCCTAGCCCGCACTTGTGCCTAGGCCTTAAGCCTAGCCCGCACTTGTGCCCAGGCCTTATGCCTAGCCCGCACTTGTGCCCAGGCCTTATGCCTAGCCCGCACTTGTGCCCAGGCCTTAAGCCTAGCCCGCACTTGTGCCCACTCCTTATGCCTAGCCCGCACTTGTGCCCAGGCCTTAAGCCTAGCCCGCACTTGTGCCCAGGCCTTAAGCCTAGCAAGCACTTGTGCCCAGGCCTTAAGCCTAGCCCGCACTTGTGCCCTGGCCTTAAGCCTAGCCCGCACTTGTGCCCCGGCCTTAAGCCTAGCCCGCACTTGTGCCCCGGCCTTAAGCCTAGCCCGCACTTGTGCCCCGGCCTTAAGCCTAGCCCGCACTTGTGCCCCGGCCTTAAGCCTAGCCCGCACTTGTGCCCCGGCCTTAAGCCTAGCCCGCACTTGTGCCCCGGCCATAAGCCTAGCCCCCACTTGCGCCCCGGCCTTAAGCCTAGCCCCCACTTGCGCCCCGGCCTTAAGCCTAGCCCCCACTTGCGCCTCGGCCTTAAGCCTAGCCCGCACTTGTGCCCAGGCCTTAAGCCTAGCCCGCACTTGTGCCCAGGCCTTAAGCCTAGCCCGCACTTGTGCCCAGGCCTTAAGCCTAGCCCGCACTTGTGCCCAGGCCTTAAGCCTAGCCCGCACTTGTGCCCAGGCATTAAGCCAAGCCCGCACTTGTGCCCAGGCCTTAAGCCTAGCCCGCACTTGTGCCCAGGCCTTAAGCCTAGCCCGCACTTGTTCCCAGGCTCTAAGCCTAGCCCGCACTTGTGCCCAGGCCTTAAGTCTTGCCCGCACTTGTGCCCAGGCCTTAAGCCTAGCCCGCACTTGTTCCCCGGCCTTAAGCCTAGCCCGCACTTGTGCCCAGGCCTTAAGCCTAGCCCGCACATGTGCCCTGGCCTTAAGCCTAGCCCGCACTTGTGCCCCGGCCTTAAGCCTAGCCCGCACATGTGCCCCGGCCTTAAGCCTAGCCCTCACTTGTGCCCAGGCCTTAAGCCTAGCCCGCACTTGTGCCCAGGCCTTAAGCCTAGCCCGCACTTGTGCCCAGGCCTTAAGCCTAGCCCGCACTTGTGCCCAGGCCTTAAGCCTAGCCCGCACTTGTGCCCAGGCCTTAAGCCTAGCCTGCACTTTTGAACCCCTTGAATGCTTGTTTGTTTGTTTTTGTCTTCAGCTTCATGTTGGTTAAGCACATAGGGCCAGCTTTACGCTCTTCGCTCTTGTCCCGTCTGAATGCGCATGCACGACTGTAATTGGGGAAGAAGGCATTACCCATTTACGGAGGACAGACAAGAAGTGCCTGGTCGCTTGGAGCATGGGGTTATGGAGAGGCTCCGCACTGTACAACAAAGGATCTAGTCCTAAATGTCCAAGTACAGAGTAGAGGGGTGAAAGCTAGCTCTTCACCCCTATGGGTGCCTAACCCTTTATGCAAAGAGTTCAAAGAGTTAGCTGTATGCCTTAAGCCTAGCCCGCACTTGTGCCCAGGCCTTAAGCCTAGCCCACACTTGTGCCCCGGCCTTAAGCCTAGCCCGCACTTGTGCCCAGGCCTTAAGCCTAGCCCGCACTTGTGCCCAGGCCTTAAGCCTAGTCCGCACTTGTGCCCAGGCCTTAAGACAAGCCCGCACTTGTGCCCGGCCTTAAGCCTAGCCCGCACTTGTGCCCCGGCCTTAAGCCTAGCCCGCACTTGTGCCCCGGCCTTAAGCCTAGCCCGCACTTGTGCCCCTGCCTTAAGCCTAGCCCGCACTTGTGCCCCGGCCTTAAGCCTAGCCCGCACTTGTGCCCCGGCCTTAAGCCTGGCCCGCACCTGTGCCCAGGCCTTAAGCCTGGCCCGCACTTGTGCCCGGCCTTAAGCCTAGCCCGCACTTGTGCCCCGGCCTTAAGCCTAGCCCGCACTTGTGCCCCGGCCTTAAGCCTAGCCCGCACTTGTGCCCCTGCCTTAAGCCTAGCCCGCACTTGTGCCCCGGCCTTAAGCCTAGCCCGCACTTGTACCCCGGCCTTAAGCCTGGCCCGCACCTGTGCCCAGGCCTTAAGCCTAGCCCGCACCTGTGCCCAGGCCTTAAGCCTAGCCCGCACTTGTGCCCAGGCCTCAAGCCTAGCCCGCACTTGTGCCCAGGCCTTAAGCCTAGTCTGCACTTGTGCCCAGGCCTTAAGCCTAGCCCGCATTTGTGCCCAGGCCTTAAGCCTAGCCCGCACTTGTGCCCCGGCCTTAAGCCTAGCCCGCACTTGTGCACCGGCCTTAAGCCTAGCCCGCACTTGTGCCCCGGCCTTAAGCCTAGCCCGCACTTGTGCCCCGGCCTTAAGCCTAGCCCGCACTTGTGCCCAGGCCTTATGCCTAGCCCGCACTTGTGCCCAGGCCTTATGCCTAGCCCGCACTTCTGCCCAGGCCTTAAGCCTAGCCCGCACTTGTGCCCAGGCCTTAAGCCTAGCAAGCACTTGTGCCCAGGCCTTAAGCCTAGCCCGCACTTGTGCCCAGGCCTTAAGCCTAGCAAGCACTTGTGCCCAGGCCTTAAGCCTAGCAAGCACTTGTGCCCAGGCCTTATGCCTAGCCCGCACTTGTGCCCAGGCCTTAAGCCTAGCCCGCACTTGTGCCCAGGCCTTAAGCCTAGCCTGCACTTGTGCCCAGGCCTCAAGCCTAGCCCGCACTTGTGCCCAGGCCTTAAGCCTAGTCTGCACTTGTGCCCAGGCCTTAAGCCTAGCCCGCATTTGTGCCCAGGCCTTAAGCCTAGCCCGCACTTGTGCCCCGGCCTTAAGCCTAGCCCGCACTTGTGCACCGGCTTAAGCCTAGCCCGCACTTGTGCCCCGGCCTTAAGCCTAGCCCGCACTTGTGCCCCGGCCTTAAGCCTAGCCCGCACTTGTGCCCAGGCCTTATGCCTAGCCCGCACTTGTGCCCAGGCCTTATGCCTAGCCCGCACTTGTGCCCAGGCCTTAAGCCTAGCCCGCACTTGTGCCCAGGCCTTAAGCCTAGCAAGCACTTGTGCCCAGGCCTTAAGCCTAGCCCGCACTTGTGCCCAGGCCTTAAGCCTAGCAAGCACTTGTGCCCAGGCCTTAAGCCTAGCAAGCACTTGTGCCCAGGCCTTATGCCTAGCCCGCACTTGTGCCCAGGCCTTAAGCCTAGCCCGCACTTGTGCCCCGGCCTTATGCCTAGCCCGCACTTGTGCCCCGGCCTTATGCCTAGCCCGCACTTGTGCCCCGGCCTTAAGCCTAGCCCGCACTTGTGCCCCGGCCTTAAGCCTAGCCCGCACTTGTGCCCCGGCCTTAAGCCTAGCCCGCACTTGTGCCCCGGCCTCAAGCCTTAACCGCATTTGTGCCCCGGCCTTAAGCCTAGCCCGCACTTGTACCCCGGCCTTAAGCCTGGCCCGCACCTGTGCCCCGGCCTTAAGCCTAGCCCGCACCTGTGCCCAGGCCTTAAGCCTAGCCCGCACCTGTGCCCAGGCCTTAAGCCTAGCCCGCACTTGTGCCCAGGCCTCAAGCCTAGCCCGCACTTGTGCCCAGGCCTCAAGCCTAGCCCGCACTTGTGCCCAGGCCTTAAGCCTAGCCCGCACTTGTGCCCAGGCCTTAAGCCTAGCCCGCACTTGTGCCCAGGCCATAAGCCTAGCCCGCACTTGTGCCCCGGCCTTAAGCTAAGCCCGCACTTGTGCCCCGGCCTTAAGCCTAGCCTGCACTTGTGCCCAGGCCTTAAGCCTAGCCCGCACTTGTGCCCAGGCCTTATGCCTAGCCCGCACTTGTGCCCAGGCCTTAAGCCTAGCCCGCACTTGTGCCCAGGCCTTATGCCTAGCCCGCACTTGTGCCCCGGCCTTAAGCCTAGCCCGCACTTGTGCCCCGGCCTTAAGCCTAGCCCACACTTGTGCCCCGGCCTTAAGCCTAGCCCGCACTTGTGCCCCGGCCTTAAGCCTAGCCCGCACTTGTGCCCAGGCCTTAAGCCTAGCCTGCACTTTTGAACCCCTTGAATGCTTGTTTGTTTGTTTTTGTCTTCAGCTTCATGTTGGTTAAGCACATAGGGCCAGCTTTACGCTCTTCTCTCTTGTCCCGTCTGAATGCGCATGCACGACTGTAATTTGGGAAGAAGGCATTACCCATTTACGGAGGACAGACAAGAA
The DNA here is from genome assembly GCF_032444005.1 of Ranitomeya imitator. Taxonomy (NCBI): domain Eukaryota; kingdom Metazoa; phylum Chordata; class Amphibia; order Anura; family Dendrobatidae; genus Ranitomeya; species Ranitomeya imitator. The sequence goes on from NC_091284.1 coordinate 316,985,055, forward strand.
GTGCCTGGTCGCTTGGAGCATGGGGTTATGGAGAGGCTCCGCACTGTACAACAAAGGATCTAGTCCTAAATGTCCAAGTACAGAGTAGAGGGGTGAAAGCTAGCTCTTCACCCCTATGGGTGCCTAACCCTTTATGCAAAGAGTGCAAAGAGTTAGCTGTATGCCTTAAGCCTAGCCCGCACTTGTGCCCCGGCCTTAAGCCTAGCCCGCACTTGTGCCCCGGCCTTAAGCCTAGCCCGCACTTGTGCCCCGGCCTTAAGCCTAGCCCGCACTTGTGCCCCGGCCTTAAGCCTAGCCCGCACTTGTGCCCCGGCCTTAAGCCTAGCCCGCACTTGTGCCCCGGCCTTAAGCCAAGCCCGCACTTGTGCCCCGGCCTTAAGCCTAGCCCGCACTTGTGCCCCGGCCTTAAGCCTAGCCCGCACTTGTGCCCCGGCCTTAAGCCTTGCCCGCACTTGTGCCCCGGCCTTAAGCCTAGCCCGCACTTGTGCCCCGGCCTTAAGCCTAGCCCGCACTTGTGCCCCGGCCTTAAGCCTAGCCCGCACTTGTGCCCCGGCCTTAAGCCTAGCCCGCACTTGTGCCCCGGCCTTAAGCCTAGCCCGCACGTGTGCCCAGGCCTTAAGCCTAGCCCGCACGTGTGCCCAGGCCTTAGGCCTAGCCCGCGCTTGTGCCCAGGCCTTAAGCCTAGCCCGCGCTTGTGCCCAGGCCTTAAGCCTAGCCCGCAAATGTGCCCCGGCCTTAAGCCTAGCCCGCACTTGTGCCCCGGCTTTAAGCCTAGCCCGCACTTGTGCCCAGGCCTTAAGCCTAGCCCGCACTTGTGCCCAGTCCTTAAGCCTAGCCCGCTCTTGTGCCCAGGCCTTAAGCCTAGCCCGCACTTGTGCCCCGGCCTTAAGCCTAGCCCGCACTTGTGCCCCGGCCTTAAGCCTAGCCCGCACTTGTGCCCAGGCCTTAAGCCTAGCCCGCACTTGTGCCCCGGCCTTAAGCCTAGCCTGCACTTGTGCCCAGGCCTTAAGCCTAGCCCGCACTTGTGCCCAGGCCTTAAGCCTAGCCCGCACTTGTGCCCAGGCACTAAGCCTAGCCCGCACTTGTGCCCAGGCCTTATGCCTAGCCCGCACTTGTGCCCCGGCCTTAAGCCTAGCCCGCACTTGTGCCCCGGCCTTAAGCCTAGCCCACACTTGTGCCCCGGCCTTAAGCCTAGCCCGCACTTGTGCCCCGGCCTTAAGCCTAGCCCGCACTTGTGCCCAGGCCTTAAGCCTAGCCTGCACTTTTGAACCCCTTGAATGCTTGTTTGTTTGTTTTTGTCTTCAGCTTCATGTTGGTTAAGCACATAGGGCCAGCTTTACGCTCTTCGCTCTTGTCCCGTCTGAATGCGCATGCACGACTGTAATTTGGGAAGAAGGCATTACCCATTTACGGAGGACAGACAAGAAGTGCCTGGTCGCTTGGAGCATGGGGTTATGGAGAGGCTCCGCACTGTGCAACAAAGGATCTAGTCCTAAATGTCCAAGTACAGAGTAGAGGGGTGAAAGCTAGCTCTTCACCCCTATGGGTGCCTAACCCTTTATGCAAAGAGTGCAAAGAGTTAGCTGTATGCCATAAGCCTAGCCCGCACTTGTGCCCCGGCCTTAAGCCTAGCCCGCACTTGTGCCCAGGCCTTAAGCCTAGCCCGCACGTGTGCCCAGGCCTTAGGCCTAGCCCGCACTTGTGCCCAGGCATTAAGCCAAGCCCGCACTTGTGCCCAGGCCTTAAGCCTAGCCCGCACGTGTGCCCAGGCCTTAGGCCTAGCCCGCACTTGTGCCCAGGCATTAAGCCAAGCCCGCACTTGTGCCCAGGCATTAAGCCAAGCCCGCACTTGTGCCCAGGCCTTAAGCCTAGCCCGCACTTGTGCCCAGGCCTTAAGCCTAGCCCGCACGTGTGCCCAGGCCTTAAGCCTAGCCCGCACGTGTGCCCAGGCCTTAGGCCTAGCCCGCACTTGTGCCCAGGCCTTAATCCTAGCCCGCGCTTGTGCCCAGGCCTTAAGCCTAGCCCGCACTTGTGCCCAGGCCTTAAGCCTAGCCCGCACATGTGCCCCGGCCTTAAGCCTAGCCCGCACTTGTGCCCCGGCCTTAAGCCTAGCCCGCACTTGTGCCCCGGCCTTAAGCATAGCCCGCACTTGTGCCCCGGCCTTAAGCCTAGCCCGCACTTGTGCCCCGGCCTTAAGCCTAGCCCGCACTTTTGCCCCGGCCTTAAGCCTAGCCCGCACTTGTGCCCCGGCCTTAAGCCTAGCCCGCACTTGTGCCCCGGCCTTAAGCCTAGCCCGCACTTGTGCCCCGGCCTTAAGCCTAGCCCGCACTTGTGCCCCCGCCTTAAGCCTAGCCCGCACTTGTGCCCCGGCCTTAAGCCTTGCCCGCACTTGTGCCCAGGCCTTAAGCCTAGCCCGCACTTGTGCCCAGGCCTTATGCCTAGCCCGCACTTGTGCCCAGGCCTTAAGCCTAGCCCGCACTTGTGCCCAGGCCTCAAGCCTAGCCCGCACTTGTGCCCAGGCCTTAAGCCTAGCCCGCACTTGTGCCCAGGCCTTAAGCCTAGCCCGCACTTGTGCCCAGGCCATAAGCCTAGCCCGCACTTGTGCCCAGGCCTCAAGCCTAGCCCGCACTTGTGCCCAGGCCTCAAGCCTAGCCCGCACTTGTGCCCAGGCCTCAAGCCTAGCCCGCACTTGTGCCCAGGCCTTAAGCCTAGCCTGCACTTGTGCCCAGGCCTTAAGCCTAGCCCGCATTTGTGCCCAGGCCTTAAGCCTAGCCCGCACTTGTGCCCCGGCCTTAAGCCTAGCCCGCACTTGTGCCCCGGCCTTAAGCCTAGCCCGCACTTGTGCCCCGGCCTTAAGCCTAGCCCGCACTTGTGCACCGGCCTTAAGCCTAGCCCGCACTTGTGCCCCGGCCTTAAGCCTAGCCCGCACTTGTGCCCCGGCCTTAAGCCTAGCCCGCACTTGTGCCCCGGCCTTAAGCCTAGCCCGCACTTGTGCCCCGGCCTTAAGACTAGCCCGCACTTGTGCCCCGGCCTTAAGCCTAGCCCGCACTTGTGCCCCGGCCTTAAGCCTAGCCCGCACTTGTGCCCCGGCCTTAAGCCTAGCCCGCACTTGTGCCCCGGCCTTAAGCCTAGCCCGCACTTGTGCCCCGGCCTTAAGCCTAGCCCGCACTTGTGCCCCGGCCTTAAGCCTAGCCCGCACTTGTGCCCCGGCCTTAAGCCTAGCCCGCACTTGTGCCCCGGCCTTAAGCCTAGCCCGCACTTGTGCCCAGGCCTTAAGCCTAGCCTGCACTTTTGAACCCCTTGAATGCTTGTTTGTTTGTTTTTGTCTTCAGCTTCATGTTGGTTAAGCACATAGGGCCAGCTTTACGCTCTTCGCTCTTGTCCCGTCTGAATGCGCATGCACGACTGTAATTGGGGAAGAAGGCATTACCCATTTACGGAGGACAGACAAGAAGTGCCTGGTCGCTTGGAGCATGGGGTTATGGAGAGGCTCCGCACTGTACAACAAAGGATCTAGTCCTAAATGTCCAAGTACAGAGTAGAGGGGTGAAAGCTAGCTCTTCACCCCTATGGGTGCCTAACCCTTTATGCAAAGAGTGCAAAGAGTTAGCTGTATGCCTTAAGCCTAGCCCGCACTTGTGCCCCGGCCTTAAGCCTAGCCCGCACTTGTGCCCCGGCCTTAAGCCTAGCCCGCACTTGTGCCCCGGCCTTAAGCCTAGCCCGCACTTGTGCCCCGGCCTTAAGCCTAGCCCGCACTTGTGCCCCGGCCTTAAGCCTAGCCCGCACTTGTGCCCAGGCCTTAAGCCTAGCCCGCACTTGTGCCCAGGCCTTAAGCCTAGCCCGCACGTGTACCCAGGCCTTAAGCCTAGCCCGCACGTGTGCCCAGGCCTTAGGCCTAGCCCGCACTTGTGCCCAGGCCTTAATCCTAGCCCGCGCTTGTGCCCAGGCCTTAAGCCTAGCCCGCACTTGTGCCCCGGCCTTAAGCCTAGCCCGCACTTGTGCCCAGGCCTTAAGCCTAGCCTGCACTTTTGAACCCCTTGAATGCTTGTTTGTTTGTTTTTGTCTTCAGCTTCATGTTGGTTAAGCACATAGGGCCAGCTTTACGCTCTTCGCTCTTGTCCCGTCTGAATGCGCATGCACGACTGTAATTGGGGAAGAAGGCATTACCCATTTACGGAGGACAGACAAGAAGTGCCTGGTCGCTTGGAGCATGGGGTTATGGAGAGGCTCCGCACTGTACAACAAAGGATCTAGTCCTAAATGTCCAAGTACAGAGTAGAGGGGTGAAAGCTAGCTCTTCACCCCTATGGGTGCCTAACCCTTTATGCAAAGAGTGCAAAGAGTTAGCTGTATGCCTTAAGCCTAGCCCGCACTTGTGCCCCGGCCTTAAGCCTAGCCCGCACTTGTGCCCCGGCCTTAAGCCTAGCCCGCACTTGTGCCCCGGCCTTAAGCCTAGCCCGCACTTGTGCCCCGGCCTTAAGCCTAGCCCGCACTTGTGCCCCGGCCTTAAGCCTAGCCCGCACTTGTGCCCAGGCCTTAAGCCTAGCCCGCACTTGTGCCCAGGCCTTAAGCCTAGCCCGCACGTGTGCCCAGGCCTTAAGCCTAGCCCGCACGTGTGCCCAGGCCTTAGGCCTAGCCCGCACTTGTGCCCAGGCCTTAATCCTAGCCCGCGCTTGTGCCCAGGCCTTAAGCCTAGCCCGCACTTGTGCCCAGGCCTTAAGCCTAGCCCGCACATGTGCCCCGGCCTTAAGCCTAGCCCGCACTTGTGCCCCGGCCTTAAGCCTAGCCCGCACTTGTGCCCAGGCCTTAAGCCTAGCCCGCACTTGAGCCCAGGCCTTAAGCCTAGCCCGCTCTTGTGCCCAGGCCTTAAGCCTAGCCCGCTCTTGTGCCCAGGCCTTAAGCCTAGCCCGCACTTGTGCCCCGGCCTTAAGCCTAGCCCGCACTTGTGCCCCGGCCTTATGCCTAGCCCGCACTTGTGCCCCGGCCTTAAGCCTAGCCCGCACTTGTGCCCCGGCCTTAAGCCTAGCCCGAACTTGTGCCCAGGCCTTAAGCCTAGCCCGCACTTGTGCCCAGGCCTTAAGCCTAGCCCGCACTTGTGCCCAGGCCTTAAGCCTAGCCCGCACTTGTGCCCAGGCCTTAAGCCTAGCCCGCACTTGTGCCCACTCCTTATGCCTAGCCCGCACTTGTGCCCAGGCCTTAAGCCTAGCCCGCACTTGTGCCCAGGCCTTAAGCCTAGCAAGCACTTGTGCCCAGGCCTTAAGCCTAGCCCGCACTTGTGCCCTGGCCTTAAGCCTAGCCCGCACTTGTGCCCTGGCCTTAAGCCTAGCCCGCACTTGTGCCCCGGCCTTAAGCCTAGCCCGCACTTGTGCCCCGGCCTTAAGCCTAGCCCGCACTTGTGCCCCGGCCTTAAGCCTAGCCCGCACTTGTGCCCCGGCCTTAAGCCTAGCCCGCACTTGTGCCCCGGCCTTAAGCCTAGCCCGCACTTGTGCCCCGGCCTTAAGCCTAGCCCGCACTTGTGCCCCGGCCATAAGCCTAGCCCCCACTTGCGCCCCGGCCTTAAGCCTAGCCCCCACTTGCGCCCCGGCCTTAAGCCTAGCCCCCACTTGCGCCTCGGCCTTAAGCCTAGCCCGCACTTGTGCCCAGGCCTTAAGCCTAGCCCGCACTTGTGCCCAGGCCTTAAGCCTAGCCCGCACTTGTGCCCAGGCCTTAAGCCTAGCCCGCACTTGTGCCCAGGCATTAAGCCAAGCCCGCACTTGTGCCCAGGCCTTAAGCCTAGCCCGCACTTGTGCCCAGGCCTTAAGCCTAGCCCGCACTTGTTCCCAGGCTCTAAGCCTAGCCCGCACTTGTGCCCAGGCCTTAAGTCTTGCCCGCACTTGTGCCCAGGCCTTAAGCCTAGCCCGCACTTGTTCCCCGGCCTTAAGCCTAGCCCGCACTTGTGCCCAGGCCTTAAGCCTAGCCCGCACATGTGCCCCGGCCTTAAGCCTAGCCCGCACTTGTGCCCCGGCCTTAAGCCTAGCCCGCACATGTGCCCCGGCCTTAAGCCTAGCCCTCACTTGTGCCCAGGCCTTAAGCCTAGCCCGCACTTGTGCCCAGGCCTTAAGCCTAGCCCGCACTTGTGCCCAGGCCTTAAGCCTAGCCCGCACTTGTGCCCAGGCCTTAAGCCTAGCCCGCACTTGTGCCCAGGCCTTAAGCCTAGCCTGCACTTTTGAACCCCTTGAATGCTTGTTTGTTTGTTTTTGTCTTCAGCTTCATGTTGGTTAAGCACATAGGGCCAGCTTTACGCTCTTCGCTCTTGTCCCGTCTGAATGCGCATGCACGACTGTAATTGGGGAAGAAGGCATTACCCATTTACGGAGGACAGACAAGAAGTGCCTGGTCGCTTGGAGCATGGGGTTATGGAGAGGCTCCGCACTGTGCAACAAAGGATCTAGTCCTAAATGTCCAAGTACAGAGTAGAGGGGTGAAAGCTAGCTCTTCACCCCTATGGGTGCCTAACCCTTTATGCAAAGAGTGCAAAGAGTTAGCTGTATGCCATAAGCCTAGCCCGCACTTGTGCCCCGGCCTTAAGCCTAGCCCGCACTTGTGCCCCGGCCTTAAGCCTAGCTCGAACTTGTGCCCAGGCCTTAAGCCTAGCCCGCACTTGTGCCCAGGCCTTAAGCCTAGCCCGCACTTGTGCCCAGGCCTTAAGCCTAGCCCGCACTTGTGCCCAGGCCTTAAGCCTAGCCCGCACTTGTGCCCAGGCCTTAAGCCTAGCCCGCACTTGTGCCCAGGCCTTAAGCCTAGCCCGCACTTGTGCCCAGGCCTTAAGCCTAGCCCGCACTTGTGCCCAGGCCTTAAGCCTAGCCCGCACTTGTGCCCCGGCCTTAAGCCTAGCCCGCACTTGTGCCCCGGCCTTAAGCCTAGCCCGCACTTGTGCCCCGGCCTTAAGCCTAGCCCGCACTTGTGCCCCGGCCTTAAGCCTAGCCCGCACTTGTGCCCCGGCCTTAAGACTAGCCCGCACTTGTGCCCCGGCCTTAAGCCTAGCTCGCACTTGTGCCCCGGCCTTAAGCCTAGCCCGCACTTGTGCCCCGGCCTTAAGCCTAGCCCGCACTTGTGCCCCGGCCTTAAGCCTAGCCCGCACTTGTGCCCCGGCCTTAAGCCTAGCCCGCACTTGTGCCCCGGCCTTAAGCCTAGCCCGCACTTGTGCCCCGGCCTTAAGCCTAGCCCGCACTTGTGCCCCGGCCTTAAGCCTAGCCCGCACTTGTGCCCAGGCCTTAAGCCTAGCCCGCACTTGTGCCCAGGCCTTAAGCCTAGCCTGCACTTGTGCCCAGGCCTCAAGCCTAGCCCGCACTTGTGCCCAGGCCTTAAGCCTAGTCTGCACTTGTGCCCAGGCCTTAAGCCTAGCCCGCATTTGTGCCCAGGCCTTAAGCCTAGCCCGCACTTGTGCCCCGGCCTTAAGCCTAGCCCGCACTTGTGCACCGGCTTAAGCCTAGCCCGCACTTGTGCCCCGGCCTTAAGCCTAGCCCGCACTTGTGCCCCGGCCTTAAGCCTAGCCCGCACTTGTGCCCAGGCCTTATGCCTAGCCCGCACTTGTGCCCAGGCCTTATGCCTAGCCCGCACTTGTGCCCAGGCCTTAAGCCTAGCCCGCACTTGTGCCCAGGCCTTAAGCCTAGCAAGCACTTGTGCCCAGGCCTTAAGCCTAGCCCGCACTTGTGCCCAGGCCTTAAGCCTAGCAAGCACTTGTGCCCAGGCCTTAAACCTAGCAAGCACTTGTGCCCAGGCCTTATGCCTAGCCCGCACTTGTGCCCAGGCCTTAAGCCTAGCCCGCACTTGTGCCCCGGCCTTATGCCTAGCCCGCACTTGTGCCCCGGCCTTATGCCTAGCCCGCACTTGTGCCCCGGCCTTAAGCCTAGCCCGCACTTGTGCCCCGGCCTTAAGCCTAGCCCGCACTTGTGCCCCGGCCTTAAGCCTAGCCCGCACTTGTGCCCCGGCCTCAAGCCTTAACCGCATTTGTGCCCCGGCCTTAAGCCTAGCCCGCACTTGTACCCCGGCCTTAAGCCTGGCCCGCACCTGTGCCCCGGCCTTAAGCCTAGCCCGCACCTGTGCCCAGGCCTTAAGCCTAGCCCGCACCTGTGCCCAGGCCTTAAGCCTAGCCCGCACTTGTGCCCAGGCCTCAAGCCTAGCCCGCACTTGTGCCCAGGCCTCAAGCCTAGCCCGCACTTGTGCCCAGGCCTTAAGCCTAGCCCGCACTTGTGCCCAGGCCTTAAGCCTAGCCCGCACTTGTGCCCAGGCCATAAGCCTAGCCCGCACTTGTGCCCCGGCCTTAAGCTAAGCCCGCACTTGTGCCCCGGCCTTAAGCCTAGCCTGCACTTGTGCCCAGGCCTTAAGCCTAGCCCGCACTTGTGCCCAGGCCTTATGCCTAGCCCGCACTTGTGCCCAGGCCTTAAGCCTAGCCCGCACTTGTGCCCAGGCCTTATGCCTAGCCCGCACTTGTGCCCCGGCCTTAAGCCTAGCACGCACTTGTGCCCCGGCCTTAAGCCTAGCCCACACTTGTGCCCCGGCCTTAAGCCTAGCCCGCACTTGTGCCCCGGCCTTAAGCCTAGCCCGCACTTGTGCCCAGGCCTTAAGCCTAGCCTGCACTTTTGAACCCCTTGAATGCTTGTTTGTTTGTTTTTGTCTTCAGCTTCATGTTGGTTAAGCACATAGGGCCAGCTTTACGCTCTTCTCTCTTGTCCCGTCTGAATGCGCATGCACGACTGTAATTTGGGAAGAAGGCATTACCCATTTACGGAGGACAGACAAGAAGTGCCTGGTCGCTTGGAGCATGGGGTTATGGAGAGGCTCCGCACTGTACAACAAAGGATCTAGTCCTAAATGTCCAAGTACAGAGTAGAGGGGTGAAAGCTAGCTCTTCACCCCTATGGGTGCCTAACCCTTTATGCAAAGAGTGCAAAGAGTTAGCTGTATGCCTTAAGCCTAGCCCGCACTTGTGCCCCGGCCTTAAGCCTAGCCCGCACTTGTGCCCCGGCCTTAAGCCTAGCCCGCACTTGTGCCCCGGCCTTAAGCCTAGCCCGCACTTGTGCCCCGGCCTTAAGCCTAGCCCGCACTTGTGCCCCGGCCTTAAGCCTAGCCCGCACTTGTGCCCCGGCCTTAAGCCAAGCCCGCACTTGTGCCCCGGCCTTAAGCCTAGCCCGCACTTGTGCCCCGGCCTTAAGCCTAGCCCGCACTTGTGCCCCGGCCTTAAGCCTTGCCCGCACTTGTGCCCCGGCCTTAAGCCTAGCCCGCACTTGTGCCCCGGCCTTAAGCCTAGCCCGCACTTGTGCCCCGGCCTTAAGCCTAGCCCGCACTTGTGCCCCGGCCTTAAGCCTAGCCCGCACTTGTGCCCCGGCCTTAAGCCTAGCCCGCACGTGTGCCCAGGCCTTAAGCCTAGCCCGCACGTGTGCCCAGGCCTTAGGCCTAGCCCGCGCTTGTGCCCAGGCCTTAAGCCTAGCCCGCGCTTGTGCCCAGGCCTTAAGCCTAGCCCGCAAATGTGCCCCGGCCTTAAGCCTAGCCCGCACTTGTGCCCCGGCTTTAAGCCTAGCCCGCACTTGTGCCCAGGCCTTAAGCCTAGCCCGCACTTGTGCCCAGTCCTTAAGCCTAGCCCGCTCTTGTGCCCAGGCCTTAAGCCTAGCCCGCACTTGTGCCCCGGCCTTAAGCCTAGCCCGCACTTGTGCCCCGGCCTTAAGCCTAGCCCGCACTTGTGCCCAGGCCTTAAGCCTAGCCCGCACTTGTGCCCCGGCCTTAAGCCTAGCCTGCACTTGTGCCCAGGCCTTAAGCCTAGCCCGCACTTGTGCCCAGGCCTTAAGCCTAGCCCGCACTTGTGCCCAGGCACTAAGCCTAGCCCGCACTTGTGCCCAGGCCTTATGCCTAGCCCGCACTTGTGCCCCGGCCTTAAGCCTAGCCCGCACTTGTGCCCCGGCCTTAAGCCTAGCCCACACTTGTGCCCCGGCCTTAAGCCTAGCCCGCACTTGTGCCCCGGCCTTAAGCCTAGCCCGCACTTGTGCCCAGGCCTTAAGCCTAGCCTGCACTTTTGAACCCCTTGAATGCTTGTTTGTTTGTTTTTGTCTTCAGCTTCATGTTGGTTAAGCACATAGGGCCAGCTTTACGCTCTTCGCTCTTGTCCCGTCTGAATGCGCATGCACGACTGTAATTTGGGAAGAAGGCATTACCCATTTACGGAGGACAGACAAGAAGTGCCTGGTCGCTTGGAGCATGGGGTTATGGAGAGGCTCCGCACTGTGCAACAAAGGATCTAGTCCTAAATGTCCAAGTACAGAGTAGAGGGGTGAAAGCTAGCTCTTCACCCCTATGGGTGCCTAACCCTTTATGCAAAGAGTGCAAAGAGTTAGCTGTATGCCATAAGCCTAGCCCGCACTTGTGCCCCGGCCTTAAGCCTAGCCCGCACTTGTGCCCAGGCCTTAAGCCTAGCCCGCACGTGTGCCCAGGCCTTAGGCCTAGCCCGCACTTGTGCCCAGGCATTAAGCCAAGCCCGCACTTGTGCCCAGGCCTTAAGCCTAGCCCGCACGTGTGCCCAGGCCTTAGGCCTAGCCCGCACTTGTGCCCAGGCATTAAGCCAAGCCCGCACTTGTGCCCAGGCCTTAAGCCTAGCCCGCACTTGTGCCCAGGCCTTAAGCCTAGCCCGCACGTGTGCCCAGGCCTTAAGCCTAGCCCGCACGTGTGCCCAGGCCTTAGGCCTAGCCCGCACTTGTGCCCAGGCCTTAATCCTAGCCCGCGCTTGTGCCCAGGCCTGAAGCCTAGCCCGCACTTGTGCCCAGGCCTTAAGCCTAGCCCGCACATGTGCCCCGGCCTTAAGCCTAGCCCGCACTTGTGCCCCGGCCTTAAGCCTAGCCCGCACTTGTGCCCCGGCCTTAAGCATAGCCCGCACTTGTGCCCCGGCCTTAAGCCTAGCCCGCACTTGTGCCCCGGCCTTAAGCCAAGCCCACACTTGTGCCCCGGCCTTAAGCCTAGCCCGCACTTTTGCCCCGGCCTTAAGCCTAGCCCGCACTTGTGCCCCGGCCTTAAGCCTAGCCCGCACTTGTGCCCCGGCCTTAAGCCTAGCCCGCACTTGTGCCCCGGCCTTAAGCCTAGCCCGCACTTGTGCCCCCGCCTTAAGCCTAGCCCGCACTTGTGCCCCGGCCTTAAGCCTTGCCCGCACTTGTGCCCAGGCCTTAAGCCTAGCCCGCACTTGTGCCCAGGCCTTATGCCTAGCCCGCACTTGTGCCCAGGCCTTAAGCCTAGCCCGCACTTGTGCCCAGGCCTCAAGCCTAGCCCGCACTTGTGCCCAGGCCTTAAGCCTAGCCCGCACTTGTGCCCAGGCCTTAAGCCTAGCCCGCACTTGTGCCCAGGCCATAAGCCTAGCCCGCACTTGTGCCCAGGCCTTAAGCCTAGCCCGCACTTGTGCCCAGGCCTCAAGCCTAGCCCGCACTTGTGCCCAGGCCTCAAGCCTAGCCCGCACTTGTGCCCAGGCCTTAAGCCTAGCCTGCACTTGTGCCCAGGCCTTAAGCCTAGCCCGCATTTGTGCCCAGGCCTTAAGCCTAGCCCGCACTTGTGCCCCGGCCTTAAGCCTAGCCCGCACTTGTGCCCCGGCCTTAAGCCTAGCCCGCACTTGTGCCCCGGCCTTAAGCCTAGCCCGCACTTGTGCACCGGCCTTAAGCCTAGCCCGCACTTGTGCCCCGGCCTTAAGCCTAGCCCGCACTTGTGCCCCCGCCTTAAGCCTAGCCCGCACTTGTGCCCCGGCCTTAAGCCTAGCCCGCACTTGTGCCCCGGCCTTAAGACTAGCCCGCACTTGTGCCCCGGCCTTAAGCCTAGCCCGCACTTGTGCCCCGGCCTTAAGCCTAGCCCGCACTTGTGCCCCGGCCTTAAGCCTAGCCCGCACTTGTGCCCCGGCCTTAAGCCTAGCCCGCACTTGTGCCCCGGCCTTAAGCCTAGCCCGCACTTGTGCCCCGGCCTTAAGCCTAGCCCGCACTTGTGCCCCGGCCTTAAGCCTAGCCCGCACTTGTGCCCCGGCCTTAAGCCTAGCCCGCACTTGTGCCCAGGCCTTAAGCCTAGCCTGCACTTTTGAACCCCTTGAATGCTTGTTTGTTTGTTTTTGTCTTCAGCTTCATGTTGGTTAAGCACATAGGGCCAGCTTTACGCTCTTCGCTCTTGTCCCGTCTGAATGCGCATGCACGACTGTAATTGGGGAAGAAGGCATTACCCATTTACGGAGGACAGACAAGAAGTGCCTGGTCGCTTGGAGCATGGGGTTATGGAGAGGCTCCGCACTGTACAACAAAGGATCTAGTCCTAAATGTCCAAGTACAGAGTAGAGGGGTGAAAGCTAGCTCTTCACCCCTATGGGTGCCTAACCCTTTATGCAAAGAGTGCAAAGAGTTAGCTGTATGCCTTAAGCCTAGCCCGCACTTGTGCCCCGGCCTTAAGCCTAGCCCGCACTTGTGCCCCGGCCTTAAGCCTAGCCCGCACTTGTGCCCCGGCCTTAAGCCTAGCCCGCACTTGTGCCCCGGCCTTAAGCCTAGCCCGCACTTGTGCCCCGGCCTTAAGCCTAGCCCGCACTTGTGCCCAGGCCTTAAGCCTAGCCCGCACTTGTGCCCAGGCCTTAAGCCTAGCCCGCACGTGTGCCCAGGCCTTAAGCCTAGCCCGCACGTGTGCCCAGGCCTTAGGCCTAGCCCGCACTTGTGCCCAGGCCTTAATCCTAGCCCGCGCTTGTGCCCAGGCCTTAAGCCTAGCCCGCACTTGTGCCCAGGCCTTAAGCCTAGCCCGCACATGTGCCCCGGCCTTAAGCCTAGCCCGCACTTGTGCCCCGGCCTTAAGCCTAGCCCGCACTTGTGCCCAGGCCTTAAGCCTAGCCCGCACTTGTGCCCAGGCCTTAAGCCTAGCCCGCTCTTGTGCCCAGGCCTTAAGCCTAGCCCGCTCTTGTGCCCAGGCCTTAAGCCTAGCCCGCACTTGTGCCCCGGCCTTAAGCCTAGCCCGCACTTGTGCCCCGGCCTTATGCCTAGCCCGCACTTGTGCCCCGGCCTTAAGCCTAGCCCGCACTTGTGCCCCGGCCTTAAGCCTAGCCCGAACTTGTGCCCAGGCCTTAAGCCTAGCCCGCACTTGTGCCCAGGCCTTAAGCCTAGCCCGCACTTGTGCCCAGGCCTTAAGCCTAGCCCGCACTTGTGCCCAGGCCTTAAGCCTAGCCCGCACTTGTGCCCACTCCTTATGCCTAGCCCGCACTTGTGCCCAGGCCTTAAGCCTAGCCCGCACTTGTGCCCAGGCCTTAAGCCTAGCAAGCACTTGTGCCCAGGCCTTAAGCCTAGCCCGCACTTGTGCCCTGGCCTTAAGCCTAGCCCGCACTTGTGCCCCGGCCTTAAGCCTAGCCCGCACTTGTGCCCCGGCCTTAAGCCTAGCCCGCACTTGTGCCCCGGCCTTAAGCCTAGCCCGCACTTGTGCCCCGGCCTTAAGCCTAGCCCGCACTTGTGCCCCGGCCTTAAGCCTAGCCCGCACTTGTGCCCCGGCCTTAAGCCTAGCCCGCACTTGTGCCCCGGCCATAAGCCTAGCCCCCACTTGCGCCCCGGCCTTAAGCCTAGCCCCCACTTGCGCCCCGGCCTTAAGCCTAGCCCCCACTTGCGCCTCGGCCTTAAGCCTAGCCCGCACTTGTGCCCAGGCCTTAAGCCTAGCCCGCACTTGTGCCCAGGCCTTAAGCCTAGCCCGCACTTGTGCCCAGGCCTTAAGCCTAGCCCGCACTTGTGCCCAGGCATTAAGCCAAGCCCGCACTTGTGCCCAGGCCTTAAGCCTAGCCCGCACTTGTGCCCAGGCCTTAAGCCTAGCCCGCACTTGTTCCCAGGCTCTAAGCCTAGCCCGCACTTGTGCCCAGGCCTTAAGTCTTGCCCGCACTTGTGCCCAGGCCTTAAGCCTAGCCCGCACTTGTTCCCCGGCCTTAAGCCTAGCCCGCACTTGTGCCCAGGCCTTAAGCCTAGCCCGCACATGTGCCCCGGCCTTAAGCCTAGCCCGCACTTGTGCCCCGGCCTTAAGCCTAGCCCGCACATGTGCCCCGGCCTTAAGCCTAGCCCTCACTTGTGCCCAGGCCTTAAGCCTAGCCCGCACTTGTGCCCAGGCCTTAAGCCTAGCCCGCACTTGTGCCCAGGCCTTAAGCCTAGCCCGCACTTGTGCCCAGGCCTTAAGCCTAGCCCGCACTTGTGCCCAGGCCTTAAGCCTAGCCTGCACTTTTGAACCCCTTGAATGCTTGTTTGTTTGTTTTTGTCTTCAGCTTCATGTTGGTTAAGCACATAGGGCCAGCTTTACGCTCTTCGCTCTTGTCCCGTCTGAATGCGCATGCACGACTGTAATTGGGGAAGAAGGCATTACCCATTTACGGAGGACAGACAAGAAGTGCCTGGTCGCTTGGAGCATGGGGTTATGGAGAGGCTCCGCACTGTGCAACAAAGGATCTAGTCCTAAATGTCCAAGTACAGAGTAGAGGGGTGAAAGCTAGCTCTTCACCCCTATGGGTGCCTAACCCTTTATGCAAAGAGTGCAAAGAGTTAGCTGTATGCCATAAGCCTAGCCCGCACTTGTGCCCCGGCCTTAAGCCTAGCCCGCACTTGTGCCCCGGCCTTAAGCCTAGCTCGAACTTGTGCCCAGGCCTTAAGCCTAGCCCGCACTTGTGCCCAGGCCTTAAGCCTAGCCCGCACTTGTGCCCAGGCCTTAAGCCTAGCCCGCACTTGTGCCCAGGCCTTAAGCCTAGCCCGCACTTGTGCCCAGGCCTTAAGCCTAGCCCGCACTTGTGCCCAGGCCTTAAGCCTAGCCCGCACTTGTGCCCAGGCCTTAAGCCTAGCCCGCACTTGTGCCCAGGCCTTAAGCCTAGCCCGCACTTGTGCCCAGGCCTTAAGCCTAGCCCGCACTTGTGCCCCGGCCTTAAGCCTAGCCCGCACTTGTGCCCCGGCCTTAAGCCTAGCCCGCACTTGTGCCCCGGCCTTAAGCCTAGCCCGCACTTGTGCCCCGGCCTTAAGCCTAGCCCGCACTTGTGCCCCGGCCTTAAGACTAGCCCGCACTTGTGCCCCGGCCTTAAGCCTAGCTCGCACTTGTGCCCCGGCCTTAAGCCTAGCCCGCACTTGTGCCCCGGCCTTAAGCCTAGCCCGCACTTGTGCCCCGGCCTTAAGCCTAGCCCGCACTTGTGCCCCGGCCTTAAGCCTAGCCCGCACTTGTGCCCCGGCCTTAAGCCTAGCCCGCACTTGTGCCCCGGCCTTAAGCCTAGCCCGCACTTGTGCCCCGGCCTTAAGCCTAGCCCGCACTTGTGCCTAGGCCTTAAGCCTAGCCCGCACTTGTGCCCAGGCCTTATGCCTAGCCCGCACTTGTGCCCAGGCCTTAAGCCTAGCCCGCACTTGTGCCCACTCCTTATGCCTAGCCCGCACTTGTGCCCAGGCCTTAAGCCTAGCCCGCACTTGTGCCCAGGCCTTAAGCCTAGCAAGCACTTGTGCCCAGGCCTTAAGCCTAGCCCGCACTTGTGCCCTGGCCTTAAGCCTAGCCCGCACTTGTGCCCCGGCCTTAAGCCTAGCCCGCACTTGTGCCCCGGCCTTAAGCCTAGCCCGCACTTGTGCCCCGGCCTTAAGCCTAGCCCGCACTTGTGCCCCGGCCTTAAGCCTAGCCCGCACTTGTGCCCCGGCCTTAAGCCTAGCCCGCACTTGTGCCCCGGCCTTAAGCCTAGCCCGCACTTGTGCCCCGGCCATAAGCCTAGCCCCCACTTGCGCCCCGGCCTTAAGCCTAGCCCCCACTTGCGCCCCGGCCTTAAGCCTAGCCCCCACTTGCGCCTCGGCCTTAAGCCTAGCCCGCACTTGTGCCCAGGCCTTAAGCCTAGCCCGCACTTGTGCCCAGGCCTTAAGCCTAGCCCGCACTTGTGCCCAGGCCTTAAGCCTAGCCCGCACTTGTGCCCAGGCATTAAGCCAAGCCCGCACTTGTGCCCAGGCCTTAAGCCTAGCCCGCACTTGTGCCCAGGCCTTAAGCCTAGCCCGCACTTGTTCCCAGGCTCTAAGCCTAGCCCGCACTTGTGCCCAGGCCTTAAGTCTTGCCCGCACTTGTGCCCAGGCCTTAAGCCTAGCCCGCACTTGTTCCCCGGCCTTAAGCCTAGCCCGCACTTGTGCCCAGGCCTTAAGCCTAGCCCGCACATGTGCCCCGGCCTTAAGCCTAGCCCGCACTTGTGCCCCGGCCTTAAGCCTAGCCCGCACATGTGCCCCGGCCTTAAGCCTAGCCCTCACTTGTGCCCAGGCCTTAAGCCTAGCCCGCACTTGTGCCCAGGCCTTAAGCCTAGCCCGCACTTGTGCCCAGGCCTTAAGCCTAGCCCGCACTTGTGCCCAGGCCTTAAGCCTAGCCCGCACTTGTGCCCAGGCCTTAAGCCTAGCCTGCACTTTTGAACCCCTTGAATGCTTGTTTGTTTGTTTTTGTCTTCAGCTTCATGTTGGTTAAGCACATAGGGCCAGCTTTACGCTCTTCGCTCTTGTCCCGTCTGAATGCGCATGCACGACTGTAATTGGGGAAGAAGGCATTACCCATTTACGGAGGACAGACAAGAAGTGCCTGGTCGCTTGGAGCATGGGGTTATGGAGAGGCTCCGCACTGTGCAACAAAGGATCTAGTCCTAAATGTCCAAGTACAGAGTAGAGGGGTGAAAGCTAGCTCTTCACCCCTATGGGTGCCTAACCCTTTATGCAAAGAGTGCAAAGAGTTAGCTGTATGCCATAAGCCTAGCCCGCACTTGTGCCCAGGCCTTAAGCCTAGCCCGCACGTGTGCCCAGGCCTTAGGCCTAGCCCGCACTTGTGCCAAGGCATTAAGCCAAGCCCGCACTTGTGCCCAGGCCTTAAGCCTAGCCCGCACGTGTGCCCAGGCCTTAGGCCTAGCCCGCACTTGTGCCCAGGCATTAAGCCAAGCCCGCACTTGTGCCCAGGCCTTAAGCCTAGCCCGCACTTGTGCCCAGGCCTTAAGCCTAGCCCGCACTTGTGCCCAGGCCTTAAGCCTAGCCCGCACGTGTGCCCAGGCCTTAGGCCTAGCCCGCACTTGTGCCCAGGCCTTAATCCTAGCCCGCGCTTGTGCCCAGGCCTTAAGCCTAGCCCGCACTTGTGCCCAGGCCTTAAGCCTAGCCCGCACATGTGCCCCGGCCTTAAGCCTAGCCCGCACTTGTGCCCCGGCCTTAAGCCTAGCCCGCACTTGTGCCCCGGCCTTAAGCATAGCCCGCACTTGTGCCCCGGCCTTAAGCCTAGCCCGCACTTGTGCCCCGGCCTTAAGCCAAGCCCACACTTGTGCCCCGGCCTTAAGCCTAGCCCGCACTTTTGCCCCGGCCTTAAGCCTAGCCCGCACTTGTGCCCCGGCCTTAAGCCTAGCCCGCACTTGTGCCCCGGCCTTAAGCCTAGCCCGCACTTGTGCCCCGGCCTTAAGCCTAGCCCGCACTTGTGCCCCGGCCTTAAGCCTTGCCCGCACTTGTGCCCAGGCCTTAAGCCTAGCCCGCACTTGTGCCCAGGCCTTATGCCTAGCCCGCACTTGTGCCCAGGCCTTAAGCCTAGCCCGCACTTGTGCCCAGGCCTCAAGCCTAGCCCGCACTTGTGCCCAGGCCTTAAGCCTAGCCCGCACTTGTGCCCAGGCCTTAAGCCTAGCCCGCACTTGTGCCCAGGCCATAAGCCTAGCCCGCACTTGTGCCCAGGCCTTAAGCCTAGCCCGCACTTGTGCCCAGGCCTCAAGCCTAGCCCGCACTTGTGCCCAGGCCTCAAGCCTAGCCCGCACTTGTGCCCAGGCCTTAAGCCTAGCCTGCACTTGTGCCCAGGCCTTAAGCCTAGCCCGCATTTGTGCCCAGGCCTTAAGCCTAGCCCGCACTTGTGCCCCGGCCTTAAGCCTAGCCCGCACTTGTGCCCCGGCCTTAAGCCTAGCCCGCACTTGTGCCCCGGCCTTAAGCCTAGCCCGCACTTGTGCACCGGCCTTAAGCCTAGCCCGCACTTGTGCCCCGGCCTTAAGCCTAGCCCGCACTTGTGCCCCGGCCTTAAGCCTAGCCCGCACTTGTGCCCCGGCCTTAAGCCTAGCCCGCACTTGTGCCCCGGCCTTAAGCCTAGCCCACACTTGTGCCCCGGCCTTAAGACTAGCCCGCACTTGTGCCCCGGCCTTAAGCCTAGCCCGCACTTGTGCCCCGGCCTTAAGCCTAGCCCGCACTTGTGCCCCGGCCTTAAGCCTAGCCCGCACTTGTGCCCCGGCCTTAAGCCTAGCCCGCACTTGTGCCCCGGCCTTAAGCCTAGCCCGCACTTGTGCCCCGGCCTTAAGCCTAGCCCGCACTTGTGCCCCGGCCTTAAGCCTAGCCCGCACTTGTGCCCCGGCCTTAAGCCTAGCCCGCACTTGTGCCCAGGCCTTAAGCCTAGCCCGCACTTGTGCCCAGGCCTTAAGCCTAGCCTGCACTTTTGAACCCCTTGAATGCTTGTTTGTTTGTTTTTGTCTTCAGCTTCATGTTGGTTAAGCACATAGGGCCAGCTTTACGCTCTTCGCTCTTGTCCCGTCTGAATGCGCATGCACGACTGTAATTGGGGAAGAAGGCATTACCCATTTACGGAGGACAGACAAGAAGTGCCTGGTCGCTTGGAGCATGGGGTTATGGAGAGGCTCCGCACTGTACAACAAAGGATCTAGTCCTAAATGTCCAAGTACAGAGTAGAGGGGTGAAAGCTAGCTCTTCACCCCTATGGGTGCCTAACCCTTTATGCAAAGAGTGCAAAGAGTTAGCTGTATGCCTTAAGCCTAGCCCGCACTTGTGCCCCGGCCTTAAGCCTAGCCCGCACTTGTGCCCCGGCCTTAAGCCTAGCCCGCACTTGTGCCCCGGCCTTAAGCCTAGCCCGCACTTGTGCCCCGGCCTTAAGCCTAGCCCGCACTTGTGCCCCGGCCTTAAGCCTAGCCCGCACTTGTGCCCAGGCCTTAAGCCTAGCCCGCACTTGTGCCCAGGCCTTAAGCCTAGCCCGCACGTGTGCCCAGGCCTTAAGCCTAGCCCGCACGTGTGCCCAGGCCTTAGGCCTAGCCCGCACTTGTGCCCAGGCCTTAATCCTAGCCCGCGCTTGTGCCCAGGCCTTAAGCCTAGCCCGCACATGTGCCCCGGCCTTAAGCCTAGCCCGCACTTGTGCCCCGGCCTTAAGCCTAGCCCGCACTTGTGCCCCGGCCTTAAGCCTAGCCCGCACTTGTGCCCAGGCCTTAAGCCTAGCCCGCTCTTGTGCCCAGGCCTTAAGCCTAGCCCGCTCTTGTGCCCAGGCCTTAAGCCTAGCCCGCACTTGTGCCCCGGCCTTAAGCCTAGCCCGCACTTGTGCCCCGGCCTTAAGCCTAGCCCGCACTTGTGCCCCGGCCTTAAGCCTAGCCCGCACTTGTGCCCCGGCCTTAAGCCTAGCCCGCACTTGTGCCCCGGCCTTAAGCCTAGCCCGAACTTGTGCCCAGGCCTTAAGCCTAGCCCGCACTTGTGCCCAGGCCTTAAGCCTAGCCCGCACTTGTGCCCAGGCCTTAAGCCTAGCCCGCACTTGTGCCCAGGCCTTAAGCCTAGCCCGCACTTGTGCCCACTCCTTATGCCTAGCCCGCACTTGTGCCCAGGCCTTAAGCCTAGCCCGCACTTGTGCCCAGGCCTTAAGCCTAGCAAGCACTTGTGCCCAGGCCTTAAGCCTAGCCCGCACTTGTGCCCTGGCCTTAAGCCTAGCCCGCACTTGTGCCCCGGCCTTAAGCCTAGCCCGCACTTGTGCCCCGGCCTTAAGCCTAGCCCGCACTTGTGCCCCGGCCTTAAGCCTAGCCCGCACTTGTGCCCCGGCCTTAAGCCTAGCAAGCACTTGTGCCCAGGCCTTAAGCCTAGCCCGCACTTGTGCCCTGGCCTTAAGCCTAGCCCGCACTTGTGCCCCGGCCTTAAGCCTAGCCCGCACTTGTGCCCCGGCCTTAAGCCTAGCCCGCACTTGTGCCCCGGCCTTAAGCCTAGCCCGCACTTGTGCCCAGGCCTGAAGCCTAGCCCGCACTTGTGCCCAGGCCTGAAGCCTAGCCCGCACTTGTGCCCAGGCCTTAAGCCTAGCCCGCACTTGTGCCCAGGCCTTAAGCCTAGCCCGCACTTGTACCCCGGCCTTAAGCCTAGCCCGCACTTGTGCCCAGGCCTTAAGCCTAGCCCGCACTTGTGCCCAGGCCTTAAGCCTAGCCCGCACTTGTGCCCAGGCCTTAAGCCTAGCCCGCACTTGTGCCCAGGCCTTAAGCCTAGCCTGCACTTTTGAGCCCCTTGAATGCTTGTTTGTTTGTTTTTGTCTTCAGCTTCATGTTGGTTATGCACATAGGGCCAGCTTTACGCTCTTCGCTCTTGTCCCGTCTGAATGCGCATGCACGACTGTAATTGGGGAAGAAGGCATTACCCATTTACGGAGGACAGACAAGAAGTGCCTGGTCGCTTGGAGCATGGGGTTATGGAGAGGCTCCGCACTGTACAACAAAGGATCTAGTCCTAAATGTCCAAGTACAGAGTAGAGGGGTGAAAGCTAGCTCTTCACCCCTATGGGTGCCTAACCCTTTATGCAAAGAGTGCAAAGAGTTAGCTGTATGCCTTAAGCCTAGCCCGCACTTGTGCCCCGGCCTTAAGCCTAGCCCGCACTTGTGCCCCGGCCTTAAGCCTAGCCCGCACTTGTGCCCCGGCCTTAAGCCTAGCCCGCACTTGTGCCCCGGCCTTAAGCCTAGCCCGCACTTGTGCCCCGGCCTTAAGCCTAGCCCGCACTTGTGCCCAGGCCTTAAGCCTAGCCCGCACTTGTGCCCAGGCCTTAAGCCTAGCCCGCACGTGTGCCCAGGCCTTAAGCCTAGCCCGCACGTGTGCCCAGGCCTTAGGCCTAGCCCGCACTTTTGCCCAGGCCTTAATCCTAGCCCGCGCTTGTGCCCAGGCCTTAAGCCTAGCCCGCACTTGTGCCCAGGCCTTAAGCCTAGCCCGCACATGTGCCCCGGCCTTAAGCCTAGCCCGCACTTGTGCCCCGGCCTTAAGCCTAGCCCGCACTTGTGCCCCGGCCTTAAGCCTAGCCCGCACTTGTGCCCAGGCCTTAAGCCTAGCCCGCTCTTGTGCCCAGGCCTTAAGCCTAGCCCGCTCTTGTGCCCAGGCCTTAAGCCTAGCCCGCACTTGTGCCCCGGCCTTAAGCCTAGCCCGCACTTGTGCCCCGGCCTTAAGCCTAGCCCGCACTTGTGCCCCGGCCTTAAGCCTAGCCCGCACTTGTGCCCCGGCCTTAAGCCTAGCCCGCACTTGTGCCCCGGCCTTAAGCCTAGCCCGAACTTGTGCCCAGGCCTTAAGCCTAGCCCGCACTTGTGCCCAGGCCTTAAGCCTAGCCCGCACTTGTGCCCAGGCCTTAAGCCTAGCCCGCACTTGTGCCCAGGCCTTAAGCCTAGCCCGCACTTGTGCCCACTCCTTATGCCTAGCCCGCACTTGTGCCCAGGCCTTAAGCCTAGCCCGCACTTGTGCCCAGGCCTTAAGCCTAGCAAGCACTTGTGCCCAGGCCTTAAGCCTAGCCCGCACTTGTGCCCTGGCCTTAAGCCTAGCCCGCACTTGTGCCCCGGCCTTAAGCCTAGCCCGCACTTGTGCCCCGGCCTTAAGCCTAGCCCGCACTTGTGCCCCGGCCTTAAGCCTAGCCCGCACTTGTGCCCCGGCCTTAAGCCTAGCCCGCACTTGTGCCCCGGCCATAAGCCTAGCCCCCACTTGCGCCCCGGCCTTAAGCCTAGCCCCCACTTGCGCCCCGGCCTTAAGCCTAGCCCCCACTTGCGCCTCGGCCTTAAGCCTAGCCCGCACTTGTGCCCAGGCCTTAAGCCTAGCCCGCACTTGTGCCCAGGCCTTAAGCCTAGCCCGCACTTGTGCCCAGGCCTTAAGCCTAGCCCGCACTTGTGCCCAGGCATTAAGCCAAGCCCGCACTTGTGCCCAGGCCTTAAGCCTAGCCCGCACTTGTGCCCAGGCCTTAAGCCTAGCCCGCACTTGTTCCCAGGCTCTAAGCCTAGCCCGCACTTGTGCCCAGGCCTTAAGTCTTGCCCGCACTTGTGCCCAGGCCTTAAGCCTAGCCCGCACTTGTTCCCCGGCCTTAAGCCTAGCCCGCACTTGTGCCCAGGCCTTAAGCCTAGCCCGCACATGTGCCCCGGCCTTAAGCCTAGCCCGCACTTGTGCCCCGGCCTTAAGCCTAGCCCGCACATGTGCCCCGGCCTTAAGCCTAGCCCTCACTTGTGCCCAGGCCTTAAGCCTAGCCCGCACTTGTGCCCAGGCCTTAAGCCTAGCCCGCACTTGTGCCCAGGCCTTAAGCCTAGCCCGCACTTGTGCCCAGGCCTTAAGCCTAGCCCGCACTTGTGCCCAGGCCTTAAGCCTAGCCTGCACTTTTGAACCCCTTGAATGCTTGTTTGTTTGTTTTTGTCTTCAGCTTCATGTTGGTTAAGCACATAGGGCCAGCTTTACGCTCTTCGCTCTTGTCCCGTCTGAATGCGCATGCACGACTGTAATTGGGGAAGAAGGCATTACCCATTTACGGAGGACAGACAAGAAGTGCCTGGTCGCTTGGAGCATGGGGTTATGGAGAGGCTCCGCACTGTGCAACAAAGGATCTAGTCCTAAATGTCCAAGTACAGAGTAGAGGGGTGAAAGCTAGCTCTTCACCCCTATGGGTGCCTAACCCTTTATGCAAAGAGTGCAAAGAGTTAGCTGTATGCCATAAGCCTAGCCCGCACTTGTGCCCCGGCCTTAAGCCTAGCCCGCACTTGTGCCCAGGCCTTAAGCCTAGCCCGCACGTGTGCCCAGGCCTTAGGCCTAGCCCGCACTTGTGCCCAGGCATTAAGCCAAGCCCGCACTTGTGCCCAGGCCTTAAGCCTAGCCCGCACGTGTGCCCAGGCCTTAGGCCTAGCCCGCTCTTTTGCCCAGGCATTAAGCCAAGCCCGCACTTGTGCCCAGGCCTTAAGCCTAGCCCGCAATTGTGCCCAGGCCTTAAGCCTAGCCCTCACGTGTGCCCAGGCCTTAAGCCTAGCCCGCACGTGTGCCCAGGCCTTAGGCCTAGCCCGCACTTGTGCCCAGGCCTTAATCCTAGCCCGCGCTTGTGCCCAGGCCTTAAGCCTAGCCCGCACTTGTGCCCAGGCCTTAAGCCTAGCCCGCACATGTGCCCCGGCCTTAAGCCTAGCCCGCACTTGTGCCCCGGCCTTAAGCCTAGCCCGCACTTGTGCCCCGGCCTTAAGCATAGCCCGCACTTGTGCCCCGGCCTTAAGCCTAGCCCGCACTTGTGCCCCGGCCTTAAGCCAAGCCCACACTTGTGCCCCGGCCTTAAGCCTAGCCCGCACTTTTGCCCCGGCCTTAAGCCTAGCCCGCACTTGTGCCCCGGCCTTAAGCCTAGCCCGCATTTGTGCCCCGGCCTTAAGCCTAGCCCGCACTTGTGCCCCGGCCTTAAGCCTAGCCCGCACTTGTGCCCCGGCCTTAAGCCTAGCCCGCACTTGTGCCCCGGCCTTAAGCCTTGCCCGCACTTGTGCCCAGGCCTTAAGCCTAGCCCGCACTTGTGCCCAGGCCTTATGCCTAGCCCGCACTTGTGCCCAGGCCTTAAGCCTAGCCCGCACTTGTGCCCAGGCCTCAAGCCTAGCCCGCACTTGTGCCCAGGCCTTAAGCCTAGCCCGCACTTGTGCCCAGGCCTTAAGCCTAGCCCGCACTTGGGCCCAGGCCATAAGCCTAGCCCGCACTTGTGCCCAGGCCTTAAGCCTAGCCCGCACTTGTGCCCAGGCCTCAAGCCTAGCCCGCACTTGTGCCCAGGCCTCAAGCCTAGCCCGCACTTGTGCCCAGGCCTTAAGCCTAGCCTGCACTTGTGCCCAGGCCTTAAGCCTAGCCCGCATTTGTGCCCAGGCCTTAAGCCTAGCCCGCACTTGTGCCCCGGCCTTAAGCCTAGCCCGCACTTGTGCCCCGGCCTTAAGCCTAGCCCGCACTTGTGCCCCGGCCTTAAGCCTAGCCCGCACTTGTGCACCGGCCTTAAGCCTAGCCCGCACTTGTGCCCCGGCCTTAAGCCTAGCCCGCACTTGTGCCCCGGCCTTAAGCCTAGCCCGCACTTGTGCCCCGGCCTTAAGCCTAGCCCGCACTTGTGCCCCGGCCTTAAGACTAGCCCGCACTTGTGCCCCGGCCTTAAGCCTAGCCCGCACTTGTGCCCCGGCCTTAAGCCTAGCCCGCACTTGTGCCCCGGCCTTAAGCCTAGCCCGCACTTGTGCCCCGGCCTTAAGCCTAGCCCGCACTTGTGCCCCGGCCTTAAGCCTAGCCCGCACTTGTGCCCCGGCCTTAAGCCTAGCCCGCACTTGTGCCCCGGCCTTAAGCCTAGCCCGCACTTGTGCCCAGGCCTTAAGCCTAGCCTGCACTTTTGAACCCCTTGAATGCTTGTTTGTTTGTTTTTGTCTTCAGCTTCATGTTGGTTAAGCACATAGGGCCAGCTTTACGCTCTTCGCTCTTGTCCCGTCTGAATGCGCATGCACGACTGTAATTGGGGAAGAAGGCATTACCCATTTACGGAGGACAGACAAGAAGTGCCTGGTCGCTTGGAGCATGGGGTTATGGAGAGGCTCCGCACTGTACAACAAAGGATCTAGTCCTAAATGTCCAAGTACAGAGTAGAGGGGTGAAAGCTAGCTCTTCACCCCTATGGGTGCCTAACCCTTTATGCAAAGAGTGCAAAGAGTTAGCTGTATGCCTTAAGCCTAGCCCGCACTTGTGCCCCGGCCTTAAGCCTAGCCCGCACTTGTGCCCCGGCCTTAAGCCTAGCCCGCACTTGTGCCCCGGCCTTAAGCCTAGCCCGCACTTGTGCCCCGGCCTTAAGCCTAGCCCGCACTTGTGCCCCGGCCTTAAGCCTAGCCCGCACTTGTGCCCAGGCCTTAAGCCTAGCCCGCACTTGTGCCCAGGCCTTAAGCCTAGCCCGCACGTGTGCCCAGGCCTTAAGCCTAGCCCGCACGTGTGCCCAGGCCTTAGGCCTAGCCCGCACTTGTGCCCAGGCCTTAATCCTAGCCCGCGCTTGTGCCCAGGCCTTAAGCCTAGCCCGCACTTGTGCCCAGGCCTTAAGCCTAGCCCGCACATGTGCCCCGGCCTTAAGCCTAGCCCGCACTTGTGCCCCGGCCTTAAGCCTAGCCCGCACTTGTGCCCCGGCCTTAAGCCTAGCCCGCACTTGTGCCCCGGCCTTAAGCCTAGCCCGCACTTGTGCCCCGGCCTTAAAACTAGCCCGCACTTGTGCCCCGGCCTTAAAACTAGCCCGCACTTGTGCCCCGGCCTTAAGCCTAGCCCGCACTTGTGCCCCGGCCTTAAGCTAAGCCCGCACTTGTGCCTTGGCCTTAAGCCTAGCCCGCACTTGTGCCCCGGCCTTAAGCCTAGCCCGCACTTGTGCCCCGGCCTTAAGCCTAGCCCGCACTTGTGCCCAGGCCTTAAGCCTAGCCCGCACTTGTGCCCAGGCCTTATGCCTAGCCCGCACTTGTGCCCAGGCCTTAAGCCTAGCCCGCACTTGTGCCCAGGCCTCAAGCCTAGCCCGCACTTGTGCCCAGGCCTCAAGCCTAGCCCGCACTTGTGCCCAGGCCTTAAGCCTAGCCCGCACTTGTGCCCAGGCCTTAAGCCTAGCCCGCACTTGTGCCCAGGCCTTAAGCCTAGCCCGCACTTGTGCCCAGGCCTCAAGCCTAGCCCGCACTTGTGCCCAGGCCTTAAGCCTAGCCTGCACTTTTGAGCCCCTTGAATGCTTGTTTGTTTTTGTAACATAGTAACATAGTTAGTAAGGCCGAAAAAAGACATTTGTCCATCCAGTTCAGCCTATATTCCATCATAATAAATACCCAGATCTACGTCTTTCTACAGAACCTAATAATTGTATGATACAATATTGTTCTGCTCCAGGAAGACATCCAGGCCTCTCTTGAACCCCTCGACTGAGTTCGCCATCACCACCTCCTCAGGCAAGCAATTCCAGATTCTCACTGCCCTAACAGTAAAGAATCCTCTTCTATGTTGGTGGAAAAACCTTCTCTCCTCCAGACGCAAAGAATGCCCCCTTGTGCCCTTCACCTTCCTTGGTATAAACAGATCCTCAGCGAGATATTTGTATTGTCCCCTTATATACTTATACATGGTTATTAGATCGCCCCTCAGTCGTCTTTTTTCTAGACTAAATAATCCTAATTTCGCTAATCTATCTGGGTATTGTAGTTCTCCCATCCCCTTTATTAATTTTGTTGCCCTCCTTTGTACTCTCTCTAGTTCCATTATATCCTTCCTGAGCACCGGTGCCCAAAACTGGACACAGTACTCCATGTGCGGTCTAACTAGGGATTTGTACAGAGGCAGTATAATGCTCTCATCATGTGTATCCAGACCTCTTTTAATGCACCCCATGATCCTGTTTGCCTTGGCAGCTGCTGCCTGGCACTGGCTGCTCCAGGTAAGTTTATCATTAACTAGGATCCCCAAGTCCTTCTCCCTGTCAGATTTACCCAGTGGTTTCCCATTCAGTGTGTAATGGTGACATTGATTCCTTCTTCCCATGTGTATAACCTTACATTTATCATTGTTAAACCTCATCTGCCACCTTTCAGCCCAAGTTTCCAACTTATCCAGATCCATCTGTAGCAGAATACTATCTTCTCTTGTATTAACTGCTTTACATAGTTTTGTGTCATCTGCAAATATCGATATTTTACTGTGTAAACCTTCTACCAGATCATTAATGAATATGTTGAAGAGAACAGGTCCCAATACTGACCCCTGCGGTACCCCACTGGTCACAGCGACCCAGTTAGAGACTATACCATTTATAACCACCCTCTGCTTTCTATCACTAAGCCAGTTACTAACCCATTTACACACATTTTCCCCCAGATCAAGCATTCTCATTTTGTGTACCAACCTCTTGTGCGGCACGGTATCAAACGCTTTGGAAAAATCGAGATATACCACATCCAATGACTCACCGTGGTCCAGCCTATAGCTTACCTCTTCATAAAAACTGATTAGATTGGTTTGACAGGAGCGATTTCTCATAAACCCATGCTGATATGGAGTTAAACAGTTATTCTCATTGAGATAATCCAGAATAACATCCCTCAGAAACCCTTCAAATATTTTACCAACAATAGAGGTTAGACTTACTGGCCTATAATTTCCAGGTTCACTTTTAGAGCCCTTTTTGAATATTGGCACCACATTTGCTATGCGCCAATCCTGCGGAACAGACCCTGTCTCTATAGAGTCCCTAAAAATAAGAAATAATGGTTTATCTATTACATTACTTAGTTCTCTTAGTACTCGTGGGTGTATGCCATCCGGACCCGGAGATTTATCTATTTTAATCTTATTTAGCCGGTTTCGCACCTCTTCTTGGGTTAGATTGGTGACCCTTAATATAGGGTTTTCATTGTTTCTTGGGATTTCACCTAGCATTTCATTTTCCACCGTGAATACCGTGGAGAAGAAGGTGTTTAATATGTTAGCTTTTTCCTCGTCATCTACAACCATTCTTTCCTCACTATTTTTTAAGGGGCCTACATTTTCAGTTTTTATTCTTTTACTATTGATATAGTTGAAGAACAGTTTGGGATTAGTTTTACTCTCCTTAGCAATGTGCTTCTCTGTTTCCTTTTTGGCAGCTTTAATTAGTTTTTTAGATAAAGTATTTTTCTCCCTATAGTTTTTTAGAGCTTCAATGGTGCCATCCTGCTTTAATAGTGCAAATGCTTTATTTTTACTGTTAATTGCCTGTCTTACTTCTTTGTTTAGCCACATTGGGTTTTTCCTATTTCTAGTCCTTTTATTCCCACAAGGTATAAACCGCTTACACTGCCTATTTAGGATGTTCTTAAACATTTCCCATTTATTATCTGTATTCTCATTTCTGAGGATATTGTCCCAGTCTACCAGATTAAGGGCATCTCTAAGCTGTTCAAACTTTGCCTTCCTAAAGTTCAATGTTTTTGTGACTCCCTGACAAGTCCCCCTAGTGAAAGACAGGTGAAACTGCACAATATTGTGGTCGCTATTTCCTAAATGCCCAACCACCTGCAGATTTGTTATTCTGTCAGGTGTATTAGATAGTATTAGGTCTAATAGTGCTGCTCCTCTGGTTGGATTCTGCACCAATTGTGAAAGATAATTTTTCTTGGTTATTAGCAGAAACCTGTTGCCTTTATGGGTTTCACAGGTTTCTGTTTCCCAGTTAATATCCGGGTAGTTAAAGTCCCCCATAACCAGGACCTCATTATGGGTTGCAGCTTCATCTATCTGCTTTAGAAGTAGACTTTCCATGCTTTCTGTTATATTTGGGGGTTTGTAACAGACCCCAATGAGAATTTTGTTACCATTTTTCCCTCCATGAATTTCAACCCATATGGACTCGACATCCTCATTCCCTTCGCTAATATCCTCCCTTAAAGTGGACTTTAGACAAGACTTTACATAGAGACAAACCCCTCCTCCTCTCCGATTTTTACGATCCTTTCTAAACAGACTGTAACCCTGTAAGTTAACTGCCCAGTCATAGCTTTCATCTAACCATGTCTCGGTTATTCCCACTATGTCAAAGTTACCTGTAGATATTTCTGCTTCTAGTTCTTCCATCTTGTTTGTCAGGCTTCTGGCATTTGCGAGCATGCAGTTTAGAGGATTTTGTTTTGTTCCAATCTCCTCACTGTGGATTGTTTTAGAAATGTTCTTACCTCCCTTCTGAGTATGTTTTCCTGGGTCGTATTTGTTCGAGTCTAATGTTTTTCTTCCCGTCCCCTCTTCTTCTAGTTTAACGCCCTCCTGATGAGTGTAGCGAGTCTTCTGGCGAATGTGTGTTTCCCAGGTTTGTTGAGGTGTAGTCCGTCTCTGGCGAGGAGTCCATCATACCAGTAATTCACACCGTGGTCCAGGAATCCAAATCCTTGTTGTCTGCACCATCGTCTTAGCCAGTTGTTTGCATCAAGGATCCTGTTCCATCTCCTGGTGCCATGCCCGTCTACTGGAAGGATAGAAGAAAAAACTACCTGTGCATCCAGTTCCTTTACTTTCTTCCCACTTTCTTCTTTGTATTCAGCTTCATGTTGGTTATGCACATAGGGCCAGCTTTACGCTCTTCGCTCTTGTCCCGTCTGAATGCGCATGCACGACTGTAATTGGGGAAGAAGGCATTACCCATTTACGGAGGACAGACAAGAAGTGCCTGGTCGCTTGGAGCATGGGGTTATGGAGAGGCTCCGCACTGTACAACAAAGGATCTAGTCCTAAATGTCCAAGTACAGAGTAGAGGGGTGAAAGCTAGCTCTTCACCCCTATGGGTGCCTAACCCTTTATGCAAAGAGTGCAAAGAGTTAGCTGTATGCCTTAAGCCTAGCCCGTACTTGTGCCCCGGCCTTAAGCCTAGCCCGCACTTGTGCCCTGGCCTTAAGCCTAGCCCGCACTTGTGCCCAGGCCTTAAGCCTAGCCCGCACTTGTGCCCAGGCCTTAAGCCTAGTCCGCACTTGTGCCCAGGCCTGAAGACAAGCCCGCACTTGTGCCCCGGCCTTAAGCCTAGCCCGCACTTGTGCCCGGCCTTAAGCCTAGCCCGCACTTGTGCCCCGGCCTTAAGCCTAGCCCGCACTTGTGCCCCGGCCTTAAGCCTAGCCCGCACTTGTGCCCCGGCCTTAAGCCTAGCCCGCACTTGTGCCCCGGCCTTAAGCCTAGCCCGCACTTGTGCCCAGGCCTTAAGCCTAGCCCGCACTTGTGCCCAGGCCTTATACCTAGCCCGCACTTGTGCCCAGGCCTTAAGCCTAGCCCGCACTTGTGCCCTGGCCTTAAGCCTAGCCCGCACTTGTGCCCCGGCCTTAAGCCTAGCCTGCACTTGTGCCCCGGCCTTAACACTAGCCCGCACTTGTGCCCCGGCCTTAAGCCTAGCCCGCACTTGTGCCCCGGCCTTAAGCCTAGCCTGCACTTGTGCCCCGGCCTTAAGCTAAGGCCGCACTTGTGCCCCGGCCTTAAGCCTAGCCCGCACTTGTGCCCCGGCCTTAAGCCTAGCCCGCAGTTGTGCCCAGGCCTTAAGCCTAGCCCGCACTTGTGCCCCGGCCTTAAGCTAAGCCCGCACTTGTGCCCCGGCCTTAAGCCTAGCCCGCACTTGTGCCCAGGCCTTATGCCTAGCCCGCACTTGTGCCCAGGCCTTAAGCCTAGCCCGCACTTGTGCCCAGGCCTTAAGCCTAGCCCGCACTTGTGCCCAGGCCTTAAGCCTAGCCCGCACTTGTGCCCAGGCCTTAAGCCTAGCCCGCACTTGTGCCCAGGCCTTAAGCCTAGCCCGCACTTGTGCCCAGGCCTCAAGCCTAGCCCGCACTTGTGCCCCGGCCTTAAGCCTAGCCCGCACTTGTGCCCCGGCCTTAAGCCTAGCCCGCACTTGTGCCCAGGCCTTAAGCCTAGCCCGCACTTGCGCCCCGGCCTTAAGCCTAGCCCGCACTTGTGCCCCGGCCTTAAGCCTAGCCCGCACTTGTGCCCAGGCCTTAAGCCTAGCCTGCACTTGTGCCCAGGCCTTAAGCCTAGCCCGCACTTGTGCACAGGCCTTATGCCTAGCCCGCACTTGTGCCCAGGCCTTAAGCCTAGCCCGCACTTGTGCCCACTCCTTATGCCTAGCCCGCACTTGTGCCCAGGCCTTAAGCCTAGCCCGCACTTGTGCCCAGGCCTTAAGCCTAGCAAGCACTTGTGCCCAGGCCTTAAGCCTAGCCCGCACTTGTGCCCCGGCCTTAAGCCTAGCCCGCACTTGTGCCCCGGCCTTAAGCCTAGCCCGCACTTGTGCCCCGGCCTTAAGCCTAGCCCGCACTTGTGCCCCGGCCTTAAGCCTAGCCCGCACTTGCGCCCCGGCCTTAAGCCTAGCCCGCACTTGTGCCCCGGCCTTAAGCCTAGCCCGCACTTGTGTCCCGGCCTTAAGCCTAGCCCGCACTTGTGCCCCGGCCTTAAGCATAGCCTGCACTTGTGCCCCGGCCATAAGCCTAGCCCCCACTTGCGCCCCGGCCTTAAGCCTAGCCCCCACTTGCGCCCCGGCCTTAAGCCTAGCCCCCACTTGCGCCCCGGCCTTAAGCCTAGCCCCCACTTGCGCCTCGGCCTTAAGCCTAGCCCGCACTTGTGCCCAGGCCTTAAGCCTAGCCCGCACTTGTGCCCAGGCCTTAAGCCTAGCCCGCACTTGTGCCCAGGCCTTAAGCCTAGCCCGCACTTGTGCCCAGGCCTTAAGCCTAGCCCGCACTTGTGCCCAGGCCTTAAACCTAGCCCGCACTTGTGCCCAGGCCTTAAGCCTTACCCGAACTTGTTCCCCGGCCTTAAGCCTAGCCCGCACTTGTGCCCAGGCCTTAAGCCTAGCCCGCACATGTGCCCCGGCCTTAAGCCTAGCCCGCACTTGTGCCCCGGCCTTAAGCCTAGCCCGCACATGTGCCCCGGCCTTAAGCCTAGCCCGCACTTGTGCCCAGGCCTTAAGCCTAGCCCGCACTTGTGCCCAGGCCTTAAGCCTAGCCCGCACTTGTGCCCAGGCCTTAAGCCTAGCCCGCACTTGTGCCCAGGCCTTAATCCTAGCCCGCACTTGTGCCCAGGCCTTAAGCCTAGCCTGCACTTTTGAACCCCTTGAATGCTTGTTTGTTTGTTTTTGTCTTCAGCTTCATGTTGGTTAAGCACATAGGGCCAGCTTTACGCTCTTCGCTCTTGTCCCGTCTGAATGCGCATGCACGACTGTAATTGGGGAAGAAGGCATTACCCATTTACGGAGGACAGACAAGAAGTGCCTGGTCGCTTGGAGCATTTGGTATGGAGAGGCTCCGCACTGTACAACAAAGGATCTAGTCCTAAATGTCCAAGTACAGAGTAGAGGGGTGAAAGCTAGCTCTTCACCCCTATGGGTGCCTAACCCTTTATGCAAAGAGTGCAAAGAGTTAGCTGTATGCCTTAAGCCTAGCCCGCACTTGTGCCCCGGCCTTAAGCCTAGCCCGCACTTGTGCCCCGGCCTTAAGCCTAGCCCGCACTTGTGCCCCGGCCTTAAGCCTAGCCCGCACTTGTGCCCCGGCCTTAAGCCTAGCCCGCACTTGTGCCCCGGCCTTAAGCCTAGCCCGCACTTGTGCCCCGGCCTTAAGCCTAGCCCGCACTTGTGCCCCGGCCTTATGCCTAGCCCGCACTTGTGCGCCGGCCTTAAGCCTAGCCCGCACTTGTGCCCAGGCATTAAGCCAAGCCCGCACTTGTGCCCAGGCCTTAAGCCTAGCCCGCACTTGTGCCCAGGCCTTAAGTCTAGCCCGCACGTGTGCCCAGGCCTTAATCCTAGCCCGCGCTTGTGCCCAGGCCTTAATCCTAGCCCGCGCTTGTGCCCAGGCCTTAAGCCTAGCCCGCAGTTGTGCCCAGGCCTTAAGCCTAGCCCGCACATATGCCCCGGCCTTAAGCCTAGCCCGCACTTGTGCCCCGGCCTTAAGCCTAGCCCGCACTTGTGCCCAGGCCTTAAGCCTAGCCCGCACTTGTGCCCAGGCCTGAAGCCTAGCCCGCACTTGTGCCCAGGCCTGAAGCCTAGCCCGCACTTGTGCCCAGGCCTTAAGC
Source organism: Ranitomeya imitator (assembly GCF_032444005.1). Lineage (NCBI taxonomy): Eukaryota > Metazoa > Chordata > Amphibia > Anura > Dendrobatidae > Ranitomeya > Ranitomeya imitator. The sequence goes on from NC_091284.1 coordinate 317,017,580, forward strand.
CTAGCCCGCACTTGTGCCCAGGCCTTAAGCCTAGCCCGCACTTGTACCCCGGCCTTAAGCCTAGCCCGCACTTGTGCCCAGGCCTTAAGCCTAGCCCGCACTTGTGCCCAGGCCTTAAGCCTAGCCCGCACTTGTGCCCAGGCCTTAAGCCTAGCCCGCACTTGTGCCCAGGCCTTAAGCCTAGCCTGCACTTTTGAGCCCCTTGAATGCTTGTTTGTTTGTTTTTGTCTTCAGCTTCATGTTGGTTATGCACATAGGGCCAGCTTTACGCTCTTCGCTCTTGTCCCGTCTGAATGCGCATGCACGACTGTAATTGGGGAAGAAGGCATTACCCATTTACAGAGGACAGACAAGAAGTGCCTGGTCGCTTGGAGCATGGGGTTATGGAGAGGCTCCGCACTGTACTACAAAGGATCTATTCCTAAATGTCCAAGTACAGAGCAGAGGGGTGAAAGCTAGCTCTTCACCCCAATGGGTGCCTAACCCTTTATGCAAAGAGTGCAAAGAGTTAGCTGTATGCCTTAATCCTAGCCCGGACTTGTGCCCCGGCCTTACGCCTAGCCCGCACTTGTGCCCAGGCCTGAAGCCTAGCCCGCACTTGTGCCCCGGCCTTAAGCCTAGCCCGCACTTGTGCCCCGGCCTTAAGCCTAGCCCGCACTTGTGCCCAGGCCTTAAGCCTAGCCCGCACTTGTGCCCAGGCCTTAAGCCTTGCCCGCACTTGTGCCCAGGCCTTAAGCCTAGCCCGCACTTGTGCCCAGGCCTTAAGCCTAGCCTGCACTTTTGAGCCCCTTGAATGCTTGTTTGTTTGTTTGTTTTTGTCTTCAGCTTCATGTTGGTTATGCACATAGGGCCAGCTTTACGCTCTTCGCTCTTGTCCCGTCTGAATGCGCATGCACGACTGTAATTGGGGAAGAAGGCATTACCCATTTACGGAGGACAGACAAGAAGTGCCTGGTCGCTTGGAGCATGGGGTTATGGAGAGGCTCCGCACTGTACAACAAAGGATCTATTCCTAAATGTCCAAGTACAGAGCAGAGGGGTGAAAGCTAGCTCTTCACCCCTATGGGTGCCTAACCCTTTATGCAAAGAGTGCAAAGAGTTAGCTGTATGCCTTAATCCTAGCCCGGACTTGTGCCCCGGCCTTAAGCCTAGCCCGCACTTGTGCCCAGGCCTGAAGCCTAGCCCGCACTTGTGCCCAGGCCTTAAGCCTAGCCCGCACTTGTGCCCCGGCCTTAAGCCTAGCCCGCACTTGTGCCCCGGCCTTAAGCCTAGCCCGCACTTGTGCCCAGGCCTTAAGCCTAGCCCGCACTTGTGCCCCGGCCTTAAGCCTAGCCCGCACTTGTGCCCAGGCCTTAAGCCTAGCCCGCAGTTGTGCGCCGGCCTTAAGCCTAGCCCGTACTTGTGCGCCGGCCTTAAGCCTAGCCCGCACTTGTGCGCCGACCTTAAGCCTAGCCCGCACTTGTGCCCAGGCCTTAAGCCTAGCCCGCACTTGTGCCCAGGCCTTAAGCCTAGCCCGCACTTGTGCCCAGGCCTTAAGCCTAGCCCGCACTTGTGCCCAGGCCTTAAGCCTAGCCCGCACTTGTGCCCAGGCCTTAAGCCTAGCCCGCAATTGTGCCCCGGCCTTAAGCCTAGCCCGCACTTGTGCCCCGGCCTTAAGCCTAGCCCGCACTTGTGCCCCGGCCTTAAGACTAGCCGGCACTTGTGCCCCGGCCTTAAGCCTAGCCGGCACTTGTGCCCCGGCCTTAAGCCTAGCCAGCACTTGTGCCCCGGCCTTAAGCCTAGCCCGCACTTGTGCCCCGGCCTTAAGCCTAGCCCGCACTTGTGCCCCGGCCTTAAGCCTAGCCCGCACTTGTGCCCCGGCCTTAAGCCTAGCCCGCACTTGTGCCCCGGCCTTAAGCCTAGCCCGCACTTGTGCCCCGGCCTTAAGCCTAGCCCGCACATGTGCCCCGGCCTTAAGCCTAGCCCGCACTTGTGCCCAAGCCTTAAGCCTAGCCCGCACTTGTGCCCAGGCCTTATGCCTAGCCCGCACTTGTGCCCAGGCCTTAAGCCTAGCCCACACTTGTGCCCAGGCCTTATGCCTAGCCCGCACTTGTGCCCCGGCCTTAAGCCTAGCCCGCACTTGTGCCCCGGCCTTAAGCCTAGCCCGCACTTGTGCCCCGGCCTTAAGCCTAGCCCGCACTTGTGCCCCGGCCTTAAGCCTAGCCCGCACTTGTGCCCCGGCCTTAAGCCTAGCCCGCACTTGTGCCCCGGCCTTAAGCCTAGCCCGCACTTGTGCCCCGGCCTTAAGCCTAGCCCGCACTTGTGCCCCGGCCTTAAGCCTAGCCCGCACTTGTGCCCCGGCCTTAAGCCTAGCCCGCACTTGTGCCCCGGCCTTAAGCCTAGCCCGCACTTGTGCCCCGGCCTTAATCCTAGCCCGCACTTGTGCCCCGGCCTTAAGCCTAGCCCGCACTTGTGCCCCGGCCTTAAGCCTAGCCCGCACTTGTGCCCCGGCCTTAAGCCTAGCCCGCACTTGTGCCCCGGCCTTAAGCCTAGCCCGCACTTGTGCCCCGGCCTTAAGCCTAGCCCGCACTTGTGCCCCGGCCTTAAGCCTAGCCCGCACTTGTGCCCCGGCCTTAAGCCTAGCCCGCACTTGTGCCCCGGCCTTAATCCTAGCCCGCACTTGTGCCCCGGCCTTAAGCCTAGCCCGCACTTGTGCCCCGGCCTTAAGCCTAGCCCGCACTTGTGCCCCGGCCTTAAGCCTAGCCCGCACTTGTGCCCCGGCCTTAAGCCTAGCCCGCACTTGTGCCCCGGCCTTAAGCCTAGCCCGCACTTGTGCCCAGGCCTTAAGCCTAGCCCGCACTTGTGCCCAGGCCTTATGCCTAGCCCTCACTTGTGCCCAGGCCTTAAGCCTAGCCCGCACTTGTGCCCACTCCTTATGCCTAGCCCGCACTTGTGCCCAGGCCTTAAGCCTAGCCCGCACTTGTGCCCAGGCCTTAAGCCTAGCAAGCACTTGTGCCCAGGCCTTAAGCCTAGCCCGCACTTGTGCCCCGGCCTTAAGCCTAGCCCGCACTTGTGCCCCGGCCTTAAGCCTAGCCCGCACTTGTGCCCCGGCCTTAAGCCTAGCCCGCACTTGTGCCCCGGCCTTAAGCCTAGCCCGCACTTGTGCCCCGGCCTTAAGCCTAGCCCGCACTTGTGCCCCGGCCTTAAGCCTAGCCCGCACTTGTGCCCCGGCCTTAAGCCTAGCCCGCACTTGTGCCCAGGCCTTAAGCCTAGCCCGCACTTGTGCCCAGGCCTTAAGCCTAGCCCGCACTTGTGCCCAGGCCTTAAGCCTAGCCCGCACTTGTGCCCAGGCCTTAAGCCTAGCCCGCACTTGTGCCCAGGCCTTAAACCTAGCCCGCACTTGTGCCCAGGCCTTAAGCCTTACCCGCACTTGTTCCCCGGCCTTAAGCCTAGCCCGCACTTGTGCCCAGGCCTTAAGCCTAGCCCGCACATGTGCCCCGGCCTTAAGCCTAGCCCGCACTTGTGCCCCGGCCTTAAGCCTAGCCCGCACATGTGCCCCGGCCTTAAGCCTAGCCTGCACTTGTGCCCAGGCCTTAAGCCTAGCCCGCACTTGTGCCCAGGCCTTAAGCCTAGCCCGCACTTGTGCCCAGGCCTTAAGCCTAGCCCGCACTTGTGCCCAGGCCTTAAGCCTAGCCCGCACTTGTGCCCAGGCCTTAAGCCTAGCCCGCACTTGTGCCCAGGCCTTAAGCCTAGCCCGCACTTGTGCCCAGGCCTTAAGCCTTACCCGCACTTGTTCCCCGGCCTTAAGCCTAGCCCGCACTTGTGCCCAGGCCTTAAGCCTAGCCTGCACATGTGCCCCGGCCTTAAGCCTAGCCCGCACTTGTGCCCAGGCCTTAAGCCTAGCCCGCACATGTGCCCCGGCCTTAAGCCTAGCCCGCACTTGTGCCCAGGCCTTAAGCCTAGCCCGCACTTGTGCCCAGGCCTTAAGCCTAGCCCGCACTTGTGCCCAGGCCTTAAGCCTAGCCCGCACTTGTGCCCAGGCCTTAAGCCTAGCCCGCACTTGTGCCCAGGCCTTAAGCCTAGCCTGCACTTTTGAACCCCTTGAATGCTTGTTTGTTTGTTTTTGTCTTCAGCTTCATGTTGGTTAAGCACATAGGGCCAGCTTTACGCTCTTCGCTCTTGTCCCATCTGAATGCGCATGCACGACTGTAATTGGGGAAGAAGGCATTACCCATTTACGGAGGACAGACAAGAAGTGCCTGGTCGCTTGGAGCATTTGGTATGGAGAGGCTCCGCACTGTACAACAAAGGATCTAGTCCTAAATGTCCAAGTACAGAGTAGAGGGGTGAAAGCTAGCTCTTCACCCCTATGGGTGCCTAACCCTTTATGCAAAGAGTGCAAAGAGTTAGCTGTATGCCTTAAGCCTAGCCCGCACTTGTGCCCCGGCCTTAAGCCTAGCCCGCACTTGTGCCCCGGCCTTAAGCCTAGCCCGCACTTGTGCCCCAGCCTTAAGCCTAGCCCGCACTTGTGCCCCGGCCTTAAGCCTAGCCCGCACTTGTGCCCCGGCCTTAAGCCTAGCCCGCACTTGTGCCCCGGCCTTAAGCCTAGCCCGCACTTGTGCCCCGGCCTTATGCCTAGCCCGCACTTGTGCGCCGGCCTTAAGCCTAGCCCACACTTGTGCCCAGGCATTAAGCCAAGCCCGCACTTGTGCCCAGGCCTTAAGCCTAGCCCGCACTTGTGCCCAGGCCTTAAGCCTAGCCCGCACGTGTGCCCAGGCCTTAAGCCTAGCCCGCACGTGTGCCCAGGCCTTAGGCCTAGCCCGCGCTTGTGCCCAGGCCTTAATCCTAGCCCGCGCTTGTGCCCAGGCCTTAAGCCTAGCCCGCACTTGTGCCCAGGCCTTAAGCCTAGCCCGCACATGTGCCCCGGCCTTAAGCCTAGCCCGCACTTGTGCCCCGGCCTTAAGCCTAGCCCGCACTTGTGCCCAGGCCTTAAGCCTAGCCCGCACTTGTGCCCAGGCCTGAAGCCTAGCCCGCACTTGTGCCCAGGCCTGAAGCCTAGCCCGCACTTGTGCCCAGGCCTTAAGCCTAGCCCGCACTTGTGCCCAGGCCTTAAGCCTAGCCCGCACTTGTGCCCAGGCCTTAAGCCTAGCCCACACTTGTACCCCGGCCTTAAGCCTAGCCCGCACTTGTGCCCAGGCCTTAAGCCTAGCCCGCACTTGTGCCCAGGCCTTAAGCCTAGCCCGCACTTGTGCCCAGGCCTTAAGCCTAGCCCGCACTTGTGCCCAGGCCTTAAGCCTAGCCTGCACTTTTGAGCCCCTTGAATGCTTGTTTGTTTGTTTTTGTCTTCAGCTTCATGTTGGTTATGCACATAGGGCCAGCTTTACGCTCTTCGCTCTTGTCCCGTCTGAATGCGCATGCACGACTGTAATTGGGGAAGAAGGCATTACCCATTTACAGAGGACAGACAAGAAGTGCCTGGTCGCTTGGAGCATGGGGTTATGGAGAGGCTCCGCACTGTACTACAAAGGATCTATTCCTAAATGTCCAAGTACAGAGCAGAGGGGTGAAAGCTAGCTCTTCACCCCAATGGGTGCCTAACCCTTTATGCAAAGAGTGCAAAGAGTTAGCTGTATGCCTTAATCCTAGCCCGGACTTGTGCCCCGGCCTGAAGCCTAGCCCGCACTTGTGCCCCGGCCTTAAGCCTAGCCCGCACTTGTGCCCCGGCCTTAAGCCTAGCCCGCACTTGTGCCCAGGCCTTAAGCCTAGCCCGCACTTGTGCCCAGGCCTTAAGCCTTGCCCGCACTTGTGCCCAGGCCTTAAGCCTAGCCCGCACTTGTGCCCAGGCCTTAAGCCTAGCCTGCACTTTTGAGCCCCTTGAATGCTTGTTTGTTTGTTTGTTTTTGTCTTTAGCTTCATGTTGGTTATGCACATAGGGCCAGCTTTACGCTCTTCGCTCTTGTCCCGTCTGAATGCGCATGCACGACTGTAATTGGGGAAGAAGGCATTACCCATTTACGGAGGACAGACAAGAAGTGCCTGGTCGCTTGGAGCATGGGGTTATGGAGAGGCTCCGCACTGTACAACAAAGGATCTATTCCTAAATGTCCAAGTACAGAGCAGAGGGGTGAAAGCTAGCTCTTCACCCCTATGGGTGCCTAACCCTTTATGCAAAGAGTGCAAAGAGTTAGCTGTATGCCTTAATCCTAGCCCGGACTTGTGCCCCGGCCTTAAGCCTAGCCCGCACTTGTGCCCAGGCCTGAAGCCTAGCCCGCACTTGTGCCCAGGCCTTAAGCCTAGCCCGCACTTGTGCCCAGGCCTTAAGCCTAGCCCGCACTTGTGCCCCGGCCTTAAGCCTAGCCCGCACTTGTGCCCAGGCCTTAAGCCTAGCCCGCACTTGTGCCCCGGCCTTAAGCCTAGCCCGCACTTGTGCCCAGGCCTTAAGCCTAGCCCGCAGTTGTGCGCAGGCCTTAAGCCTAGCCCGCACTTGTGCGCCGGCCTTAAGCCTAGCCCGCACTTGTGCGCCGACCTTAAGCCTAGCCCGCACTTGTGCCCAGGCCTTAAGCCTAGCCCGCACTTGTGCCCAGGCCTTAAGCCTAGCCCGCACTTGTGCCCAGGCCTTAAGCCTAGCCCGCACTTGTGCCCAGGCCTTAAGCCTAGCCCGCACTTGTGCCCAGGCCTTAAGCCTAGCCCGCACTTGTGCCCAGGCCTGAAGCCTAGCCCGCACTTGTGCCCAGGCCTGAAGCCTAGCCCGCACTTGTGCCCAGGCCTGAAGCCTAGCCCGCACTTGTGCCCAGGCCTTAAGCCTAGCCTGCACTTGTGCCCAGGCCTTAAGCCTAGCCCGCACTTGTACCCCGGCCTTAAGCCTAGCCCGCACTTGTGCCCAGGCCTTAAGCCTAGCCCGCACTTGTGCCCAGGCCTTAAGCCTAGCCCGCACTTGTGCCGAGGCCTTAAGCCTAGCCCGCACTTGTGCCCAGGCCTTAAGCCTAGCCTGCACTTTTGAGCCCCTTGAATGCTTGTTTGTTTGTTTTTGTCTTCAGCTTCATGTTGGTTATGCACATAGGGCCAGCTTTACGCTCTTCGCTCTTGTCCCATCTGAATGCGCATGCACGACTGTAATTGGGGAAGAAGGCATTACCCATTTACAGAGGACAGACAAGAAGTGCCTGGTCGCTTGGAGCATGGGGTTATGGAGAGGCTCCGCACTGTACTACAAAGGATCTATTCCTAAATGTCCAAGTACAGAGCAGAGGGGTGAAAGCTAGCTCTTCACCCCTATGGGTGCCTAACCCTTTATGCAAAGAGTGCAGAGTTAGCTGTATGCCTTAATCCTAGCCCGCACTTGTGCCCCGGCCTTAATCCTAGCCCGCACTTGTGCCCCGGCCTTAAGCCTAGCCCGCACTTGTGCCCCGGCCTTAAGCCTAGCCCGCACTTGTGCCCTGGCCTTAAGCCTAGCCCGCACTTGTGCCCCGGCCTTAAGCCTATCCCGCACTTGTGCCCCGGCCTTAAGCCTAGCCCGCACTTGTGCCCAGGCCTTAAGCCTAGCCCGCACTTGTGCCCCGGCCTTAAGCCTAGCCCGCACTTGTGTCCCGGCCTTAAGCCTAGCCCGCACTTGTGTCCTGGCCTTAAGCCTAGCCCGCACTTGTGCCCCGGCCTTAAGCCTAGCCCGCACTTGTGCCCCGGCCTTAAGCCTAGCCCGCACTTGTGCCCCGGCCTTAAGCCTAGCCCGCACTTGTGCCCCGACCTTAAGCCTAGCCCGCACTTGTGCCCCGGCCTTAAGCCTAGCCCGCACTTGTGCCCCGGCCTTAAGCCTAGCCCGCACTTGTGCCCCGGCCATAAGCCTAGCCCGCACTTGTGCGCCGGCCTTAAGCCTAGCCCGCACTTGTGCCCCGGCCTTAAGCCTAGCCCGCACTTGTGCCCAGGCCTTAAGCCTAGCCCGCACTTGTGCCCAGGCCTTAAGCCTAGGCCGCACTTGTGCCCAGGCCTTAAGCCTAGCCCGCAATTGTGCCCAGGCCTTAAGCCTAGCCCGCACTTGTGCCCAGGCCTGACGCCTAGCCTGCACTTGTTCCCAGGCCTGACGCCTAGCCCGCACTTGTGCCCAGGCCTTAAGCCTAGCCCGCACTTGTGCCCAGGCCTTAAGCCTAGCCCGCACTTGTGCCCAGGCCTTAAGCCTAGCCCGCACTTGTGCCCAGGCCTGAAGCCTAGCCCGCACTTGTGCCCAGGCCTGAAGCCTAGCCCGCACTTGTGCCCAGGCCTTAAGCCTAGCCTGCACTTGTGCTCAGGCCTTAAGCCTAGCCCGCACTTGTACCCCGGCCTTAAGCCTAGCCCGCACTTGTGCCCAGGCCTTAAGCCTAACCCGCACTTGTGCCCAGGCCTTAAGCCTAGCCCGCACACTTGTGCCCAGGCCTTAAGCCTAGCCCGCACTTGTGCCCAGGCCTTAAGCCTAGCCTGCACTTTTGAGCCCCTTGAATGCATGTTTGTTTGTTTTTGTCTTCAGCTTCATGTTGGTTATGCACATAGGGCCAGCTTTACGCTCTTCGCTCTTGTCCCATCTGAATGCGCATGCACGACTGTAATTGGGGAAGAAGGCATTACCCATTTACAGAGGACAGACAAGAAGTGCCTGGTCGCTTGGAGCATGGGGTTATGGAGAGGCTCCGCACTGTACTACAAATGATCTATTCCTAAATGTCCAAGTACAGAGCAGAGGGGTGAAAGCTAGCTCTTCACCCCTATGGGTGCCTAACCCTTTATGCAAAGAGTGCAAAGAGTTAGCTGTATGCCTTAAGCCTAGCCCGCACTTGTGCCCCGGCCTTAATCCTAGCCCGCACTTGTGCCCCGGCCTTAAGCCTAGCCCGCACTTGTGCCCCGGCCTTAAGCCTAGCCCGCACTTGTGCCCCGGCCTTAAGCCTAGCCCGTACTTGTGCCCCGGCCTTAAGCCTAGCCCGCACTTGTGCCCCGGCCTTAAGCCTAGCCCGCACTTGTGCCCCGGCCTTAAGCCTAGCCCGCACTTGTGTCCCGGCCTTAAGCCTAGCCCGCACTTGTGCCCCGGCCTTAAGCCTAGCCCGCACTTGTGCCCCGGCCTTAAGCCTAGCCCGCACTTGTGCCCCGACCTTAAGCCTAGCCCGCACTTGTGCCCCGGCCTTAAGCCTAGCCCGCACTTGTGCCCCGGCCTTAAGCCTAGCCCGCACTTGTGCCCCGGCCTTAAGCCTAGCCTGCACTTGTGCGCCGGCCTTAAGCCTAGCCCGCACTTGTGCCCCGGCCTTAAGCCTAGCCCGCACTTGTGCCCAGGCCTTAAGCCTAGCCCGCACTTGTGCCCAGGCCTTAAGCCTGGGCCGCACTTGTGCCCAGGCCTTAAGCCTAGCCCGCAATTGTGCCCAGGCCTTAAGCCTAGCCCGCACTTGTGCCCAGGCCTGACGCCTAGCCCGCACTTGTTCCCAGGCCTGACGCCTAGCCCGCACTTGTTCCCAGGCCTGACGCCTAGCCCGCACTTGTGCCCCGGCCTTAAGCCTAGCCCGCACTTGTGCCCAGGCCTTAAGCCTAGCCCGCACTTGTGCCCCGGCCTTAAGTCTAGCCCGCACTTGTTCCCCGGCCTTAAGCCTAGCCCGCACTTGTGCCCCGGCCTTAAGCCTAGCCCGCATTTGTGCCCCAGCCTTAAGCCTAGCCCGCACTTGTGCCCCGGCCTTAAGCCTAGCCCGCACTTGTGCGCCGGCCTTAAGCCTAGCCCGCACTTGTGCCCCGGCCTTAAGCCTAGCCCGCACTTGTGCCCAGGCCTTAAGCCAAGCCCGCACTTGAGCCCAGGCCTTAAGCCTAGCCCGCACTTGTGCCCAGGCCTTAAGCCTAGCCCGCACTTGTGCCCAGGCCTTAAGCCTTAATGGAAAACTGCATTTAATACGCCCGAGGGCCATTTTGAATACCTAGTTATGCCATTCGGACTTGCCAATGCTCCACCAGTGTTTCAGTCCTTTATGCATGACATCTTCCGAGAGTACCTGTATAAATTCCTGATTGTGTACTTGGATGATATTTTGGTCTTCTCGGATGATTGGGAGTCTCATGTGAAGCAGGTCAGAACGGTGTTTCAGGTCCTGCGTGCTAATTCTTTGTTTGTGAAGTGATCAAAGTGTCTCTTTGGTGTTCAGAAGGTTTCATTTTTGGGGTTCATTTTTTCCCCTTCTACTATCGAGATGGATCCTGTTAAGGTCCAGGCCATCCATGATTGGACTCAGCCGACTTCTCTGAAGAGTCTGCAAAAGTTCCTGGGCTTTGCTAATTTTTATCATCGCTTCATCTGCAATTTTTCTAGTATTGCTAAACCATTGACCGATTTGACGAAGAAGGGTGCTGATGTGGTCAATTGGTCTTCTGCTGCTGTGGAAGCTTTTCAAGAGTTGAAGCGTCGTTTTTCTTCTGCCCCTGTGTTATGTCAGCCAGATGTTTCGCTTCCGTTCCAGGTCGAGGTTGATGCTTCTGAAATTGGAGCGGGGGCTGTTTTGTCGCAGAGAAGTTCTGATTGCTCGGTGATGAAACCATGCGCCTTCTTTTCCAGGAAGTTTTCGCCTGCTGAGCGAAATTATGATGTTGGCAATCGAGAGTTGCTGGCCATGAAGTGGGCATTCGAGGAGTGGCGTCATTGGCTTGAAGGAGCTAAGCATCGCGTGGTGGTCTTGACTGATCATAAGAACTTGACTTATCTCGAGTCTGCCAAACGGTTGAATCTTAGACAGGCTCGCTGGTCGCTGTTTTTCTTCCATTTTGACTTTGTGGTTTCGTACCTTCCGGGCTCTAAAAATGTGAAGGCGGATGCCCTGTCTAGGAGTTTTGTGCCCGACTCTCCGGGTTTATCTGAGCCGGCGGGTATTCTCAAAGAGGGAGTAATTGTGTCTGCCATCTCCCCTGATTTGCGGCGGGTGCTGCAAAAATTTCAGGCTAATAAACCTGATCGTTGCCCAGCGGAGAAACTGTTTGTCCCTGATAGGTGGACATAGTAACATAGTAACATAGTTAGTAAGGCCGAAAAAAGACATTTGTCCATCCAGTTCAGCCTATATTCCATCATAATAAATACCCAGATCTACGTCCTTCTACAGAACCTAATAATTGTATGATACAATATTGTTCTGCTCCAGGAAGACATCCAGGCCTCTCTTGAACCCCTCGACTGAGTTCGCCATCACCACCTCCTCAGGCAAGCAATTCCAGATTCTCACTGCCCTAACAGTAAAGAATCCTCTTCTATGTTGGTGGAAAAACCTTCTCTCCTCCAGATGCAAAGAATGCCCCCTTGTGCCCGTCACCTTCCTTGGTATAAACAGATCCTCAGCGAGATATTTGTATTGTCCCCTTATATACTTATACATGGTTATTAGATCGCCCCTCAGTCGTCTTTTTTCTAGACTAAATAATCCTAATTTCGCTAATCTATCTGGGTATTGTAGTTCTCCCATCCCCTTTATTAATTTTGTTGCCCTCCTTTGTACTCTCTCTAGTTCCATTATATCCTTCCTGAGCACCGGTGCCCAAATAGACGAATAGAGTAGAGACGAATAGAGTTATCTCTGAGGTTCATTGTTCGGTGTTGGCTGGTCATCCTGGAATCTTTGGTACCAGAGAGTTAGTGGCTAGATCCTTTTGGTGGCCATCTCTGTCACGGGATGTGCGTTCTTTTGTGCAGTCCTGTGGGATTTGTGCTCAGGCTAAGCCCTGCTGTTCTCGTGCCAGTGGGTTGCTTTTGCCCTTGCCGGTCCCGAAGAGGCCTTGGACACATATCTCTATGGATTTTATTTCAGATCTTCCCGTCTCTCAAAAAATGTCAGTCATTTGGGTGGTTTGTGATCGCTTCTCTAAGATGGTCCATTTGGTACCCTTGTCTAAATTACCTTCCTCCTCTGATTTGGTGCCATTGTTCTTCCAGCATGTGGTTCGTTTACATGGCATTCCGGAGAATATCGTTTCTGACAGAGGTTCCCAGTTTGTTTCAAGGTTTTGGTGAGCCTTTTGTGCTAGGATGGGCATTGACTTGTCTTTTTCCTCGGCTTTCCATCCTCAGACTAATGGCCAGACCGAACGAACCAATCAGACCTTGGAAACATATCTGATGCTTTGTTTCTGCTGATCAGGATGACTGGGTGTCCTTTTTGCCTTTGGCTGAATTCGCCCTTAATAATCGGGCTAGCTCGGCTACCTTGGTTTCGCCGTTTTTCTGCAACTCTGGGTTCCATCCTCGTTTCTCTTCAGGGCAGGTTGAGTCTTCGGACTGTCCTGGTGTAGATACTGTGGTGGACAGGTTGCAGCAGATCTGGACTCATGTAGTGGACAATTTGACCTTGTCTCAGGAGAAGGCTCAACGTTTTGCTAATCGCAGACGCTGTGTGGGTCCCCGACTTCGTGTTGGGGATTTGGTTTGGTTGTCATCTCGTCATATTCCTATGAAGGTTTCCTCTCCTAAATTTAAGCCTCGTTTCATTGGTCCGTATAGGATTTCTGAGGTTCTTAATTCTGTGTCGATTCGTTTGACCCTTCCAGATTCTTTTTTAATCCATAACGTTTTCCATAGGTCATTGTTGCGGAGATACGTGGCACCTATGGTTCCATCTGTTGATCCTCCTGCCCCGGTTTTGGTGGAGGGGGAGTTGGAGTATATTGTGGAGAAGATTTTGGATTCTCGTGTTTCGAGACGGAAACTCCAGTATCTGGTTAAGTGGAAGGGTTATGCTCAGGAAGATAATTCCTGGGTCTTTGCCTCTGATGTCCATGCTCCCAATCTTGTTCGTGCCTTTCATATGGCTCATCCTGGTCGTCCTGGGGGCTCTGGTGAGGGTTCGGTGACCCCTCCTCAAGGGGGGGTACTGTTGTGAATTCTGTGGCAGAGCTCCCTCCTGTGGTCACAAGTGGTACTTCGGCTGATTCTGTGAGCTTCCGTTGGTGGAGGAGAGTGGTACTGCGGCTTCTGAGTTTCCTTCCTCAGGTGATGTGGTGAAGTTGTTAGGTACTGCTCTATTTAACTCCACCTGGTGCTCTGATCCTGGCCTCCAGTCAATGTTCTAGTATAGGGCTTGCTTCCTCCTGGATCGTTCCTGTGGCCTGCTGCTCTGCATAGCTAAGTTCCGCTTTTGTTATTTTGTTTGCTGTTTTTTCCTGTCCAGCTTGCGTATTTGTTTTTTCTTGCTTGCTGGAAGCTCTGGGACGCAGAGGGTGTACCTCCGTGCCGTTAGTTCGGTACGGAGGGTCTTTTTGCCCCCTTTGCGTGGTTGTTTGTAGGGTTTTGTGTTGACCGCAAAGTTATCTTTCCTATCCTCGCTCTGTTCAGAAAGTCGGGCCTCACTTTGCTAAATCTATTTCATTTCTACGTTTGTCTATTCATCTTAACTCACAGTCATTATATGTGGGGGCTGCCTTTTCCTTTGGGGTATTTCTTTGAGGCAAGGTAGGCTTATTTTCTATCTTCAGGCTAGCTAGTTTCTCAGGCTGTGCCGAGTTGCATAGGGAGCGTTAGGCGCAATCCACGGCTGCCTCTAGTGTGTGTTGGAGAGGATTAGGGATTGCGGTCAGCAGAGTTTCCACGTCTCAGAGCTCGTTCTATGTTTTTGGGTTATTGTCAGGTCACTGTATGTGCTCTGGCTTCTATGTCCATTGTGGTACTGAATTGCCTTATCATAACAGTACTGGAGGCCCAAAGTACTAATGATTCTCAATAGAGGGAAAAAAGATGTTCTGAGACCATTTTTTTTTTCTCTGCACTGTGTTTTGCCTTTTTTTCCCCTAGACATTTGGGTGGTTCAGGACACAGGTGTAGTGATGGACATTAAAGGTCTGTCTTCATGTGTGGATCAGCTCACGGCAAGAGTACAAAATATTCAAGACTTTGTGGTTCAGAATTCTATGTTGGAACCAAGAATTCCTATTCCGGATTTGTTTTTTGGAGACAGAGCTAAGTTTGTGAATTTCAAAAATAATTGCAAACTGTTTCTGGCCTTGAAACCACGCTCCTCTGGTGACCCAGTTCAACAAGTGAGAATTATTATTTCTTTTTTGCGTGGCGACCCTCAAGACTGGGCATTTTCCCTTGCGCCAGGAGATCCTGCATTAAGTAATATTGATGCGTTTTTCCTGGCGCTTGGATTGCTGTACAATGAACCTAATTCGGTGGATCAGGCAGAGAAAAATTTGCTGGATCTGTGTCAGGGTCCGGATGAGATTGAGATTTACTGTCAGAAATTTAGAAGGTGGTCCGTGCTCACTCAATGGAATGAAGGTGCGCTCGCAGCTATTTTCAGAAAGGGTCTCTCTGAAGCCCTTAAGGATGTCATGGTGGGATTTCCTATGCCTGCGGGCCTAAATGAGTCTATGTCTCTGGCCATTCAGATCGGTCGACGCTTGCGTGAGCGTAAATCTGTGCACCATTTGGCGGTATTATCTGAGCATAAACCTGAGCCTATGCAGTGCGATAGGACTTTGACAAGAGTTGAACGGCAAGAACACAGACGTCGGAATGGGCTATGTTTTTACTGTGGTGATTCCACTCATGCTATCTCCGATTGTCCTAAGCGCACTAAGCGGTTCGCTAGGTCTGCCACCATTGGTACAGTACAGTCAAAATTTCTTTTGTCCGTTACTTTGATCTGCTCTTTGTCATCTTATTCTGTCATGGCATTTGTGGATTCAGGCGCTGCCCTGAATTTGATGGACTTGGAGTATGCCAGGCGTTGTGGGTTTTTCTTGGAGCCCTTGCAGTGTCCTATTCCACTGAGAGGAATTGATGCTACGCCTTTGGCCAAGAATAAGCCTCAGTATTGGACCCAGCTGACCATGTTCATGGCTCCTGAACATCAGGAGGATATTCGCTTTCTGGTGTTGCATAATCTGCATGATGTGGTCGTGTTGGGGTTGCCATGGCTACAGGTCCATAATCCAGTATTAGATTGGAAATCCATGTCTGTGTCCTGCTGGGGTTGTCAGGGGGTACATGGTGATGTTCCATTCCTGTCTATTTCATCATCCACCCCTTCTGAGGTCCCAGAGTTCTTGTCTGATTACCGGGATGTATTTGATGAGCCCAAGTCCGATGCCCTACCTCCGCATAGGGATTGTGATTGTGCTATCGATTTGATTCCTGGTAGTAAATTTCCAAAAGGGCGACTGTTTAATTTATCTGTACCTGAGCACGCCGCTATGCGGAGTTGCGTGAAGGAGTCCTTGGAGAAGGGCCACATTCGCCCGTCATCGTCGCCATTGGGAGCGGGGTTCTTTTTTGTGGCCAAGAAGGATGGTTCGCTGAGACCTTGTATAGATTACCGCCTTCTAAATAAGATCACGGTCAAATTTCAGTACCCCTTGCCGCTGTTATCTGATTTGTTTGCTCGGATTAAGGGGGCTAGTTGGTTCACCAAGATAGATCTTCGTGGTGCATATAATCTTGTGCGTATAAAGCGAGGCGATGAATGGAAAACTGCATTTAATACGCCCGAGGGCCATTTTGAATACCTAGTTATGCCATTCGGACTTGCCAATGCTCCATAAGTGTTTCAGTCCTTTATGCATGACATCTTCCGAGAGTACCTGGATAAATTCCTGATTGTGTACTTGGATGATATTTTGGTCTTCTCGGATGATTGGGAGTCTCATGTGAAGCAGGTCAGAACGGTGTTTCAGGTCCTGCGTGCTAATTCTTTGTTTGTGAAGGGATCAAAGTGTCTCTTTGGTGTTCAGAAGGTTTCATTTTTGGGGTTCATTTTTTCCCCTTCTACTATCGAGATGGATCCTGTTAAGGTCCAGGCCATCCATGATTGGACTCAGCCGACTTCTCTGAAGAGTCTGCAAAAGTTCCTGGGCTTTGCTAATTTTTATCGTCGCTTCATCTGCAATTTTTCTAGTATTGCTAAACCATTGACCGATTTGACCAAGAAGGGTGCTGATGTGGTCAATTGGTCTTCTGCTGCTGTGGAAGCTTTTCAAGAGTTGAAGCGTCATTTTTCTTCTGCCCCTGTGTTATGTCAGCCAGATGTTTCGCTTCCGTTCCAGGTCGAGGTTGATGCTTCTGAAATTGGAGCGGGGGCTGTTTTGTCGCAGAGAAGTTCTGATTGCTCGGTGATGAAACCATGCGCCTTCTTTTCCAGGAAGTTTTCGCCTGCTGAGCGAAATTATGATGTTGGCAATCGAGAGTTGCTGGCCATGAAGTGGGCATTCGAGGAGTGGCGTCATTGGCTTGAAGGAGCTAAGCATCGCGTGGTGGTCTTGACTGATCATAAGAACTTGACTTATCTCGAGTCTGCCAAACGGTTGAATCCTAGACAGGCTCGCTGGTCGCTGTTTTTCTTCCGTTTCGACTTTGTGGTTTCGTACCTTCCGGGCTCTAAAAATGTGAAGGCGGATGCCCTGTCTAGGAGTTTTGTGCCCGACTCTCCGGGTTTATCTGAGCCGGCGGGTATTCTCAAAGAGGGAGTAATTGTGTCTGCCATCTCCCCTGATTTGCGGCGGGTGCTGCAAAAATTTCAGGCTAATAAACCTGATCGTTGCCCAGCGGAGAAACTGTTTGTCCCTGATAGGTGGACGAATAGAGTTATCTCTGAGGTTCATTGTTCGGTGTTGGCTGGTCATCCTGGAATCTTTGG
Organism: Ranitomeya imitator; assembly: GCF_032444005.1. Lineage (NCBI taxonomy): Eukaryota > Metazoa > Chordata > Amphibia > Anura > Dendrobatidae > Ranitomeya > Ranitomeya imitator. The sequence goes on from NC_091284.1 coordinate 317,034,166, forward strand.
TACCAGAGAGTTAGTGGCTAGATCCTTTTGGTGGCCATCTCTGTCACGGGATGTGCGTTCTTTTGTGCAGTCCTGTGGGATTTGTGCTCGGGCTAAGCCCTGCTGTTCTCGTGCCAGTGGGTTGCTTTTGCCCTTGCCGGTCCCGAAGAGGCCTTGGACACATATCTCTATGGATTTTATTTCAGATCTTCCCGTCTCTCAAAAAATGTCAGTCATTTGGGTGGTTTGTGATCGCTTCTCTAAGATGGTCCTTTTGGTACCCTTGTCTAAATTACCTTCCTCCTCTGATTTGGTGCCATTGTTCTTCCAGCATGTGGTTCGTTTACATGGCATTCCGGAGAATATCGTTTCTGACAGAGGTTCCCAGTTTGTTTCAAGGTTTTGGTGAGCCTTTTGTGCTAGGATGGGCATTGACTTGTCTTTTTCCTCGGCTTTCCATCCTCAGACTAATGGCCAGACCGAACGAACCAATCAGACCTTGGAAACATATCTGAGATGCTTTGTTTCTGCTGATCAGGATGACTGGGTGTCCTTTTTGCCTTTGGCTGAATTCGCCCTTAATAATCGGGCTAGCTCGGCTACCTTGGTTTCGCCGTTTTTCTGCAACTCTGGGTTCCATCCTCGTTTCTCTTCAGGGCAGGTTGAGTCTTCGGACTGTCCTGGTGTAGATACTGTGGTGGACAGGTTGCAGCAGATCTGGACTCATGTAGTGGACAATTTGACCTTGTCTCAGGAGAAGGCTCAACGTTTTGCTAATCGCAGACGCTGTGTGGGTCCCCGACTTCGTGTTGGGGATTTGGTTTGGTTGTCATCTCGTCATATTCCTATGAAGGTTTCCTCTCCTAAATTTAAGCCTCGTTTCATTGGTCCGTATAGGATTTCTGAGGTTCTTAATTCTGTGTCGATTCGTTTGACCCTTCCAGATTCTTTTTCCATCCATAACGTTTTCCATAGGTCATTGTTGCGGAGATACGTGGCACCTATGGTTCCATCTGTTGATCCTCCTGCCCCGGTTTTGGTGGAGGGGGAGTTGGAGTATATTGTGGAGAAGATTTTGGATTCTCGTGTTTCGAGACGGAAACTCCAGTATCTGGTTAAGTGGAAGGGTTATGCTCAGGAAGATAATTCCTGGGTCTTTGCCTCTGATGTCCATGCTCCCAATCTTGTTCGTGCCTTTCATATGGCTCATCCTGGTCGTCCTGGGGGCTCTGGTGAGGGTTCGGTGACCCCTCCTCAAGGGGGGGGTACTGTTGTGAATTCTGTGGCAGAGCTCCCTCCTGTGGTCACAAGTGGTACTTCGGCTGATTCTGTGAGCTTCCGTTGGTGGAGGAGAGTGGTACTGCGGCTTCTGAGTTTCCTTCCTCAGGTGATGTGGTGAAGTCGTTAGGTACTGCTCTATTTAACTCCACCTGGTGCTCTGATCCTGGCCTCCAGTCAGTGTTCTAGTATAGGGCTTGCTTCCTCCTGGATCGTTCCTGTGGCCTGCTGCTCTGCATAGCTAAGTTCCGCTTTTGTTATTTTGTTTGCTGTTTTTTCCTGTCCAGCTTGCGTATTTGTTTTTTCTTGCTTGCTAGAAGCTCTGGGACGCAGAGGGTGTACCTCCGTGCCGTTAGTTCGGTACGGAGGGTCTTTTTGCCCCCTTTGCGTGGTTGTTTGTAGGGTTTTGTGTTGACCGCAAAGTTATCTTTCCTATCCTCGCTCTGTTCAGAAAGTCGGGCCTCACTTTGTTAAATCTATTTCATCTCTACGTTTGTCTATTCATCTTAACTCACAGTCATTATATGTGGGGGCTGCCTTTTCCTTTGGGGTATTTCTTTGAGGCAAGGTAGGCTTATTTTCTATCTTCAGGCTAGCTAGTTTCTCAGGCTGTGCCGAGTTGCATAGGGAGCGTTAGGCGCAATCCACGGCTGCCTCTAGTGTGTGTTGGAGAGGATTAGGGATTGCGGTCAGCAGAGTTTCCACGTCTCAGAGCTCGTTCTATGTTTTTGGGTTATTGTCAGGTCACTGTATGTGCTCTGGTTTCTATGTCCATTGTGGTACTGAATTGCCTTATCATAACAGCGCACTGGATCACTGAGTGCAGCGGATCACAGAGCATCGGATCACTGAGCGCACTGGATCACTGAGAGCATCGGATCACTGAGAGCAGCCGATCACTGAGCACAGCGGATCACTGAGCGCACTGGATAACTGAGTGCAGCGGATCACTGAGCACACTGAATCACTGAGCGCACTGGACCACTGAGTGCAGCGGATCACTGAGTGCAGCGGATCACTGAGTGCAGCGGATCACTGAGTGCAGCGGATCACTGAGTGCAGCGGATCACTGAGTGCAGCGGATCACTGAGTGCAGCGGATCACTGAGTGCAGCGGATCACTGAGTGCAGCGGATCACTGAGTGCAGCGGATCACTGAGTGCAGCGGATCACTGAGTGCAGCGGATCACTGAGTGCAGCGGATCACTGAGTGCAGCGGATCACTGAGTGCAGCGGATCACTGAGTGCAGCGGATCACTGAGTGCAGCGGATCACTGAGTGCAGCGGATCACTGAGCATCGGATCACTGAGAGCATCGGATCACTGAGCGCACTGGATCACTGAGTGCAGCCGATCAATGAGCGCACTGCATCACTGAGCGCAGCAGATCTCTGAGCGCACTGGATCACTAAGTGCAGCGGATCACTGAGCGCAGATCACTGAGCGCACTGGATCAGAGTGCACCCCCCACACCAGTAAGGGACCCCCTATCTATCCGTACTCACAACCCCCCCGTCATAAGGGACCCACTATCCATCCATACACAGGCCCCCCCCAGTAAGGGACCCCCTATCCATCCATACACTGACCCCCGCCATAACGTACCCCCCTATCTATCCGTGCTCACCCCCCCCCGCGCCCTCTCCCCCCTCTCTGAGCCCCCCGCACCCTCTCACCCCCAAAGGGTTAATAACGGTAGCAGTGTTGGCACCCCCCTAAAGGGTTAATACCGGTAGCAGTGTTGGCACCCCCCCAAAGGGTTAATACCGGTAGAAGTGTTGGCACCCCCCCCCTAAAGGGTTAATACCGGTAGCAGTGTTGGCACCCCCCCTAAAGGGTTAATACCGGTAGCAGTGTCACTGTCCGCTGTCTGGCATGCCGCCAAAACGAAAAGTCGGGAGAAGGGGGTTGGGGCGTGTTTCGCTGGGAGAGAACCCGCCCAGGAGACCACCCGCCCACCACAAGGCATTGCTATTACAGCCTCGGGCGGCGCGCAGCTACTGCGCATGCGCTAGGTGCGCCAGGTGCGCGCGGCAGTGCAGTCTCGGGCGGCGCGCAGTAGCCCTAGCTACTGCGCAAGCGCCAGGTGCGCGGCCGTGCGGACGCGAGTGCCGCGCGTGCATGTGGCGCATGCGCAGTTAACATATAATACTGCCCACAATGTCTTGTCTGTCAACTGGTGCCCACCCACGTGACACGGCAGCAGAGATGACGCATTTCCGGTGCTACGTGTCATTTCCGGTGCCGCGCTCTATAAATGCCTGCCACGTGCATTGTTATACATATCAAAAGCGCGGGAGCACGCCAACCGCACGTCAGAGCAAGGTAAGACCTGCTGCACGCCCTGATTGGGCTGGCACACTTGGCATTTCTCTAGGGCACGTTGCCAGGTTCTTCCATCGCGCATTCATCTGTATCAGCGCGATACATGCCGATACACATGAAAGCGATGATGGAGGAGACAGAGCGTCCGGCTACGCTCCCTTTACGTCACTGCACTGCGCGCCACACTGGCCTCAACGTCACTGCAGTGCGCGCCACCCTGCTGAGGAGCAGCGGAGAAATGGGGATACGAAAGCAATGTATTTTTTGTAATTGTTTCATTGGCGGCGTTGTGTTCTCTACCTACCTCCGTGGGGAGCCCCTCATTGCCGCTTTTCATTGTGTACTGTATATGTGAGCACTGCATTGTGTACTGCATTGTGTGTACTACTTGGGGGCCTCTTAATTGCCCTCTCCGTGGGGCGCTCTGCATTGGCCGCTTCCTTGGGACTCCCTGCATTCCCCTCTCCGTGGGGAGCCCCTCTTTGCCCGCTCTTCACTGTGTACTGTATATGTGATCTCTGTATACTGCATTGTGTTCTTCTTGGGGGCCTCTGCATTGGCCGCTCCGTGGGGAGCCCCTCATTGTCCGCTCTTCACTGTGTACTGTATATGTGATCTCTGTATACTGCATTGTGTTCTTCTTGGGGGCCTCTGCATTGGCCGCTCTGTGGGGAGCCCCTCATTGCCCGCTCTTCACTGTGTACTGTATATGTGATCTCTGTATACTGCATTGTGTTCTTCTTGGGGGCCTCTGCATTCCCCTCCAGGTGCGCGCGGTCGTGAGTGCCGCGCGTGCATGTGGCCCATGCGCAGTTAACATATAATACTGCCCACAATGTCTTGTCTGTCAACTGGTGACCACCCACGTGACACGGCAGCAGAGATGACGCATTTCCGGTGCTACGTGTCATTTCCGGTGCCGCGCTCTATAAATGCCTGCCACGTGCATTGTTATACATATCAAAAGCGCGGGAGCACGCCAACCGCACGTCAGAGCAAGGTAAGACCTGCTGCACGCCCTGATTGGGCTGGCACACTTGGCATTTCTCTAGGGCCCGTTGCCAGGTTCTTCCATCGCGCATTCATCTGTATCAGCGCGATACATGCCGATACACATGAAAGCGATGATGGAGGAGCGAGAGTGTCCGGCTACGCTCCCTTTACGTCACTGCACTGCGCGCCACACTGGCCTCAACGTCACTGCAGTGCGCGCCACCCTGCTGAGGAGCAGCGGAGAAATGGGGATACGAAAGCAATGTATTTTTTGTAATTGTTTCATTGGCGGCGTTGTGTTCTCTACCTACCTCCGTGGGGAGCCCCTCATTGCCGCTTTTCATTGTGTACTGTATATGTGAGCACTGCATTGTGTACTGCATTGTGTGTACTACTTGGGGGCCTCTTAATTGCCCTCTCCGTGGGGCGCTCTGCATTGGCCGCTTCCTTGGGACTCCCTGCATTCCCCTCTCCGTGGGGAGCCCCTCTTTGCCCGCTCTTCACTGTGTACTGTATATGTGATCTCTGTATACTGCATTGTGTTCTTCTTGGGGGCCTCTGCATTGGCCGCTCCGTGGGGAGCCCCTCATTGTTTGCTCATCACTGTGTACTGTATATGTGATCTCTGTATACTGCATTGTGTTCTTCTTGGGGGCCTCTGCATTGGCCGCTCTGTGGGGAGCCCCTCATTGCCCGCTGTTCACTGTGTACTGTATATGTGATCTCTGTATACTGCATTGTGTTCTTCTTGGGGCCCTCTGCATTCCCCTCTCCGTGGGGAGCCCCTCATTGCCCGCTCTTCACTGTGTACTGTATATGTGATCTCTGTATACTGCATTGTGTTCTTCTTGGGGGCCTCTGCATTGGCCGCTCTGTGGGGAGCCCCTCATTGCCCGCTCTTCACTGTGTACTGTATATGTGATCTCTGTATACTGCATTGTGATCTTCTTGGGGGCCTCTGCATTGGCCGCTCTGTGGGGAGCCCCTCATTGCCCGCTCTTCACTGTGTACTGTATATGTGATCTCTGTATACTGCATTGTGTTCTTCTTGGGGGCCTCTGCATTGCTCGCTCTGTGGGGCGCTCTGCATTGCTCGCTCTGTGGGGCGCTCTGCATTGCTCGCTCTGTGGGGCGCTCTGCATTGCTCGCTCTGTGGGGCGCTCTGCATTGCTCGCTCTGTGGGGCGCTCTGCATTGCTCGCTCTGTGGGGCGCTCTGCATTGCTCGCTCTGTGGGGCGCTCTGCATTGCTCGCTCTGTGGGGCGCTCTGCATTGCTCGCTCTGTGGGGCGCTGTGCATTGCTCGCTCTGTGGGGCGCTGTGCATTGCTCGCTCTGTGGGGCGCTGTGCATTGCTCGCTCTGTGGGGCGCTGTGCATTGCTCGCTCTGTGGGGCGCTGTGCATTGCTCGCTCTGTGGGGCGCTGTGCATTGCTCGCTCTGTGGGGCGCTGTGCATTGCTCGCTCTGTGGGGCGCTGTGCATTGCTCGCTCTGTGGGGCGCTGTGCATTGCTCGCTCTGGGGGGCGCTCTGCATTCCTCGCTCTGGGGGGCGCTCTGCATTGCTCGCTCTGGGGGGCGCTCTGCATTGCTCGCTCTGTGGGGCGCGCTCTGCATTGCTAGCTCTTTGGGGCGCCCTGCATTTCCCGCACTGTGGGGCGCCGTGCATTGCTCGCTCTGTGGGGCGCCGTGCATTGCTCGCTCTGTGGGGCGCCGTGCATTGCTCGCTCTGTGGGGCGCTGTGCATTGCTCGCTCTGTGGGGCGCTGTGCATTGCTCGCTCTGTGGGGCGCTGTGCATTGCTCGCTCTGTGGGGCGCTGTGCATTGCTCGCTCTGTGGGGCGCTGTGCATTGCTCGCTCTGTGGGGCGCTGTGCATTGCTCGCTCTGTGGGGCGCTCTGCTTTGCTCGCTCTGTGGGAAACGCTCTGCTTTGCTCGCTCTGTGGGGCGCGCTCTGCATTGCTAGCTCTGTGGGGCGCGCTCTGCATTGCTAGCTCTAAGGGGCGCCCTGTATTTCCCGCACTGTGGGGCGCCCTGCATTGCCCGCTCTGTGGGGCGCCCTGCATTGTGTACTGTGTATGTTTGAGCTCTGTGTTGTGTAGGGCATTGTGTGTACTTCCTGGGGACCTCTGCATTTGCTCTTTTGTTGTGGTGGGGAGGGAGGACTCTGCATTGCCCGCTCTGTGGGGTGCTCTGGATTTAATCGCTCTGTGGGGCTCTCTGCATTGCTCGCTCTGTGGGGCCCTCTGCATTGCTCGCTCTGTGGGGCGCCCTGCATTGCCCGCTCTGTGGGGCGCCCTGCATTGTGTACTGTGTATGTTTGAGCTCTGTGTTGTGTAGGGCATTGTGTGTACTTCCTGGGGACCTCTGCATTTGCTCTTTTGTTGTGGTGGGGAGGGAGGACTCTGCATTGCCCGCTCTGTGGGGTGCTCTGGATTTAATCGCTCTGTGGGGCTCTCTGCATTGCTCGCTCTGTGGGGCCCTCTGCATTGCTCGCTCTGTGGGGCCCTCTGCATTGCTCGCTCTGTGGGGCCCTCTGCATGGCTCGCTCTGTGGGGCCCTCTGCGTTGCCCGCTCTGTGGGGCGCTCTGCGTTGCCCGCTCTGTGGGGCGCTCTGCGTTGCCCGCTCTGTGGGGCGCTCTGCGTTGCCCGCTCTGTGGGGCGCTCTGCGTTGCCCGCTCTGTGGGGCGCTCTGCGTTGCCCGCTCTGTGGGGCGCTCTGCGTTGCCCGCTCTGTGGGGCGCTCTGCGTTGCCCGCTCTGTGGGGCGCTCTGCGTTGCCCGCTCTGTGGGGCGCTCTGCGTTGCCCGCTCTGTGGGGCGCTCTGCGTTGCCCGCTCTGTGGGGCGCTCTGCGTTGCCCGCTCTGTGGGGCGCCCTGCGTTGCCCGCTCTGTGGGGCGCCCTGCCTTGCCCGCTCTGTGGGGCGCTCTGCATTGCTCGCTCTGTGGGGCGCTCTGCATTGCTGGCTCTGTGCATTGCTCGCTCTGTGGGGCGCGCTCTGCATTGCTCGCTCTGGGGCGCGCCCTGCATTGCCCGCTCTGTGGGGCGCCCTGCATTTCCCGCACTGTGGGGCGCCCTGCATTCCCCGCTCTGTGGGGCGCCATGCATTGTGTACTGTGTATGTTTGAGCTCTGTGTTGTGTAGTGCATTGTGTGTACTTCCTGGGGACCTCTGCATTTGCTATTTGTTGTGGGGAGGGAGGACTGCATTGCCCGCTCTGTGGGGTTCTCTGGATTTAATCGTTCTGTGGGGCAATCTGCATTGCTCGCTCTGTGGGGCTCTCTGCATTGCTCGCTCTGTGGGGCCCTCTGCATTGCCCGCTCTGTGGGGCCCTCTGCATTGCCCGCTCTGTGGGGCCCTCTGCATTGCCCGCTCTGTGGGGCCCTCTGCATTGCCCGCTCTGTGGGGCCCTCTGCATTGCCCGCTCTGTGGGGCCCTCTGCATTGCCCGCTCTGTGGGGCCCTCTGCATTGCCCGCTCTGTGGGGCCCTCTGCATTGCCCGCTCTGTGGGGCCCTCTGCATTGCCTGCTCTGTGGTGGGGCTCCCTGCATTGCCCGCTCTGTGGGCGCCCTGCATTGCCCGCTCTGTGGGGTGCTCTGCATTGCCCGCTCTGTGGGGTGCTCTGCATTGCTCGCTCTTTTGGGCGCTCTGCATTGCCCGCTCTGTGGGGCGCTCTGCATTGCCTGCTCTGTGGGGCGCTCTGCATTGGCCCCTAACTTGGGTCTCACCACATTCTCCGCTCCTCACTGTGTACTGTATATGTGAGCTCTGCTTTGTGTACTGCATTGTGTGTTCTTCTTGGGGGCCTCTGCATTGGCCGTTCCGTGTGGCGCTCTGCATTGTATACTGTGTATGTATGAGCTCTGTGTTGTGTAGTGCATTATGTGTACCTCCTGGGGGCCTCTGCATTTGCTCTGTGTTGCAATGGGGAGGGAGGACTCTGCATTGCCCGCTCTGTGGGGTGACCTCCATTGGAGGCTCTGTGGGGCGCTCTGCATTGCTCGCTCTGTGGGGCGCTCTGCATTGCTCGCTCTGTGGGGCGCTCTGCATTGCTCGCTCTGTGGGGCGCTCTGCATTGCTCGCTCTGTGGGGCGCTCTGCATTGCTCGCTCTGTGGGGCGCTCTGCATTGCTCGCTCTGTGGGGCGCTCTGCATTGCTCGCTCTGTGGGGCGCTTTGCATTGCTCACTCTGTGGGGCACGCTCTGCATTGCCCGCATTGTGGGGCCCCCTTCATTGCCCTCTCTGTGGGGCCCTCTGCATTGCCCGCTCTGTGGGCGCCCTGCATTGCCCGCTCTGTGGGGCGCCCTGCATTGTGTACTGTGTATGTTTGAGCTCTGTGTTGTGTAGTGCATTGTGTGTACTTCTTGGGGACCTTTGCATTTGCTATTTGTTGTGGTGGGGAGGGAGGACTCTGCATTGCCCGCTCTGTGGGGCCCTCTGCATTGCTCGCTCTGTGGGGCTCTCTGCATTGCTCGCTCTGTGGGGCGCTCTCTGCATTGCTCGCTCTGTGGGGCGCTCTGCATTGCTCGCTCTGGGGCGCGCTCTGCATTGCTCGCTCTGTGGGGCGCTCTGCATTGCTCGCTCTGTGGGGCGCTCTGCATTGCTCGCTCTGTGGGGCGCTCTGCATTGCTCGCTCTGGGGCGCGCTCTGCATTGCTCGCTCTGTGGGGCGCTCTGCATTGCTCGCTCTGTGGGGCGCTCTGCATTGCTCGCTTCTGTGGGGCGCTCTGCATTGCTCGCTCTGTGGGGTGCTCTGGATTTAATCGCTCTATGGGGCCCTCTGCATTGCTCGCTCTGTGGGGCGCCCTGTATTGCCCGCACTGTGGGGCGCCATGCATTGTATACTGTGTATGTTTGAGCTCTGTGTTGTGTAGTGCATTGTGTGTACTTCCTGGGGACCTCTGCATTTGCTATTTGTTGTGGTGGGGAGGGAGGACTGCATTGCCCGCTCTGTGGGGTGCTCTGGATTTAATCGCTCTGTGGGGCACTCTGCATTGCTCGCTCTGTGGAGCTCTCTGCATTGCTCGCTCTGTGGGGCTCTCTGCATTGCTCGGTCTGTGGGGCCTTCTGCATTGCCCGCTCTGTAGGGCGCTCCACATTGCCCGCTCTGTGGGCGCCCTGCATTGCCCGCTCTGTGTGGCGCCCTGCATTGCCCGCACTGTGGAGCGCCCTGCATTGTGTACTGTGTATGTTTGAGCTCTGTGTTGTGTAGTGCATTGTGTGTACTTCTTGGGGACCTTTGCATTTGCTATTTGTTGTGGTGGGGAGGGAGGACTCTGCATTGCCCGCTCTGTGGGGCCCTCTGCATTGCTCGCTCTGTGGGGCTCTCTGCATTGCTCGCTCTGTGGGGCGCTCTCTGCATTGCTCGCTCTGTGGGGCGCTCTGCATTGCTCGCTCTGGGGCGCGCTCTGCATTGCTCGCTCTGTGGGGCGCTCTGCATTGCTCGCTCTGTGGGGCGCTCTGCATTGCTCGCTCTGTGGGGCGCTCTGCATTGCTCGCTCTGTGGGGCGCTCTGCATTGCTCGCTCTGGGGCGCGCTCTGCATTGCTCGCTCTGTGGGGCGCTCTGCATTGCTCGCTCTGTGGGCGCTCTGCATTGCTTGCTTCTGTGGGGCGCTCTGCATTGCTCGCTCTGTGGGGTGCTCTGGATTTAATCGCTCTATGGGGCCCTCTGCATTGCTCGCTCTGTGGGGCGCCCTGCATTGCCCGCTCTGTGGGGCGCCATGCATTGTATACTGTGTATGTTTGAGCTCTGTGTTGTGTAGTGCATTGTGTGTACTTCCTGGGGACCTCTGCATTTGCTATTTGTTGTGGTGGGGAGGGAGGACTGCATTGCCCGCTCTGTGGGGTGCTCTGGATTTAATCGCTCTGTGGGGCACTCTGCATTGCTCGGTCTGTTGGGCCTTCTGCATTGCCCGCTCTGTAGGGCGCTCCACATTGCCCGCTCTGTGGGCGCCCTGCATTGCCCGCTCTGTGTGGCGCCCTGCATTGCCCGCACTGTGGAGCGCCCTGCATTGCCCGCTCTGTGGGGTGCCCTGCATTGTGTACTGTGTATGTTTGAGCTCTGTGTTGTGTAGTGCATTGTGTGTACTTCCTGGGGACCTCTGCATTTGCTCTTTGTTGTGGTGGGGCGGGAGGACTCTGCATTGCCCGCTCTGTGGGGTGCTCTGGATTTAATCGCTCTGGTGACCTCTGCATTGCTCGCTCTGTGGGGCGCTGTGCTTTGCTCGCTCTGTGGGGCGCTGTGCATTGCTCGCTCTGTGGGGCGCTGTGCATTGCTCGCTCTGGGGAGCTCTGCATTGCTTGCTCTGTGGGGCGCTCTGCATTGCTCGCTCTGGGGGGTGCTCTGCATTGCTTGCTCTGTGGGGCGCGCTCTGCATTGCTAGCTCTTTGGGGCGCCCTGCATTTCCCGCACTGTGGGGCGCTGTGCATTGCTCGCTCTGTGGGGCGCTGTGCTTTGCTCGCTCTGTGGGGCGCTGTGCTTTGCTCGCTCTGTGGGGCGCTGTGCATTGCTCGCTCTGTGGGGCGCTGTGCATTGCTCGCTCTGTGGGGCGCGCTCTGCATTGCTAGCTCTAAGGGGCGCCCTGCATTTCCCGCACTGTGGGGCGCCCTGCATTGCCCGCTCTGTGGGGCGCCCTGCATTGTGTACTGTGTATGTTTGAGCTCGGTGTTGTGTAGGGCATTGTGTGTACTTCCTGGGGACCTCTGCATTTGCTCTTTTGTTGTTGTGGTGGGGAGGGAGGACTCTGCATTGCCCGCTCTGTGGGGTGCTCTGGATTTAATCGCTCTGTGGGGCACTCTGCATTGCTCGCTCTGTGGGGCTCTCTGCATTGCTCGCTCTGTGGGGCCCTCTGCATTGCCCGCTCTGTGGGGCCCTCTGCATTGCCCGCTCTGTGGGGCCCTCTGCATTGCCCGCTCTGTGGGGCCCTCTGCATTGCCCGCTCTGTGGGGCCCTCTGCATTGCCCGCTCTGTGGGGCCCTCTGCATTGCCCGCTCTGTGGGGCCCTCTGCATTGCCCGCTCAGTGGGGCGCCCTGCATTGCCCGCTCTGTGCGGCGCACTGCATTGCCCGCTCTTTGGGGCGCCCTGCATTGCCCGCACTGTGGAGCGCCCTGCATTGTGTACTGTGTATGTTTGAGCTCTGTGTTGTGTAGTGCATTGTGTGTACTTCCTGGGGACCTCTGCATTTGCTCTTTGTTGTGGTGGGGAGGGAGGACTCTGCATTGCCCGCTCTGTGGGGTGCTCTGGATTTAATCGCTCTGGTGACCTCTGCATTGCTCGCTCTGTTGGGCCCTCTGCATTTTCCGCTCTGTGGGGCGCTCTGCATTGCTCACTCTGTGGGGCGCTCTGCATTGCTCGCTCTGTGGGGCGCTCTGCATTGCTCGCTCTGTGGGGCGCTCTGCATTGCTCGCTCTGTGGGGCGCTCTGCATTGCTCGCTCTGTGCATTGCTCGCTCTGTGGGGCGCTCTGCATTGCTCGCTCTGTGGGGCGCTCTGCATTGCTCGCTCTGTGGGGCGCTCTGCATTGCTAGCTCTGTGGGGAGCTCTGCATTGCTGGCTCTGTGCATTGCTCGCTCTGTGGGGCGCTCTGCATTGCTCGCTCTGTGGGGCCCTCTGGATTGCCCACTCTGTGGGGCCCTCTGCATTGCCCGCTCTGTGGGGCCCTCTGCATTGCCCGCTCTGTGGGGCCCTCTGCATTGCCCGCTCTGTGGGACTCCCTGCATTGCCCGCTCTGTGGGGCTCCCTGCATTGCCCGCTCTGTGGGCGCCCTGCATTGCCCGCTCTGTGGAGCGCCCTGCATTGCCCGCTCTGTGGGGTGCCCTGCATTGTGTACTGTGTATGTTTGAGCTCTGTGTTGTGTAGTGCATTGTGTGTACTTCCTGGGGTCCTCTGAATTTGCTCTGTGTTGTGGTGGGGAGGGAGGACTCTGCATTGCCCGCTCTGTGGGGTGCTCTGGATTTAATCGCTCTATGGGGCGCTCTGCATTGCTCGCTCTGTGGGGCGCTCTGCATTGCTCGCTCTGTGGGGCGCTCTGCATTGCTCGCTCTGTGGGGCGCGCTCTGCATTGCTCGCTCTGTGGGGCGCTCTGCATTGCTCGCTCTGTGGGGCGCTCTGCATTGCTCGCCCTGTTTGGCGCTCTGCATTGCTCGCTCTGTGGGGCGCTCTGCATTGCTCGCCCTGTTTGGCGCTCTGCATTGCTCGCTCTGTGGGGCGCTCTGCATTGCTCGCTCTGTGGGGCGCTGTGCATTGCTCGCTCTGTGGGGCGCTGTGCATTGCTCGCTCTGTGGGGCGCGCTCTGCATTGCTCGCTCTGTGGGGCGCGCTCTGCATTGCTAGCTCTTTGGGGCGCCCTGCATTTCCCGCACTGTGGGGCGCCCTGCATTGTGTACTGTGTATGTTTGAGCTCTGTGTTGTGTAGTGCATTGTGTGTACTTCCTGGGGACCTCTGCATTTGCTATTTGTTGTGGTGGGGAGGGAGGACTCTGCATTGCCCGCTCTGTGGGGTGCTCTGGATTTAATCGCTCTATGGGGCGCTCTGCATTGCTCGCTCTGTGGGGCGCTCTGCATTGCTCGCTCTGTGGGGCGCTCTGCATTGCTCGCTCTGTGGGGCGCGCTCTGCATTGCTAGCTCTTTGGGGCGCCCTGCATTTCCCGCACTGTGGGGCGCCCTGCATTGTGTACTGTGTATGTTTGAGCTCTGTGTTGTGTAGTGCATTGTGTGTACTTTCTGGGGACCTCTGCATTTGCTATTTGTTGTGGTGGGGAGGGAGGACTCTGCATTGCCCGCTCTGTGGGGTGCTCTGGATTTAATCGCTCTATGGGGCGCTCTGCATTGCTCGCTCTGTGGGTCGCTCTTTATTGCTCGCTCTGTAGGGCCCTCTGCATTGCCCGCACTGTGGGGCCCCCTTCATTGCCTGCTCTGTGGGGCCCTCTGCATTGCCCGCTCTGTGGGCGCCCTGCATTGCCCGCTCTGTGGGGCGCCCTGCATTGTGTACTGTGTATGTTTGAGCTCTGTGTTGTGTAGTGTATTGTGTGTACTTCTTTGGGACCTCTGCATTTGCTATTTGTTGTGGTGGGGAGGGAGGACTCTGCATTGCCCGCTCTATGGGGCCCTCTGCATTGCTCGCTCTGTGGGGCCCTCTGCATTGCTCGCTCTGTGGGGCCCTCTGCATTGCTCGCTCTGTGGGGCGCTCTCTGCATTGCTCGCTCTGTGGGGCGCTCTGCATTGCTCGATCTGGGGCGCGCTCTGCATTGCTCGCTCTGTGGGGCGCTCTGCATTGCTCGCTCTGTGGGGCGCTCTGCATTGCTCGCTCTGTGGGGCGCTCTGCATTGCTCACTCTGGGGCACGCTCTGCATTGCTCGCTCTGGGGCGCTCTGCATTGCTCGCTCTGTGGGGCGCTCTGCATTGCTCGCCCTGTTTCGCGCTCTGCATTGCTCGCTCTGTGGGGCGCTCTGCATTGCTCGCTCTGTGGGGCGCTGTGCATTGCTCGCTCTGTGGGGCGCTGTGCATTGCTCGCTCTGTGGGGCGCCCTGCATTGCCCGCTCTGTGGGGCGCCCTGCATTGTGTACTGTGTATGTTTGAGCTCTGTGTTGTGTAGTGTATTGTGTGTACTTCTTTGGGACCTCTGCATTTGCTATTTGTTGTGGTGGGGAGGGAGGACTCTGCATTGCCCGCTCTATGGGGCCCTCTGCATTGCTCGCTCTGTGGGGCCCTCTGCATTGCTCGCTCTGTGGGGCCCTCTGCATTGCTCGCTCTGTGGGGCGCTCTCTGCATTGCTCGCTCTGTGGGGCGCTCTGCATTGCTCGATCTGGGGCGCGCTCTGCATTGCTCGCTCTGTGGGGCGCTCTGCATTGCTCGCTCTGTGGGGCGCTCTGCATTGCTCGCTCTGTGGGGCGCTCTGCATTGCTCACTCTGGGGCACGCTCTGCATTGCTCGCTCTGGGGCGCTCTGCATTGCTCGCTCTGTGGGGCGCTCTGCATTGCTCGCCCTGTTTCGCGCTCTGCATTGCTCGCTCTGTGGGGCGCTCTGCATTGCTCGCTCTGTGGGGCGCTGTGCATTGCTCGCTCTGTGGGGCGCTGTGCATTGCTCGCTCTGTGGGGCGCTGTGCATTGCTCGCTCTGTGGGGCGCGCTCTGCATTGCTAGCTCTTTGGGGCGCCCTGCATTTCCCGCACTGTGGGGCGCCCTGCATTGTGTACTGTGTATGCTTGAGCTCTGTGTTGTGTAGTGCATTGTGTGTACTTCCTGGGGACCTCTGCATTTGCTATTTGTTGTGGTGGGGAGGGAGGACTCTGCATTGCCCGCTCTGTGGGGTGCTCTGGATTTAATCGCTCTGGTGACCTCTGCATTGCTCGCTCTGTTGGGCCCTCTGCATTTTCCGCTCTGTGTGGCGCTCTGCATTGCCCGCTCTGTGGGGCGCTCTGCATTGCCCGCTCTGTGGGGCACGCTCTGCATTTCTAGCTCTTTGGGGCGCCCAGCATTGCCCGCACTGTGGGGCGCCCTGCATTGCCCGCACTGTGGGGCGCCCTGCATTGCCTGCTCTGTGGGGCGCCCTGCATTGTGTACTGTGTATGTTTGAGCTCTGTGTTGTGTAGTGCAATGTGTGTACTTCTTGGGGACCTCTGCATTTGCTATTTCTTGTGGGGAGGGAAGACTCTGCATTGCCCGCTCTGTGGGGTGCTCTGGATTTAATCGCTCTGTGGGGCTCTCTGGATTTAATCGCTCTGTGGGGCTCTCTGCATTGCTCGCTCTGTGGGGCCCTCTGCATTGCCCGCTCTGTGGGGCCCTCTGCATTGCCCGCTCTGTGGGGCCCTCTGCATTACCCGCTCTGTGGGGCACTCTGCATTGGCCCCTTCCTTGGGGCTCTCCGCATTCTCCGCTCTTCACTGTGTGCTGTATATGTGAGCTCTGCTTTGTGTACTGCATTGTCTTCTTCTTGGGGGCCTCTGCATTGGCCGCTCCGTGGGGCGCTCTGCATTGTGTACTGTGTATGTTTGAGCTCTGTGTTGTGTAGTGCATTGTGTGTACTTCCTGGGGACCTCTGCATTTGCTATTTGTTGTGCTGGGGAGGGAGGACTGCATTGCCCGCTCTGTGGGGTGCTCTGGATTTAATTGCTCTGTGGGGCACTCTGAATTGCTCGCTCTGTGGAGCTCTCTAAATTGCTCGCTCTGTGGGGCCCTCTGCATTGCCCGCTCTGTGGGGCTCTCTGCATTGCCCGCTCTGGGGGGCCCTCTGCATTGCCCGCTCTGTGGGGCCCTCTGCATTGCCCGCTCTGTGTGGCGCCCTGCATTGCCCGCACTGTGGAGCGCCCTGCATTGCCCGCTCTGTGGGGTGCCCTGCATTGTGTACTGTGTATGTTTGAGCTCTGTGTTGTGTAGTGCATTGTGTGTACTTCCTGGGGACCTCTGCATTTGCTCTTTGTTGTGGTGGGGAGGGAGGACTCTGCATTGCCCGCTCTGTGGGGTGCTCTGGATTTAATCGCTCTGTGGGGCTCTCTGCATTGCTCGCTCTGTGGGGCCCTCTGCATTTTCCGCTCTGTGTGGCGCTCTGCATTGCCCGCTCTGTGGGGCGCTCTGCATTGCCCGCTCTGTGGGGCACACTCTGCATTGCTAGCTCTTTGGGGCGCCCAGTATTGCCCGCACTGTGGGGCGCCCTGCATTGCCCGCACTGTGGGGTGCCCTGCATTGCCCGCTCTGTGGGGCGCCCTGCATTGTGTACTGTGTATGTTTGAGCTCTGTGTTGTGTAGTGCAATGTGTGTACTTCTTGGGGACCTCTGCATTTGCTATTTCTTGTGGTGGGGAGGGAGGACTCTGCATTGGCCGCTCCGTGGGGCGCTCTGCATTGTATACTGTGTATGTATGAGCTCTTTTGTGTAGTGCATTATGTGTACCTCCTGGGGGCCTCTGCATTTGCTCTTTGTTGCAATGGGGAGGGAGGACTCTGCATTGCCCGCTCTGTGGGGCGCCCTGCATTGCCCGCTCTGTGGGGCGCCCTGCATTGCCCGCTCTGTGGGGCGCCCTGCATTGCCCGCTCTGTGGGGCGCCCTGCATTGCTCGCTCTGTGGGGCGCTCTGCATTGCTCGCTCTGTGGGGCGCTCTGCATTGCTCGCTCTGTGGGGCGCTCTGCATTGCTCGCTCTGTGGGGCGCTCTGCATTGCTCGCTCTGTGGGGCGCTCTGCATTGCTCGCTCTGTGGGGCGCTCTGCATTGCTCGCTCTGTGGGGCGCTCTGCATTGCTCGCTCTGTGGGGCGCTCTGCATTGCTCGCTCTGTGGGGCGCTCTTCATTGCTCGCTCTGTAGGGCCCTCTGCATTGCTCGCTCTGTGGGGCCCTCTGCATTGCTCGCTCTGTGGGGCCCTCTGCGGGGCCCTCTGCATTAACTGCTCCGTGGGGCGCCCTGCATTGGCCGCTCTTTGGGGCACCCTGCATTGTATACTGTGTATGTTTGAGCTCTGTGTTGTGTAGTGTATTGTGTGTTCTTCCTGGGGGCCTCTGCATTTGCTCTTTGTTGCGGTGGGGAGGGAGGACTCTGCATTGCCCGCTCTGTGGGGTGCTCTGCATTGCCTGCTCCGTGGGGCGCTCTGCATTGCCCGCTGTGCATTGTATACTGTGTATGTTTGAGCTCTGTGTTATAGTGCATTGTGTGTGCTTTCTGGGGGCCTCTGCATTGCCAGCTATGTGGGGCGCTGTGCATTGCCTGCTGCGTGGGGAGCCCCACATTGCCCGCTCTGCATTGTATACTGTGTATGTTTGAGCTCTGTGTTGTAGTGCATTGTGTGTGCTTTCTGGGGACCTCTGCATTGCCAGCTCTGTGGGGCGCTCTGCATTGCCCGCTGCGTGGGGTGCTCTGCATTGCCCGCTGCGTGGGGCGCTCTGCATTGCCCGCTGCGTGGGGCGCTCTGCATTGCCCGCTGCGTGGGGCGCTCTGCATTGCCTGCTGCGTGGGGTGCTCTTCATTGCCCGCTGCGTGGGGCGCTCTGCATTGCCCGCTGCGTGGGGCGCTCTGCATTGCCCGCTGCATGGGGCGCTCATTGCCTGCTCTTCACTATGTACTGTATATGTGAGCTCTGCTTTGTGTACTGCGTTGTGTGTTGTTCTTGGGGGGCCTCTGCATTGACCGCTCCGTGGGGCGCTCTGCGTTGTCCGCTTCCATTGGGCTCCCCGCATTCCCCTCTCCGTGGGGCGCTCTGCATTGTATACTGTGTATGTTTGAGCTCTGTGTATGTACACAGCTCTGTGTTGTGTAGTGCATTGTGTGTACTTCCTGGGGGCCTCTGCATTTGCTCTTTGTTGCATTGGGGAGGGAGGACTCTGCGTCGCTCGCTCTGCTTTTTCCGCTTTGCATTGCCCGCTCTGTATTGTTTACTGTGTATGTTTGAGCTCTGTGTTGTAGTGTTTTGTGTGTGCTGCCTGAGGGCCTCTGCATTGCCAGCCTAGTGGGGCGCTCTGCATTGCCTGCTCTGCATTGTATACTGTGTATGTTTGAGCTCTGTGTTGTGTAGTGCATTGTGTGTACTTCCTGGGGACCTCTGCATTTGCTCTTTGTTGTGGTGGGGAGGGAGGACTCTGCATTGTCCGCTCTGTGGGGCGCTCTGCATTGCCTGCTCTGCATTGTATACTGTGTATGTTTGAGCTCTGTGTTGTGTAGTGCATTGTGTACTTCCTGGGGGCCTCTGCATTTGCTCTTTGTTGCGGTGGGGAGAGAGGATTCTGCATTGCTCGCTCTGTGGGGCGCTCTGGATTTGCCTCCTCTGTGGGGCGCTCTGGATTTGACTCCTCTGTGGGGCGCTCTGCATTGCCCGCTCTGTGGGGCGCTCTGCATTGCCAGCTGCGTGGGGAGCCCCGCATTGCCCGCTCTGCATTGTATACTGTGTATGTTTGAGCTGTGTGTGTACTGCATTGTGTGTACTTCCTGGGGACCACTGCATTTTCTCTTTGTTGCGGTGGGGAGGGATGACTGCAGTGCTCGCTCTGTGGGGTGCTCTAAATTTGCCCTCTATGTGGGGTGCTCTGCATTGCCCGCTCCGTTGGGCGCTCTGCATTGCCCGCTCCGTGGGGCGCTCTGCATTGCCCGCTCTGTGGGGCGCTCTGCATTCCCCTCTCCGTGGGGCGCCCTGAATTGTATACTGTGTATGTTTGAGCTCTGTGTTGTGTAGTGCATTGTGTGTACTTCCTGGGGGCCTCTGCATTTGTTCTTTGTTGTGTTGGGGAGGGAGGACTCTGCATTGCTCGCTCAGAATTTTCCGCTCAGTGGGGCACTCTGCATTGCCCGCTCTGTATTGTTTACTGTGTATGTTTGAGCTCTGTGTTGTAGTGTTTAACGCCTTACGCCTAGCCAGCACTTGTGCCCATGCCTTAAGCCTTAGCCAGCACTTGTGCCCAGGCCTTACGCCTTAGCCAGCACTTGTGCCCATGCCTTAAGCATTAGCCAGATCTTGTGCCCATGCCTTAAGACTTAGCCAGCACTTTTGCCCATGCCTTAAGCCTTAGCCAGCACTTTTGCCCATGCCTTAAGCCTTAGCCAGCACTTGTGCCCATGCCTTAAGACTTAACCAGCACTTGTGCCCATGCCTTAAGCCTCACCCAGCACTTGTGCCCATGCCTTAAGCCTTAGCCAGCACTTGTGCCCAGGCCTTACGCCTTAGCCAGCACTTGTGCCCAGGCCTTACGCCTTAGCCAGCACTTGTGCCCATGCCTTACGCCTTAGCCAGCACTTGTGCCCATGCCTTACGCCTTAGCCAGCACTTGTGCCCATGCCTGAAGTCTTAGCCAGCACTTGTGCCCATGCCTTAAGACTTAGCCAGCACTTTTGCCCATGCCTTAAGCCTTAGCCAGCACTTGTGCCCATGCCTTAAGCCTTAGCCAGCACTTGTGCCCATGCCTTAAGCCTTAGCCAGCACTTGTGCCCACGCCTTAAGCCTTAGCCAGCACTTGTGCCCACGCCTTAAGCCTTAGCCAGCACTTGTGCCCACGCCTTAAGCCTTAGCCAGCACTTGTGCCCACGCCTTAAGCCTTAGCCAGCACTTGTGCCCATGCCTTAAGCCTTAGCGAGCACTTGTGCCCATGCCATAAGCCTTAGCCAGCACTTATGAGCCCCTTGCCTGTTTGTTTGTTTGTCTTTAGTTACATGATGGTTATGCACACAGGGCAGGCTTTTCGCTCTTCGCTCTTGTCCTGTCTGAATGCGCATGCACGACTGTAATTGAGGAAGAAGGCATTACCCATTTACGGAGGACAGACAAGAAGTGCCTGGTCGCTTGGAGCATGGGGTTATGGAGAGGCTCCACACTGTACAACAAATGATCTAGTCCTAAATGTCCAAGTACAGAGTAGAGGGGTGAAAGCTAGCTCTTCACCCCTATGGGTGCCTAACCCTTTATGCAAAGAGTGCAAAGAGTTTTGCCGTATGCCTTAAGCCTAGCCAGCACTTGTGCCCATGCCTTTAAGGTACCTTCACACATAACGATATCGTTAAGGAAACTGTTGTGTGACAGCGACCAACGATCAGGCCCCTTCTGGGAGATCGTTGGTCGCTGAAGAAAGTCCAGAACTTTATTTCGTCGCTGGATCTCCCGCTGACATCGCTGGATCAACGTGTGTGACACCGATCCAGCGATGTCTTCACTGGTAAACAGGGTAAACATCGGGTTACTAAGCGCAAGGCCGCGCTTAGTAACCCGATGTTTACCCTGGTTACCAGCGTAGATGTAAAAAACAAACAAACAGTACATACATACCTTCCGCTGTCTGTCCCCGGCGATATGCTTCTCTGCACTCCTCCTGCACTGGCTGTGAGCACAGCGGCCAGAAAGCAGAGCGGTGACGTCACCGCTCTGCTTTCCGGCCGCTGTGCTCACAGCCAGTGCAGGAGGAGAGCAGAGAAGCAGAGCGTCGGGGACAGACAGCGGTAGGTAAGTATGAAGTGTTTTTTTTTTTTTTTTTACTTATACGCTGGTAACCAGGGTAAACTTCGGGATACTAAGCGCGGCCCTGCGCTTAGTTAACCGATGTTTACCCTGGTTACCGGGGACCTCGGGATCGTTGGTCGCTGGAGAGCTGTCTGTGTGACAGCTCTCCAGCGATCAAACAGCGACGCTGCAGCGATCGACATCGTTGTCAGTATCGCTACAGCGTTGCTTAGTGTGACGGTACCTTAAGCCTTATTCAGCACTTGTGCCCATGCCTTAAGCCTTAGCCAACACTTGTGCCCATGCCTTAAGCCTTAGCCAGCAATTGTGCCCATGCCTTAAGCCTTAGCCAGCACTTGTGCCCATGCCTTAAGCCTTAGCCAGCACTTGTGCCCATGCCTTAAGCTTTAGCCAGCACTTGTGCCCATGCATTAAGCCTCAGCCAGCACTTGTGCCAATGCCTTAAGCCTTAGCCAGCACTTGTGCCCATGCCTTAAGCATTAGCCAGCACTTGTGCCCATGCATTAAGCCTCAGCCAGCACTTGTGCCCATGCCTTAAGCCTTAGCCAGCACTTGTGCCCAGGCCTTACGCCTTAGCCAGCACTTGTGCCCAGGCCTTAAGCCTTAGCCAGCACTTGTACCCATGCCTTAAGCCTAGCCCGCACTTGTGCCCAGGCCTTAAGCCTAGCCCGCACTTGTGCCCAGGCCTTAAGCCTAGCCCGCACTTGTGCCCCGGCCTTAAGCCTAGCCTGCACTTGTGCCCCGGCCTTAAGCCTAGCCCGCACTTGTGCCCCTGCCTTAAGCCAAGCCCGCACTTGTGCCCCGGCCTTAAGCCTAGCCCGCACTTGTGCCCCGGCCTTAAGCCTAGCCCGCACTTGTGCCAGGCCTTAAGCCTAGCCCACACTTGTGCCCAGGCCTTAAGCCTAGCCCGCACTTGTGCCCCGGCCTTAAGCCTAGCCCGCACTTGTGCCCCGGCATTAAGCCTAGCCCGCACTTGTGCCCCGGCCTTAAGCCAAGCCCGCACTTGTGCCCCGGCCTTAAGCCAAGCCCGCACTTGTGCCCAGGCCTTAAGCCTAGCCCGCACTTGTGCCCAGGCCTTAAGCCTAGCCCGCACTTGTGCCCAGGCCTTAAGCCTAGCCCGCACTTGTGCCCCGGCCTTAAGCCTAGCCCGCACTTGTGCCCCGGCCTTAAGCCTAGCCCGCACTTGTGCCCCGGCCTTAAGCCTAGCCCGCACTTGTGCCCCGGCCTTAAGCCTAGCCCGCACTTGTGCCCCGGCCTTAAGCCTAGCCGGCACATGTGCCCCGGCCTTAAGCCTAGCCCGCACTTGTGCCCCGGCCTTAAGCCTGGCCCGCACCTGTGCCCCGGCCTTAAGCCTAGCCCGCACCTGTGCCCAGGCCTTAAGCCTAGCCCGCACCTGTGCCCAGGCCTTAAGCCTAGCCCGCACCTGTGCCCAGGCCTTAAGCCTAGCCCGCACCTGTGCCCAGGCCTTAAGCCTAGCCCGCACCTGTGCCCAGGCCTTAAGCCTAGCCCGCACCTGTGCCCAGGCCTTAAGCCTAGCCTGCACTTTTGAGCCCCTTGAAAGCTTGTTTGTTTTTGTCTTCAGGTTCATGTTGGTTATGCACATAGGGCCAGCTTTACGCTCTTCGCTCTTGTCCCGTCTGAATGCGCATGCACGACTGTAATTGGGGAAGAAGGCATTACCCATTTACGGAGGACAGACAAGAAGTGCCTGGTCGCTTGGAGCATGGGGTTATGGAGAGGCTCCGCACTGTACAACAAAGGATCTAGTCCTAAATGTCCAAGTACAGAGTAGAGGGGTGAAAGCTAGCTCTTCACCCCTATGGGTGCCTAACCCTTTATGCAAAGAGTGCAAAGAGTTAGCTGTATGCCTTAAGCCTAACCCGCACTTGTGCCCAGGCCTTAAGCCTAGCCCGCACTTGTGCCCCGGCTTTAAGCCTAGCCCGCCCTTGTGCCCAGGCCTTAAGCCTAGCCCGCACTTGTGCCCAGGCCTAAAGCCTAGCCCGCACTTGTGCCCTGGCCTTAAGCCTAGCCCGCACTTGTGCCCCGGCCTTAAGCCTAGCCCACACTTGTGCCCCGGCCTTAAGCCTAGCCCGCACTTGTGCCCCGGCCTTAAGCCTAGCCCGCACTTGTGCCCCGGCCTTAAGCCTAGCCCGCACTTTTGCCCAGGCCTTAAGCCTAGCCCGCACTTGTGCCCAGGCATTAAGCCAAGCCCGCACTTGTGCCCCGGCTTTAAGCCTAGCCCGCCCTTGTGCCCAGGCCTTAAGCCTAGCCCGCACTTGTGCCCAGGCCTAAAGCCTAGCCCGCACTTGTGCCCTGGCCTTAAGCCTAGCCCGCACTTGTGCCCCGGCCTTAAGCCTAGCCCGCACTTGTGCCCCGGCCTTCAGCCTAGCCCGCACTTGTGCCCCGGCCTTCAGCCTAGCCCGCACTTGTGCCCCGGCCTTCAGCCTAGCCCGCACTTGTGCCCCGGCCTTCAGCCTAGCCCGCACTTGTGCCCCGGCCTTCAGCCTAGCCCGCACTTGTTCCCCGGCCTTAAGCCTAGCCCGCACTTGTGCCCAGGCCTTAAGCCTAGCCCGCACTTGTGCCCAGGCATTAAGCCTAGCCCGCACTTGTGCCCAGGCATTAAGCCTAGACCGCCCCTTGTGCCCAGGCCTTAAGCCAAGCCCGCCCTTGTGCCCAGGCCTTAAGCCTAGCCCGCACTTGTGCCCAGGCCTTAAGCCTAGCCCGCACTTGTGCCCCGGCCTTAAGCCTAGCCCTCACTTGTGCCCCGGCCTTAGGCCTAGCCCGCACTTGTGCCCCGGCCTTAAGCCTAGCCCGCACTTGTGCCCCGGCCTTAAGCCTAGCCCGCACTTGTGCCCCGGCCTTAAGCCTAGCCCGCACTTGTGCCCCGGCCTTAAGCCTAGCCAGCACTTGTGCCCCGGCCTTAAGCCTAGCCAGCACTTGTGCCCCGGCCTTAAGCCTAGCCCGCACTTGTGCCCCGGCCTTAAGCCTAGCCAGCACTTGTGCCCCGTCCTTAAGCCTAGCTAGCACTTGTGCCCCGGCCTCAAGCCTAGCCCGCACTTGTGCCCCGGCCTCAAGCCTAGCCCGCACCTGTGCCCAGGCCTCAAGCCTAGCCCGCACCTGTGCCCAGGCCTTAAGCCTAGCCCGCACCTGTGCCCAGGCCTTAAGCCTAGCCCGCACCTGTGCCCAGGCCTTAAGCCTAGCCCGCACCTGTGCCCAGGCCTTAAGCCTAGCCTGCGCTTTTGAGCCCCTTGAATGCTTGTTTGTTTGTTTTTGTCTTCAGGTTCATGTTGGTTATGCACATAGGGCCAGCTTTACGCTCTTCGCTCTTGTCCCGTCTGAATGTGCATGCACGACTGTAATTGGGGAAGAAGGCATTACCCATTTATGGAGGACAGACAAGAAGTGCCTGGTCGCTTGGAGCATGGGGTTATGGAGAGGCTCCGCACTGTACAACAAAGGATCTAGTCCAAAATGTCCAAGTACAAAGTAGAGGGGTGAAAGCTAGCTCTTCACCCCTATGGGTGCCTAACCCTTTATGCAAAGAGTGCAAAGAGTTAGCTGTATGCCTTAAGCCTAGCCCGCAATTGTGCCCAGGCCTTAAGCCTAGCAAGCACTTGTGCCCCGGCCTTAAGCCTAGCCCGCACTTGTGCCCCGGCCTTAAGCCTAGCCAGCACTTGTGCCCCGGCCTTAAGCCTAGCCCGCACTTGTGCCCAGGCCTTAAGCCTAGCCCGCACTTGTGCCAACGCCTTAAGCCTAGCCCGCACATGTGCCCCGGCCTTAAGCCTAGCCTTCACTTTTGCCCCGGCCTTAAGCCTAGCCCGCACTTGTGCCCCGGCCTTAAGCCTAGCCCGCACTTGTGCCCCGGCCTTAAGCCTAGCCCGCACTTGTGCCCAGGCCTTAAGCCTAGCCCGCACTTGTGCCCAGGCCTTAAGCCTAGCCCGCACTTGTGCCCAGGCCTTAAGCCTAGCCCGCACTTGTGCCCAGGCCTTAAGCCTAGGCCGCACTTGTGCCCCGGCCTTAAGCCTTGCCCGCACTTGTGCCCCGGCCTTAAGCCTTGCCCGCACTTGTGCCCCGGCCTTAAGCCTAGCCCGCACTTGTGCCCCGGCCTAAAGCCTAGCCCGCACTTGTGCCCCGGCCTTAAGCCTAGCCCGCACTTGTGCCCCGGCCTTAAGCCTAGCCCGCACATGTGCCCAGACCTTAAGCCTAGCCCGCACTTGTGCCCAGGCATTAAGCCTAGCCCGCACTTGTGCCCAGGCCTTAAGCCTAGCCCTCACTTTTGCCCAGGCCTTAAGCCTAGCCCGCACTTGTGCCCCGGCCTTAAGCCTAGCCCTCACTTGTGCCCCGGCCTTAAGCCTTGCCCGCACTTGTGCCCCGGCCTTAAGCCTTGCCTGCACTTGTGCCCCGGCCTTAAGCCTAGCCCGCACTTGTGCCCCGGCCTAAAGCCTAGCCGGCACTTGTGCCCCGGCCTTAAGCCTAGCCCGCACTTGTGCCCCGGCCTTAAGCCTAGCCCGCACTTGTGCCCCGGCCTTAAGCCTAGCCCGCACTTGTGCCCCGGCCTTAAGCCTAGCCCGCACTTGTGCCCCGGCCTTAAGCCTAGCCCGCACTTGTGCCCCGGCCTTAAGCCTAGCCCGCACTTGTGCCCCGGCCTTAAGCCTAGCCCGCACTTGTGCCCCGGCCTTAAGCCTAGCCCGCACTTGTGCCCCGGCCTTAAGCCTAGCCCGCACTTGTGCCCCGGCCTTAAGCCTAGCCCGCACTTGTGCCCCGGCCTTAAGCCTAGCCCGCACTTGTGCCCCGGACTTAAGCCTAGCCCGCACTTGTGCCCCGGCCTTAAGCCTAGCCCGCACTTGTGCCCCGGCCTTAAGCCTAGCCCGCACTTGTGCCCCGGCCATAAGCCTAGCCCGCACTTGTGCCCCGGCCATAAGCCTAGCCCGCACTTGTGCCCGGCCTTAAGCCTAGCCCGCACTTGTGCCCCGGCCTTAAGCCTAGCCCGCACTTGTGCCCCGGCCTTAAGCCTAGCCCGCACTTGTGCCCAGGCCTTAAGCTTAGCCCGCACTTGTGCCCAGGCCTTAAGCCTAGCCCGCACTTGTGCCCCGGCCTCAAGCCTAGCCCGCACTTGTGCCCCGGCCTCAAGCCTAGCCCGCACTTGTGCCCCGGCCTCAAGCCTTAACCGCATTTGTGCCCCGGCCTCAAGCCTGGCCCGCACTTGTGCCCCGGCCTTAAGCCTGGCCCGCACCTGTGCCCCGGCCTTAAGCCTGGCCCGCACCTGTGCCCCGGCCTTAAGCCTGGCCCGCACCTGTGCCCCGGCCTTAAACCTGCCCGCACCTGTGCCCAGGCCTTAAGCCTAGCCCGCACCTGTGCCCAGGCCTTAAGCCTAGCCCGCACCTGTGCCCAGGCCTTAAGCCTAGCCCGCACCTGTGCCCAGGCCTTAAGCCTAGCCCGCACCTGTGCCCAGGCCTTAAGCCTAGCCCGCACCTGTGCCCAGGCCTTAAGCCTAGCCTGCACTTTTGAGCCCCTTGAAAGCTTGTTTGTTTTTGTCTTCAGGTTCATGTTGGTTATGCACATAGGGCCAGCTTTACGCTCTTCGCTCTTGTCCCGTCTGAATGCGCATGCACGACTGTAATTGGGGAAGAAGGCATTACCCATTTACGGAGGACAGACAGGAAGTGCCTGGTCGCTTGGAGCATGGGGTTATGGAGAGGCTCCGCACTGTACAACAAAGGATCTAGTCCTAAATGTCCAAGTACAGAGTAGAGGGGTGAAAGTTAGCTCTTCACCCCTATGGGTGCCTAACCCTTTATGCAAAGAGTGCAAAGAGTTAGCTGTATGCCTTAAGCCTAACCCGCACTTGTGCCCAGGCCTTAAGCCTAGCCCGCACTTGTGCCCCGGCTTTTAGCCTAGCCCGCCCTTGTGCCCAGGCCTAAAGCCTAGCCCGCACTTGTGCCCCGGCCTTAAGCCTAGCCCGCACTTGTGCCCCGGTCTTAAGCCTAGCCCACACTTGTGCCCCGGCCTTAAGCCTAGCCAGCACTTGTGCCCCGGCCTTAAGCCTAGCCCGCTTTTGTGCCCAGGCCTTAAGCCTAGCCCGCACTTGTGCCCCGGCCTTAAGCCTAGCCCTCACTTTTGCCCAGGCCTTAAGCCTAGCTCGCAATTGTGCCCAGGCCTTAAGCCTAGCCCGCACTTGTGCCCAGGCCTTAAGCCTAGCCCGCACTTGTGCCCCGGCCTTAAGCCTAGCCCGCACTTGTGCCCCGGCCTTCAGCCTAGCCCGCACTTGTGCCCCGGCCTTCAGCCTAGCCCGCACTTGTGCCCCGGCCTTCAGCCTAGCCCGCACTTGTGCCCCGGCCTTCAGCCTAGCCCGCACTTGTGCCCAGGCCTTCAGCCTAGCCCGCACTTGTGCCCCGGCCTTAAGCCTAGCCCGCACTTGTGCCCCGGCCTTAAGCCTAGCCCGCACTTGTGCCCAGGCCATAAGCCTAGCCCGCACTTGTGCCCAGGTCTTAAGCCTAGCCCGCACTTGTGCCCAGGCATTAAGCCTAGCTCGCACTTGTTCCCAGGCCTTAAGCCTAGCCCACCCTTGTGCCCAGGCCTTAAGCCTAGCCCGCATTTGTGCCCAGGCCTTAAGCCTAGCCCGCACTTGTGCCCCGGCATTAAGCCTAGCCCGCACTTGTGCCCCGGCCTTAAGCCTAGCCCGCACTTGTGCCCCAGCCTTAAGCCTAGCCCGCACATGTGCCCCGGCCTTAAGCCTAGCCCGCACTTGTGCCCAGGCCTTAAGCCTAGCCCGCACTTGTGCCAACGCCTTAAGCCTAGCCCTCACATGTGCCCCGGCCTTAAGCCTAGCCTTCACTTTTGCCCCGGCCTTAAGCCTAGCCCGCACTTGTGCCCCGGCCTTAAGCCTAGCCCGCACTTGTGCCCCGGCCTTAAGCCTAGCCCGCACTTGTGCCCAGGCCTTAAGCCTAGCCCGCACTTGTGCCAACGCCTTAAGCCTAGCCCGCACATGTGCCCCGGCCTTAAGCCTAGCCTTCACTTTTGCCCCGGCCTTAAGCCTAGCCCGCACTTGTGCCCCGGCCTTAAGCCTAGCCCGCACTTGTGCCCCGGCCTTAAGCCTAGCCCGCACTTGTGCCCAGGCCTTAAGCCTAGCCCGCACTTGTGCCCCGGCCTTAAGCCTAGCCCGCACTTGTGCCCCGGCCTTAAGCCTAGCCCGCACTTGTGCCCCGGCCTTAAGCCTAGCCCGCACTTGTGCCCCGGCCTTAAGCCTAGCCCGCACTTGTGCCCCGGCCTTAAGCCTAGCCCGCACTTGTGCCCCGGCCTTAAGCCTAGCCCGCACTTGTGCCCCGGACTTAAGCCTAGCCCGCACTTGTGCCCCGGCCTTAAGCCTAGCCCGCACTTGTGCCCCGGCCTTAAGCCTAGCCCGCACTTGTGCCCCGGCCTTAAGCCTAGCCCGCACTTGTGCCCCGGCCATAAGCCTAGCCCGCACTTGTGCCCCGGCCATAAGCCTAGCCCGCACTTGTGCCCGGCCTTAAGCCTAGCCCTCACTTGTGCCCCGGCCTTAAGCCTAGCCCGCACTTGTGCCCCGGCCTTAAGCCTAGCCCGCACTTGTGCCCAGGCCTTAAGCTTAGCCCGCACTTGTGCCCAGGCCTTAAGCCTAGCCCGCACTTGTGCCCCAGCCTCAAGCCTAGCCCGCACTTGTGCCCCGGCCTCAAGCCTAGCCCGCACTTGTGCCCCGGCCTCAAGCCTTAACCGCATTTGTGCCCCGGCCTCAAGCCTGGCCCGCACTTGTGCCCCGGCCTTAAGCCTGGCCCGCACCTGTGCCCCGGCCTTAAGCCTGGCCCGCACCTGTGCCCCGGCCTTAAGCCTGGCCCGCACCTGTGCCCCGGCCTTAAACCTGCCCGCACCTGTGCCCAGGCCTTAAGCCTAGCCCGCACCTGTGCCCAGGCCTTAAGCCTAGCCCGCACCTGTGCCCAGGCCTTAAGCCTAGCCCGCACCTGTGCCCAGGCCTTAAGCCTAGCCCGCACCTGTGCCCAGGCCTTAAGCCTAGCCCGCACCTGTGCCCAGGCCTTAAGCCTAGCCTGCACTTTTGAGCCCCTTGAAAGCTTGTTTGTTTTTGTCTTCAGGTTCATGTTGGTTATGCACATAGGGCCAGCTTTACGCTCTTCGCTCTTGTCCCGTCTGAATGCGCATGCACGACTGTAATTGGGGAAGAAGGCATTACCCATTTACGGAGGACAGACAGGAAGTGCCTGGTCGCTTGGAGCATGGGGTTATGGAGAGGCTCCGCACTGTACAACAAAGGATCTAGTCCTAAATGTCCAAGTACAGAGTAGAGGGGTGAAAGTTAGCTCTTCACCCCTATGGGTGCCTAACCCTTTATGCAAAGAGTGCAAAGAGTTAGCTGTATGCCTTAAGCCTAACCCGCACTTGTGCCCAGGCCTTAAGCCTAGCCCGCACTTGTGCCCCGGCTTTTAGCCTAGCCCGCCCTTGTGCCCAGGCCTTAAGCCTGGCCCGCACTTGTGCCCCGGCCTTAAGCCTAGCCCGCACTTGTGCCCCGGCCTTAAGCCTAGCCCGCACTTGTGCCCCGGCCTTAAGCCTAGCCCGCACTTGTGCCCCGGCCTTAAGCCTAGCCCGCACTTGTGCCCCGGCCTTAAGCCTAGCCCGCACTTGTGCCCCGGCCTTAAGCCTAGCCCGCACTTGTGCCCCGGCCTTAAGCCTAGCCCGCACTTGTGCCCCGGCCTTAAGCCTAGCCCGCACTTGTGCCCCGGCCTTAAGCCTAGCCCGCACTTGTGCCCCGGCCTTAAGCTAAGCCTGCACTTGTGCCCCGGCCTTAAGCCTAGCCCGCACTTGTGCCCCGGCCTTAAGCCTAGCCCGCACTTGTGCCCTGGCCTTAAGCCTAGCCCGCACTTAAGCCTAGCCCGCACTTGTGCCCCGGCCTTAAGCCTAGCCCGCACTTGTGCCCCGGCTTTAAGACTAGCCCGCACTTGTGCCCCGGCCTTAAGCCTAGCCCGCACTTGTGCCCCGGCCTTAAGCCTAGCCCGCACTTGTGCCCCGGCCTTAAGCCTAGCCCGCACTTGTGCCCCGGCCTTAAGCCTAGCCCGCACTTGTGCCCCGGCCTTAAGCCTAGCCCGCACTTGTGCCCCGGCCTTAAGCCTAGCCCGCACATGTGCCCCGGCCTTAAGCCTAGCCCGCACTTGTGCCCAAGCCTTAAGCCTAGCCCGCACTTGTGCCCAGGCCTTATGCCTAGCCCGCACTTGTGCCCAGGCCTTAAGCCTAGCCCACACTTGTGCCCAGGCCTTATGCCTAGCCCGCACTTGTACCCAGGCCTTAAGCCTAGCCCGCACTTGTGCCCAGGCCTTAAGCCTAGCAAGCACTTGTGCCCAGGCCTTAAGCCTAGCCCGCACTTGTGCCCAGGCCTTAAGCCTAGCAAGCACTTGCGCCCAGGCCTTAAGCCTAGCAAGCACTTGTGTCCAGGCCTTATGCCTAGCCCGCACTTGTACCCAGGCCTTAAGCCTAGCCCGCACTTGTGCCCCGGCCTTATGCCTAGCCCGCACTTGTGCCCCGGCCTTAAGCCTAGCCCGCACTTGTGCCCCGGCCTTAAGCCTAGCCCGCACTTGTGCCCCGGCCTTAAGCCTAGCCCGCACTTGTGCCCCGGCCTCAAGCCTTAACCGCATTTGTGCCCCGGCCTTAAGCCTAGCCCGCACTTGTACCCCGGCCTTAAGCCTGGCCCGCACCTGTGCCCCGGCCTTAAGCCTAGCCCGCACCTGTGCCCAGGCCTTAAGCCTAGCCCGCACCTGTGCCCAGGCCTTAAGCCTAGCCTGCACCTGTGCCCAGGCCTTAAGCCTAGCCTGCACTTTTGAGCCCCTTGAAAGCTTGTTTGTTTTTGTATTCAGCTTCATGTTGGTTATGCACATAGGGCCAGCTTTACGCTCTTCGCTCTTGTCCCGTCTGAATGCGCATGCACGACTGTAATTGGGGAAGAAGGCATTACCCATTTACGGAGGACAGACAAGAAGTGCCTGGTCGCTTGGAGCATGGGGTTATGGAGAGGCTCCGCACTGTACAAAAAGGATCTAGTCCTAAATGTCCAAGTACAGAGTAGAGGGGTGAAAGCTAGCTCTTCACCCCTATGGGTGCCTAACCCTTTATGCAAAGAGAGCAAAGAGTTAGCTGTATGCCTTAATCCTAGCCCGCACTTGTGCCCAGGCCTTAAGCCTAGCCCGCACTTGTGCCCAGGCCTTAATCCTAGCCCGCACTTGTGCCCAGGCCTTAATCCTAGCCCGCACTTGTGCCCAGGCCTTAAGCCTAGCCCGCACTTGTGCCCAGGCCTTAAGCCTAGCCCGCACTTGTGCCCAGGCCTTAAGCCTAGCCCGCACTTGTGCCCAGGCCTTAAGCCTAGCCCGCACTTGTGCCCAGGCCTTAAGCCTAGCCCGCACTTGTGCCCAGGCCTTAAGCCTAGCCCGCACTTGTGCCCAGGCCTTAAGCCTAGCCCGCACTTGTGCCCAGGCCTTAAGCCTAGCCGGCACTTGTGCCTCCTGCCTTGATCCTAGCTAGCACTGCACTTGTGCCCAGGCCTTAATCCTAGCCCGCACTTGTGCCCAGGCCTTAAGTCTAGCCCGCACTTGTGCCCAGGCCTTAAGCCTAGCCCGCACTTGTGCCCAGGCCTTAAGCCTAGCCCGCACTTGTGCCCAGGCCTTAAGCCTAGCCCACACTTGTGCCCCTGCTTTAAGCCAAGCCCGCACTTGTGCCCAGGCCTTAAGCCTAGCCCGCACTTGTGCCCAGGCCTTAAGCCTAGCCGGCACTTGTGCCTCCTGCCTTGATCCTAGCTAGCACTGCACTTGTGCCCAGGCCTTAATCCTAGCCCGCACTTGTGCCCAGGCCTTAAGTCTAGCCCGCACTTGTGCCCAGGCCTTAAGCCTAGCCCGCACTTGTGCCCAGGCCTTAAGCCTAGCCCGCACTTGTGCCCAGGCCTTAATCCTAGCCCGCACTTGTGCCCAGGCCTTAATCCTAGCCCGCACTTGTGCCCAGGCCTTAAGCCTAGCCCGCACTTGTGCCCAGGCCTTAAGCCTAGCCCGCACTTGTGCCCAGGCCATAAGCCTAGCCCGCACTTGTGCCCAAGCCTTAAGCCTAGCCCGCACTTGTGCCCAGGCCTTAAGCCTAGCCCGCACTTGTGCCTCCTGCCTTGATCCTAGCCAGCACTGCACTTGTGCCCAGGCCTTAAGCCTAGCCCGCACTTGTGCCCAGGCCTTAAGCCTAGCCTGCACTTGTGCCTCCTGCCTTGATCCTAGCCAGCACTGCACTTGTGCCCAGGCCTTAAGCCTAGCCCGCACTTGTGCCCAGGCCTTAAGCCTAGCCCGCACTTGTGCCCAGGCCTTAAGCCTAGCCCGCACTTGTGCCCAGGCCTTAAGCCTAGCCCGCACTTGTGCCCAGGCCTTAAGCCTAGCCTGCACTTTTGAGCCCCTTGAATGCTTGTTTTTTTGTTTTTGTCTTCAGCTTCATGTTGGTTATGCACATAGGGCCAGCTTTACGCTCTTCGCTCTTGTCCCGTCTGAATGCGCATGCACGACTGTAATTGGGGAAGAAGGCATTACCCATTTACGGAGGACAGACAAGAAGTGCCTGGTCGCTTGGAGCATGGAGTTATGGAGAGGCTCCGCACTGTACAACAAAGGATCTAGTCCTAAATGTCCAAGTACAGAGTAGAGGGGTGAAAGCTAGCTCTTCACCCCTATGGGTGCCTAACCCTTTATGCAAAGAGTGCAAAATGTTAGCTGAATGCCTTAAACCTAGCCAGCACTTGTGCCCATGCCTTAAGCCTAGCCAGCACTTGTGCCCCCTGCCTTGATCCTAGCCAGCACTGCACTTGTGCCCATGCCTTAAGCCTAGCCCGCACTTGTGCCCAGGCCTTAAACCTAGCTCGCACTTGTGCCCAGGCCTTAAGCCTAGCTGGCACTTGTGCCCATGCCTTAAGCCTAGCCGGCACTTGTGCCCAGGCCTTAAGCCTAGCTCACACTTGTGCCCAGGCCTTAAGCCTAGCTGGCACTTGTGCCCATGCCTTAAGCCTAGCCGGCACTTGTGCCCCCTGCCTTGATCCTAGTCAGCACTGCACTTGTGCCCAGGCCTTAAGCCTAGCCCGCACTTGTGCCCAGGCCTTAAGCCTAGCCCACACTTGTGCTCCTGCCTTAAGCCTAGCCCACACTTGTGCCTCTGCCTTAAGCCAAGCCCGAACTTGTGCCCAGGCCTTAAGTCTAGCCCGCACTTGTGCCCCGGCCGTAAGCCTAGCCCGCACTTGTGCCCCGGCCTTAAGCCTAGCCCGCACTTGTGCCCAGACTTAAGCCAAGCCCGCACTTGTGCCCTGGCCTTAAGCCAAGCCCGCACTTGTGCCCCTGCCTTAAGCCAAGCCCGCACTTGTGCCCCTGCCTTAAGCCAAGCCCGCACTTGTGCCCCTGCCATAAGCCAAGCCCGCTCTTGTGCCCCTGTCTTAAGCCAAGCCCGCACTTGTGCCCAGGCCTTAAGCCTAGCCCGCACTTGTGCCCAGGCCTTAATCCTAGCCCGCACTTGTGCCCAGGCCTTAAGCCTAGCCCGCACTTGTGCCCAGGCCTTAATCCTAGCCCGCACTTGTGCCCAGGCCTTAATCCTAGCCCGCACTTGTGCCCAGGCCTTAAGCCTAGCCCGCACTTGTGCCCAGGCCTTAAGCCTAGCCCGCACTTGTGCCCAGGCCTTAAGCCTAGCCCGCACTTGTGCCCAGGCCTTAAGCCTAGCCCGCACTTGTGCCCAGGCCTTAAGCCTAGCCCGCACTTGTGCCCAGGCCTTAAGCCTAGCCCGCACTTGTGCCCAGGCCTTAAGCCTAGCCGGCACTTGTGCCTCCTGCCTTGATCCTAGCTAGCACTGCACTTATGCCCAGGCCTTAAGCCTAGCCCGCACTTGTGCCCAGGCCTTAAGCCTAGCCCGCACTTGTGCCCAGGCCTTAAGCCTAGCCCACACTTGTGCCTTTGCTTTAAGCCAAGCCCGCACTTGTGCCCAGGCCTTAAGCCTAGCCCGCACTTTTGCCCAGGCCTTAAGCCTAGCCCGCACTTGTGCCCAGGCCTTAAGCCTAGCCGGCACTTGTGCCTCCTGCCTTGATCCTAGCTAGCACTGCACTTGTGCCCAGGCCTTAATCCTAGCCCGCACTTGTGCCCAGGCCTTAAGTCTAGCCCGCACTTGTGCCCAGGCCTTAAGCCTAGCCCGCACTTGTGCCCAGGCCTTAATCCTAGCCCGCACTTGTGCCCAGGCCTTAATCCTAGCCCGCACTTGTGCCCAGGCCTTAAGCCTAGCCCGCACTTGTGCCCAGGCCTTAAGCCTAGCCCACACTTGTGCCCAGGCCATAAGCCTAGCCCGCACTTGTACCCAGGCCTTAAGCCTAGCCCGCACTTGTGCCCAGGCCTTAAGCCTAGACCGCACTTGTGCCTCCTGCCTTGATCCTAGCCAGCACTGCACTTGTGCCCAGGCCTTAAGCCTAGCCCGCACTTGTGCCCAGGCCTTAAGCCTAGCCTGCACTTGTGCCTCCTGCCTTGATCCTAGCCAGCACTGCACTTGTGCCCAGGCCTTAAGCCTAGCCCGCACTTGTGCCCAGGCCTTAAGCCTAGCCCGCACTTGTGCCCAGGCCTTAAGCCTAGCCCGCACTTGTGCCCAGGCCTTAAGCCTAGCCCGCACTTGTGCCCAGGCCTTAAGCCTAGCCTGCACTTTTGAGCCCCTTGAATGCTTGTTTTTTTGTTTTTGTCTTCAGCTTCATGTTGGTTATGCACATAGGGCCAGCTTTACGCTCTTCGCTCTTGTCCCGTCTGAATGCGCATGCACGACTGTAATTGGGGAAGAAGGCATTACCCATTTACGGAGGACAGACAAGAAGTGCCTGGTCGCTTGGAGCATGGAGTTATGGAGAGGCTCCGCACTGTACAACAAAGGATCTAGTCCTAAATGTCCAAGTACAGAGTAGAGGGGTGAAAGCTAGCTCTTCACCCCTATGGGTGCCTAACCCTTTATGCAAAGAGTGCAAAATGTTAGCTGAATGCCTTAAACCTAGCCAGCACTTGTGCCCATGCCTTAAGCCTAGCCAGCACTTGTGCCCCCTGCCTTGATCCTAGCCAGCACTGCACTTGTGCCCATGCCTTAAGCCTAGCCCGCACTTGTGCCCAGGCCTTAAACCTAGCTCGCACTTGTGCCCAGGCCTTAAGCCTAGCTGGCACTTGTGCCCATGCCTTAAGCCTAGCCGGCACTTGTGCCCAGGCCTTAAGCCTAGCTCACACTTGTGCCCAGGCCTTAAGCCTAGCTGGCACTTGTGCCCATGCCTTAAGCCTAGCCGGCACTTGTGCCCCCTGCCTTGATCCTAGTCAGCACTGCACTTGTGCCCCGGCCTTAAGCCTAGCCCGCACTTGTGCCCAGGCCTTAAGCCTAGCCCACACTTGTGCTCCTGCCTTAAGCCTAGCCCACACTTGTGCCTCTGCCTTAAGCCAAGCCCGAACTTGTGCCCAGGCCTTAAGTCTAGCCCGCACTTGTGCCCCGGCTGTAAGCCTAGCCCGCACTTGTGCCCCGGCCTTAAGCCTAGCCCGCACTTGTGCCCCGGCCTTAAGCCTAGCCCGCACTTGTGCCCGGCCTTAAGCCAAGCCCGCACTTGTGCCCCGGCCTTAAGCCAAGCCCGCACTTGTGCCCCTGCCTTAAGCCAAGCCCGCACTTGTGCCCCTGCCTTAAGCCAAGCCCGCACTTGTGCCCCTGCCTTAAGCCAAGCCCGCACTTGTGCCCCGGCTTTAAGCCTAGCCCGCACTTGTGCCCCGGCCTTAAGCCTAGCCCGCACTTGTACCCCGGCCTTAAGACTAGCCCGCACTTGTGCCCCTGCCTTAAGCCTAGCCCGCACTTGTGCCCCGGCCTTAAGCCTAGCCCGCACTTGTGCCCCGGCCTTAAGCCTAGCCCGCACTTGTGCCCCGGCCTTAAGCTAAGCCCGCACTTGGGCCCCGGCCTTAAGCCTAGCCTGCACTTGTGCCCAGGCCTTAAGCCTAGCCCGCACTTGTGCCCAGGCCTTATGCCTAGCCCGCACTTGTGCCCAGGCCTTAAGCCTAGCCCGCACTTGTGCCCAGGCCTTATGCCTAGCCCGCACTTGTGCCCCGGCCTTAAGCCTAGCCCGCACTTGTGCCCAGGCCTCAAGCCTAGTCCGCACTTGTGCCCAGGCCTCAAGCCTAGCCCGCACTTGTGCCCAGGCCTTAAGCCTAGTCCGCACTTGTGCCCAGGCCTTAAGCCTAGCCCGCATTTGTGCCCAGGCCTTATGCCTAGCCCGCACTTGTGCCCCGGCCTTAAGCCTAGCCCGCACTTGTGCCCCGGCCTTAAGCCTAGCCCGCACTTGTGCCCCGGACTTAAGCCTAGCCCGCACTTGTGCCCCGGCCTTAAGCCTAGCCCGCACTTGTGCCCCGGCCTTAAGCTAAGCCCGCACTTGTGCCCCGGCCTTAAGCCTAGCCCGCACTTGTGCCCCGGCCTTAAGCCTAGCCCGCACTTAAGCCTAGCCCGCACTTGTGCCCCGGCCTTAAGCCTAGCCCGCACTTGTGCCCCGGCTTTAAGACTAGCCCGCACTTGTGCCCCGGCCTTAAGCCTAGCCCGCACTTGTGCCCCGGCCTTAAGCCTAGCCCGCACTTGTGCCCCGGCCTTAAGCCTAGCCCGCACTTGTGCCCCGGCCTTAAGCCTAGCCCGCACTTGTGCCCCGGCCTTAAGCCTAGCCCGCACATGTGCCCCGGCCTTAAGCCTAGCCCGCACTTGTGCCCAAGCCTTATGCCTAGCCCGCACTTGTGCCCAGGCCTTAAGCCTAGCCCACACTTGTGCCCAGGCCTTATGCCTAGCCCGCACTTGTGCCCAGGCCTTAAGCCTAGCCCGCACTTGTGCCCAGGCCTTAAGCCTAGCAAGCACTTGTGCCCAGGCCTTAAGCCTAGCCCGCACTTGTGCCCAGGCCTTAAGCCTAGCAAGCACTTGTGCCCAGGCCTTAAGCCTAGCAAGCACTTGTGCCCAGGCCTTATGCCTAGCCCGCACTTGTGCCCAGGCCTTAAGCCTAGCCCGCACTTGTGCCCAGGCCTTAAGCCTAGCCCGCACTTGTGCCCAGGCCTTAAGCCTAGCCCGCACTTGTGCCCAGGCCTCAAGCCTAGCCTGCACTTGTGCCCAGGCCTCAAGCCTAGCCCGCACTTGTGCCCCGGCCTTAAGCCTAGCCCGCACTTGTGCCCCGGCCTTAAGCCTAGCCCGCACTTGTGCCCCGGCCTTAAGCCTAGCCCGCACTTGTGCCCCGGCCTCAAGCCTTAACCGCGTTTGTGCCCCGGCCTTAAGCCTAGCCCGCACTTGTACCCCGGCCTTAAGCCTGGCCCGCACCTGTGCCCCGGCCTTAAGCCTAGCCCGCACCTGTGCCCAGGCCTTAAGCCTAGCCCGCACCTGTGCCCAGGCCTTAAGCCTAGCCTGCACCTGTGCCCAGGCCTTAAGCCTAGCCTGCACTTTTGAGCCCCTTGAAAGCTTGTTTG
The DNA here is from genome assembly GCF_032444005.1 of Ranitomeya imitator. Lineage (NCBI taxonomy): Eukaryota > Metazoa > Chordata > Amphibia > Anura > Dendrobatidae > Ranitomeya > Ranitomeya imitator. Next base: position 317,071,154 of record NC_091284.1, read on the forward strand.
TTTTTGTATTCAGCTTCATGTTGGTTATGCACATAGGGCCAGCTTTACGCTCTTCGCTCTTGTCCCGTCTGAATGCGCATGCACGACTGTAATTGGGGAAGAAGGCATTACCCATTTACGGAGGACAGACAAGAAGTGCCTGGTCGCTTGGAGCATGGGGTTATGGAGAGGCTCCGCACTGTACAAAAAGGATCTAGTCCTAAATGTCCAAGTACAGAGTAGAGGGGTGAAAGCTAGCTCTTCACCCCTATGGGTGCCTAACCCTTTATGCAAAGAGAGCAAAGAGTTAGCTGTATGCCTTAAGCCTAGCCCGCACTTGTGCCCCGGCCTTAAGCCTAGCCCGCACTTGTGCCCCGGCCTTAAGCCTAGCCCGCACTTGTGCCCAGGCCTTAAGCCTAGCCCGCACTTGTGCCCAGGCCTTAAGCCTAGTCCGCACTTGTGCCCAGGCCTTAAGACAAGCCCGCACTTATGCCCGGCCTTAAGCCTAGCCCGCACTTGTGCCCCGGCCTTAAGCCTAGCCCGCACTTGTGCCCCGGCCTTAAGCCTAGCCCGCACTTGTGCCCCGGCCTTAAGCCTAGCCCGCACTTGTGCCCCGGCCTTAAGCCTAGCCCGCACTTGTGCCCCGGCCTTAAGCTTAGCCCGCACTTGTGCCCCGGCCTTAAGCCTAGCCCGCACTTGTGCCCCGGCCTTAAGCCTAGCCCGCACTTGTGCCCAGGCCTTAAGCCTAGCCCGCACTTGTGCCCAGGCCTTAAGCCTAGTCCGCACTTGTGCCCAGGCCTTAAGACAAGCCCGCACTTATGCCCGGCCTTAAGCCTAGCCCGCACTTGTGCCCCGGCCTTAAGCCTAGCCCGCACTTGTGCCCCGGCCTTAAGCCTAGCCCGCACTTGTGCCCCGGCCTTAAGCCTAGCCCGCACTTGTGCCCCGGCCTTAAGCCTAGCCCGCACTTGTGCCCCGGCCTTAAGCTAAGCCCGCACTTGTGCCCCGGCCTTAAGCCTAGCCCGCACTTGTGCCCCGGCCTTAAGCCTAGCCCGCACTTGTGCCCCGGCCTTAAGCCTAGCCCGCACTTGTGCCCCGGCCTTAAGCCTAGCCCGCACTTGTGCCCCGGCCTTAAGCCTAGCCCGCACTTAAGCCTAGCCCGCACTTGTGCCCCGGCCTTAAGCCTAGCCCGCACTTGTGCCCCGGCTTTAAGACTAGCCCGCACTTGTGCCCCGGCCTTAAGCCTAGCCCGCACTTGTGCCCCGGCCTTAAGCCTAGCCTGCACTTGTACCCCGGCCTTAAGCCTAGCCCGCACTTGTGCCCCGGCCTTAAGCCTAGCCCGCACTTGTGCCACGGCCTTAAGCCTAGCCCGCACTTGTGCCCCGGCCTTAAGCCTAGCCCGCACATGTGCCCCGGCCTTAAGCCTAGCCCGCACTTGTGCCCAGGCCTTAAGCCTAGCCCGCACTTGTGCCCAGGCCTTATGCCTAGCCCGCACTTGTGCCCAGGCCTTAAGCCTAGCCCGCACTTGTGCCCAGGCCTTATGCCTAGCCCGCACTTGTGCCCAGGCCTTAAGCCTAGCCCGCACTTGTGCCCAGGCCTTAAGCCTAGCCCGCACTTGTGCCCAGGCCTTAAGCCTAGCAAGCACTTGTGCCCAGGCCTTAAGCCTAGCCCGCACTTGTGCCCCGGCCTTATGCCTAGCCCGCACTTGTGCCCCGGCCTTAAGCCTAGCCCGCACTTGTGCCCCGGCCTTAAGCCTAGCCCGCACTTGTGCCCCGGCCTTAAGCCTAGCCCGCACTTGTGCCCCGGCCTCAAGCCTTAACCGCATTTGTGCCCCGGCCTTAAGCCTAGCCCGCACTTGTACCCCGGCCTTAAGCCTGGCCCGCACCTGTGCCCCGGCCTTAAGCCTAGCCCGCACCTGTGCCCAGGCCTTAAGCCTAGCCCGCACCTGTGCCCAGGCCTTAAGCCTAGCCTGCACCTGTGCCCAGGCCTTAAGCCTAGCCTGCACTTTTGAGCCCCTTGAAAGCTTGTTTGTTTTTGTATTCAGCTTCATGTTGGTTATGCACATAGGGCCAGCTTTACGCTCTTCGCTCTTGTCCCGTCTGAATGCGCATGCACGACTGTAATTGGGGAAGAAGGCATTACCCATTTACGGAGGACAGACAAGAAGTGCCTGGTCGCTTGGAGCATGGGGTTATGGAGAGGCTCCGCACTGTACAAAAAGGATCTAGTCCTAAATGTCCAAGTACAGAGTAGAGGGGTGAAAGCTAGCTCTTCACCCCTATGGGTGCCTAACCCTTTATGCAAAGAGAGCAAAGAGTTAGCTGTATGCCTTAAGCCTAGCCCGCACTTGTGCCCCGGCCTTAAGCCTAGCCCGCACTTGTGCCCAGGCCTTAAGCCTAGCCCGCACTTGTGCCCAGGCCTTAAGCCTAGTCCGCACTTGTGCCCAGGCCTTAAGACAAGCCCGCACTTGTGCCCGGCCTTAAGCCTAGCCCGCACTTGTGCCCCGGCCTTAAGCCTAGCCCGCACTTGTGCCCCGGCCTTAAGCCTAGCCCGCACTTGTGCCCCGGCCTTAAGCCTAGCCCGCACTTGTGCCCCGGCCTTAAGCCTAGCCCGCACTTGTGCCCCGGCCTTAAGCCTAGCCCGCACTTGTGCCCCGGCCTTAAGCCTAGCCCGCACTTGTGCCCCGGCCTTAAGCCTAGCCCGCACTTGTGCCCCGGCCTTAAGCCTAGCCCGCACTTGTGCCCTGGCCTTAAGCCTAGCCCGCACTTGTGCCCCGGCCTTAAGCCTAGCCCGCACTTGTGCCCCGGCCTTAAGCCTAGCCCGCACTTGTGCCCCGGCCTTAAGCCTAGCCCGCACTTGTGCCCCGGCCTTAAGCCTAGCCCGCACTTGTGCCCCGGCCTTAAGCTAAGCCCGCACTTGTGCCCCGGCCTTAAGCTAAGCCCGCACTTGTGCCCCGGCCTTAAGCTAAGCCCGCACTTTTGCCCCGGCCTTAAGCCTAGCCCGCACTTGTGCCCCGGCCTTAAGCCTAGCCCGCACTTGTGCCCCGGCCTTAAGCCTAGCCCGCACTTGTGCCCCGGCCTTAAGCCTAGCCCGCACTTGTGCCCCGGCCTTAAGCCTAGCCCGCACTTGTGCCCAGGCCTTAAGCCTAGCCCGCACTTGTGCCCAGGCCTTATGCCTAGCCCGCACTTGTGCCCAGGCCTTAAGCCTAGCCCGCACTTGTGCCCAGGCCTCAAGCCTAGCCCGCACTTGTGCCCAGGCCTTAAGCCTAGCCCGCACTTGTGCCCAGGCCTTAAGCCTAGCCCGCACTTGTGCCCAGGCCATAAGCCTAGCCCGCACTTGTGCCCAGGCCTTAAGCCTAGCCCGCACTTGTGCCCAGGCCTCAAGCCTAGCCCGCACTTCTGCCCAGGCCTTAAGCCTAGTCTGCACTTGTGCCCAGGCCTTAAGCCTAGCCCGCATTTGTGCCCAGGCCTTAAGCCTAGCCCGCACTTGTGCCCCGGCCTTAAGCCTAGCCCGCACTTGTGCACCGGCCTTAAGCCTAGCCCGCACTTGTGCCCCGGCCTTAAGCCTAGCCCGCACTTGTGCCCCGGACTTAAGCCTAGCCCGCACTTGTGCCCCGGCCTTAAGCCTAGCCCGCACTTGTGCCCCGGCCTTAAGCCTAGCCCGCACTTGTGCCCCGGCCTTAAGCCTAGCCCGCACTTGTGCCCCGGCCTTAAGCCTAGCCCGCACTTGTGCCCCGGCCTTAAGCCTAGCCCGCACTTGTGCCCCGGCCTTAAGCCTAGCCCGCACTTGTGCCCCGGCCTTAAGCCTAGCCCGCACTTGTGCCCCGGCCTTAAGCCTAGCCCGCACTTGTGCCCCGGCCTTAAGCCTAGCCCGCACTTAAGCCTAGCCCGCACTTGTGCCCCGGCCTTAAGCCTAGCCCGCACTTGTGCCCCGGCCTTAAGCCTAGCCCGCACTTGTGCCCCGGCCTTAAGCCTAGCCCGCACTTGTGCCCCGGCCTTAAGCCTAGCCCGCACTTGTACCCCGGCCTTAAGCCTAGCCCGCACTTGTGCCCCGGCCTTAAGCCTAGCCCGCACTTGTGCCCCGGCCTTAAGCCTAGCCCTCACTTGTGCCCCGGCCTTAAGCCTAGCCCGCACATGTGCCCCGGCCTTAAGCCTAGCCCGCACTTGTGCCCAGGCCTTAAGCCTAGCCCGCACTTGTGCCCAGGCCTTATGCCTAGCCCGCACTTGTGCCCAGGCCTTAAGCCTAGCCCGCACTTGTGCCCAGGCCTTATGCCTAGCCCGCACTTGTGCCCAGGCCTTAAGCCTAGCCCGCACTTGTGCCCAGGCCTTAAGCCTAGCCCGCACTTGTGCCCAGGCCTTAAGCCTAGCAAGCACTTGTGCCCAGGCCTTAAGCCTAGCCCGCACTTGTGCCCAGGCCTTAAGCCTAGCAAGCACTTGTGCCCAGGCCTTAAGCCTAGCAAGCACTTGTGTCCAGGCCTTATGCCTAGCCCGCACTTGTGCCCAGGCCTTAAGCCTAGCCCGCACTTGTGCCCCGGCCTTATGCCTAGCCCGCACTTGTGCCCCGGCCTTAAGCCTAGCCCGCACTTGTGCCCCGGCCTTAAGCCTAGCCCGCACTTGTGCCCCGGCCTTAAGCCTAGCCCGCACTTGTGCCCCGGCCTCAAGCCTTAACCGCATTTGTGCCCCGGCCTTAAGCCTAGCCCGCACTTGTACCCCGGCCTTAAGCCTGGCCCGCACCTGTGCCCCGGCCTTAAGCCTAGCCCGCACCTGTGCCCAGGCCTTAAGCCTAGCCCGCACCTGTGCCCAGGCCTTAAGCCTAGCCTGCACCTGTGCCCAGGCCTTAAGCCTAGCCTGCACTTTTGAGCCCCTTGAAAGCTTGTTTGTTTTTGTATTCAGCTTCATGTTGGTTATGCACATAGGGCCAGCTTTACGCTCTTCGCTCTTGTCCCGTCTGAATGCGCATGCACGACTGTAATTGGGGAAGAAGGCATTACCCATTTACGGAGGACAGACAAGAAGTGCCTGGTCGCTTGGAGCATGGGGTTATGGAGAGGCTCCGCACTGTACAAAAAGGATCTAGTCCTAAATGTCCAAGTACAGAGTAGAGGGGTGAAAGCTAGCTCTTCACCCCTATGGGTGCCTAACCCTTTATGCAAAGAGAGCAAAGAGTTAGCTGTATGCCTTAAGCCTAGCCCGCACTTGTGCCCCGGCCTTAAGCCTAGCCCGCACTTGTGCCCCGGCCTTAAGCCTAGCCCGCACTTGTGCCCAGGCCTTAAGCATAGCCCGCACTTGTGCCCAGGCCTTAAGCCTAGTCCGCACTTGTGCCCAGGCCTTAAGACAAGCCCGCACTTGTGCCCGGCCTTAAGCCTAGCCCGCACTTGTGCCCCGGCCTTAAGCCTAGCCCGCACTTGTGCCCCGGCCTTAAGCCTAGCCCGCACTTGTGCCCCGGCCTTAAGCCTAGCCCGCACTTGTGCCCCGGCCTTAAGCCTAGCCCGCACTTGTGCCCCGGCCTTAAGCCTAGCCCGCACTTGTGCCCCGGCCTTAAGCCTAGCCCGCACTTGTGCCCCGGCCTTAAGCCTAGCCCGCACTTGTGCCCCGGCCTTAAGCCTAGCCCGCACTTGTGCCCCGGCCTTAAGCCTAGCCCGCACTTGTGCCCCGGCCTTAAGCCTAGCCCGCACTTGTGCCCCGGCCTTAAGCCTAGCCCGCACTTGTGCCCCGGCCTTAAGCTAAGCCCGCACTTGTGCCCCGGCCTTAAGCTAAGCCCGCACTTGTGCCCCGGCCTTAAGCTAAGCCCGCACTTTTGCCCCGGCCTTAAGCCTAGCCCGCACTTGTGCCCCGGCCTTAAGCCTAGCCCGCACTTGTGCCCCGGCCTTAAGCCTAGCCCGCACTTGTGCCCCGGCCTTAAGCCTAGCCCGCACTTGTGCCCCGGCCTTAAGCCTAGCCCGCACTTGTGCCCAGGCCTTAAGCCTAGCCCGCACTTGTGCCCAGGCCTTATGCCTAGCCCGCACTTGTGCCCAGGCCTTAAGCCTAGCCCGCACTTGTGCCCAGGCCTCAAGCCTAGCCCGCACTTGTGCCCAGGCCTTAAGCCTAGCCCGCACTTGTGCCCAGGCCTTAAGCCTAGCCCGCACTTGTGCCCAGGCCATAAGCCTAGCCCGCACTTGTGCCCAGGCCTTAAGCCTAGCCCGCACTTGTGCCCAGGCCTCAAGTCTAGCCCGCACTTCTGCCCAGGCCTTAAGCCTAGTCTGCACTTGTGCCCAGGCCTTAAGCCTAGCCCGCATTTGTGCCCAGGCCTTAAGCCTAGCCCGCACTTGTGCCCCGGCCTTAAGCCTAGCCCGCACTTGTGCACCGGCCTTAAGCCTAGCCCGCACTTGTGCCCCAGCCTTAAGCCTAGCCCGCACTTGTGCCCCAGCCTTAAGCCTAGCCCGCACTTGTGCCCCGGCCTTAAGCCTAGCCCGCACTTGTGCCCAGGCCTTAAACCTAGCCCACACGTGTGCCCCGGCCTTAAGACTAGCCCGCACTTGTGCCCCGGCCTTAAGCCTAGCCCGCACTTGTGCCCCGGCCTTAAGCCTAGCCCGCACTTGTGCCCCGGCCTTAAGCCTAGCCCGCACTTGTGCCCAGGCCTTAAGCCTAGCCTGCACTTTTGAACCCCTTGAATGCTTGTTTGTTTGTTTTTGTCTTCAGCTTCATGTTGGTTAAGCACATAGGGCCAGCTTTACGCTCTTCGCTCTTTTCCCGTCTGAATGCGCATGCACGACTGTAATTTGGGAAGAAGGCATTACCCATTTACGGAGGACAGACAAGAAGTGCCTGGTCGCTTGGAGCATGGGGTTATGGAGAGGCTCCGCACTGTACAACAAAGGATCTAGTCCTAAATGTCCAAGTACAGAGTAGAGGGGTGAAAGCTAGCTCTTCACCCCTATGGGTGCCTAACCCTTTATGCAAAGAGTGCAAAGAGTTAGCTGTATGCCTTAAGCCTAGCCCGCACTTGTGCCCCGGCCTTAAGCCTAGCCCGCACTTGTGCCCCGGCCTTAAGCCTAGCCCGCACTTGTGCCCCGGCCTTAAGCCTAGCCCGCACTTGTGCCCCGGCCTTAAGCCTAGCCCGCACTTGTGCCCCGGCCTTAAGCCTAGCCCGCACTTGTGCCCCGGCCTTAAGCCTAGCCCGCACTTGTGCCCCGGCCTTAAGCCTAGCCCGCACTTGTGCCCCGGCCTTAAGCCTAGCCCGCACTTGTGCCCCTGCCTTAAGCCTAGCCCGCACTTGTGCCCCGGCCTTAAGCCTAGCCCGCACTTGTGCCCAGGCCTTAAGCCTAGCCCGCACGTGTGCCCAGGCCTTAAGCCTAGCCCGCACGTGTGCCCAGGCCTTAGGCCTAGCCCGCGCTTGTGCCCAGGCCTTAAGCCTAGCCCGCGCTTGTGCCCAGGCCTTAAGCCTAGCCCGCGCTTGTGCCCAGGCCTTAAGCCTAGCCCGCGCTTGTGCCCAGGCCTTAAGCCTAGCCCGCGCTTGTGCCCAGGCCTTAAGCCTAGCCCGCGCTTGTGCCCAGGCCTTAAGCCTAGCCCGCGCTTGTGCCCAGGCCTTAAGCCTAGCCCGCGCTTGTGCCCAGGCCTTAAGCCTAGCCCGTGCTTGTGCCCCGGCCTTAAGCCTAGCCCGCTCTTGTGCCCCGGCTTTAAGCCTAGCCCGTACTTGTGCCCCGGCCTTAAGCCTAGCCCGCACTTGTGCCCCGGCCTTAAGCCTAGCCCGCACTTGTGCCCCGGCCTTAAGCCTAGCCCGCACTTGTGCCCCGGCCTTAAGCCTAGCCCGCACTTGTGCCCCGGCCTTAAGCCTAGCCCGCACTTGTGCCCCGGCCTTAAGACTAGCCCGCACTTGTGCCCCGGCCTTAAGCCTAGCTCGCACTTGTGCCCCGGCCTTAAGCCTAGCCCGCACTTGTGCCCCGGCCTTAAGCCTAGCCCGCACTTGTGCCCCGGCCTTAAGCCTAGCCCGCACTTGTGCCCCGGCCTTAAGCCTAGCCCGCACTTGTGCCCCGGCCTTAAGCCTAGCCCGCACTTGTGCCCCGGCCTTAAGCCTAGCCCGCACTTGTGCCCAGGCCTTAAGCCTAGCCCGCACTTGTGCCCAGGCCTTATGCCTAGCCCGCACTTGTGCCCAGGCCTTAAGCCTAGCCCGCACTTGTGCCCCGGCCTTAAGCCTAGCCCGCACTTGTGCCCCGGCCTTAAGCCTAGCCCGCACTTGTGCCCCGGCCTTAAGCCTAGCCCGCACTTGTGCCCCGGCCTTAAGCCTAGCCCGCACTTGTGCCCCGGCCTTAAGCCTAGCCCGCACTTGTGCCCCGGCCTTAAGACTAGCCTGCACTTGTGCCCCGGCCTTAAGCCTAGCTCGCACTTGTGCCCCGGCCTTAAGCCTAGACCGCACTTGTGCCCCGGCCTTAAGCCTAGCCCGCACTTGTGCCCCGGCTTTAAGCCTAGCCCGCACTTGTGCCCCGGCCTTAAGCCTAGCCCGCACTTGTGCCCCGGCCTTAAGCCTAGCCCGCACTAGTGCCCCGGCCTTAATCCTAGCCCGCACTTGTGCCCCGGCCTTAAGCCTAGCCCGCACTTGTGCCCAGGCCTTAAGCCTAGCCCGCACTTGTGCCCAGGCCTTAAGCCTAGCCCGCACTTGTGCCCCGGCCTTAAGCCTAGCCCGCACTTGTGCCCACTCCTTAAGCCTAGCCCGCACTTGTGCCCAGGCCTTAAGCCTAGCCCGCACTTGTGCCCCGGCCTTAAGCCTAGCCCGCACTTGTGCCCCGGCCTTAAGCCTAGCCCGCACTTGTGCCCCGGCCTTAAGCCTAGCCCGCACTTGTGCCCCGGCCATAAGCCTAGCCCCCACTTGCGCCCCGGCCTTAAGCCTAGCCCCCACTTGCGCCTCGGCCTTAAGCCTAGCCCGCACTTGCGCCCAGGCCTTAAGCCTAGCCCGCACTTGTGCCCAGGCCTTAAGCCTAGCCCGCACTTGTGCCCCGGCCTTAAGCCTAGCCCGCACTTGTGCCCCGGCCTTAAGCCTAGCCCGCACTTGTGCCCCGGCCTTAAGCCTAGCCCGCACTTGTGCCCCGGCCATAAGCCTAGCCCCCACTTGCGCCCCGGCCTTAAGCCTAGCCCCCACTTGCGCCTCGGCCTTAAGCCTAGCCCGCACTTGCGCCCCGGCCTTAAGCCTAGCCCCCACTTGCGCCTCGGCCTTAAGCCTAGCCCGCACATGTGCCCCGGCCTTAAGCCTAGCCCGCACATGTGCCCCGGCCTTAAGCCTAGCCCGCACTTGTGCCCCGGCCTTAAGCCTAGCCCGCACTTGTGCCCCGGCCTTAAGCCTAGCCCGCACTTGTGCCCAGGCCTTAAGCCTAGCCCGCACTTGTGCCCCGGCCTTAAGCCTAGCCCGCACTTGTGCCCCGGCCTTAAGCCTAGCCCGCACTTGTGCCCCGGCCTTAAGCCTAGCCCGCACTTGTGCCCCGGCCTTAAGCCTAGCCCGCACTTGTGCCCCGGCCTTAAGCCTAGCCCGCACTTGTGCCCCGGCCTTAAGCCTAGCCCGCACTTGTGCCCCGGCCTTAAGCCTAGCCCGCACTTGTGCCCCGGCCTTAAGCCTAGCCCGCACTTGTGCCCCGGCCTTAAGCCTAGCCCGCACTTGTGCCCCGGCCTTAAGCCTAGCCCGCACTTGTGCCCCGGCCTTAAGCCTAGCCCGCACTTGTGCCCCGGCCTTAAGCCTAGCCCGCACTTGTGCCCCGGCCTTAAGCCTAGCCCGAACTTGTGCCCCGGCCTTAAGCCTAGCCCGCACTTGTGCCCCGGCCTTAAGCCTAGCCCGCACATGTGCCCCGGCCTTAAGCCTAGCCCGCACTTGTGCCCAGGCCTTAAGCCTAGCCCGCACTTGTGCCCAGGCCTTATGCCTAGCCCGCACTTGTGCCCAGGCCTTAAGCCTAGCCCGCACTTGTGCCCAGGCCTTATGCCTAGCCCGCACTTGTGCCCAGGCCTTAAGCCTAGCCCGCACTTGTGCCCAGGCCTTAAGCCTAGCAAGCACTTGTGCCCAGGCCTTAAGCCTAGCCCGCACTTGTGCCCAGGCCTTAAGCCTAGCAAGCACTTGTGCCCAGGCCTTAAGCCTAGCAAGCACTTGTGCCCAGGCCTTATGCCTAGCCCGCACTTGTGCCCAGGCCTTAAGCCTAGCCCGCACTTGTGCCCCGGCCTTATGCCTAGCCCGCACTTGTGCCCCGGCCTTAAGCCTAGCCCGCACTTGTGCCCCGGCCTTAAGCCTAGCCCGCACTTGTGCCCCGGCCTTAAGCCTAGCCTGCACTTGTGCCCCGGCCTCAAGCCTTAACCGCATTTGTGCCCTGGCCTTAAGCCTAGCCCGCACTTGTACCCCGGCCTTAAGCCTGGCCCGCACCTGTGCCCCTGCCTTAAGCCTAGCCCGCACCTGTGCCCAGGCCTTAAGCCTAGCCCGCACCTGTGCCCAGGCCTTAAGCCTAGCCCGCACCTGTGCCCAGGCCTTAAGCCTAGCCCGCACTTGTGCCCCGGCCTTAAGCCTAGCCCGCACTTGTGCCCCGGCCTTATGCCTAGCCCGCACTTGTGCCCCGGCCTTAAGCCTAGCCCGCACTTGTGCCCCGGCCTTAAGCCTAGCCCGCACTTGTGCCCCGGCCTTAAGCCTAGCCCGCACTTGTGCCCAGGCCTTAAGCCTAGCCCGCACTTGTGCCCCGGCCTTAAGCCTAGCCCGCACTTGTGCCCCGGCCTTAAGCCTAGCCCGCACTTGTGCCCCGGCCTTAAGCCTAGCCCGCACTTGTGCCCCGGCCTTAAGCCTAGCCCGCACTTGTGCCCCGGCCTTAAGCCTAGCCCGCACTTGTGCCCAGGCCTTAAGCCTAGCCCGCACTTGTGCCCAGGCCTTAAGCCTAGCCCGCACTTGTGCCCAGGCCTTAAGCCTAGCCTGCACTTTTGAACCCCTTGAATGCTTGTTTGTTTGTTTTTGTCTTCAGCTTCATGTTGGTTAAGCACATAGGGCCAGCTTTACGCTCTTCGCTCTTGTCCCGTCTGAATGCGCATGCACGACTGTAATTGGGGAAGAAGGCATTACCCATTTACGGAGGACAGACAAGAAGTGCCTGGCCGCTTGGAGCATGGGGTTATGGAGAGGCTCCGCACTGTACAACAAAGGATCTAGTCCTAAATGTCCAAGTACAGAGTAGAGGGGTGAAAGCTAGCTCTTCACCCCTATGGGTGCCTAACCCTTTATGCAAAGAGTGCAAAGAGTTAGCTGTATGCCATAAGCCTAGCCCGCACTTGTGCCCCGGCCTTAAGCCTAGCCCGCACTTGTGCCCCGGCCTTAAGCCTAGCCCGCACTTGTGCCCCGGCCTTAAGCCTAGCCCGCACGTGTGCCCAGGCCTTAGGCCTAGCCCGCACTTGTGCCCAGGCCTTAAGCCTAGCCCGCACTTGTGCCCAGGCCTTAAGCCTAGCCCGCACTTGTGCCCAGGCCTTAAGCCTAGCCCGCACTTGTGCCCAGGCCTTAAGCCTAGTCCGCACTTGTGCCCAGGCCTTAGGCCTAGCCCGCACTTGTGCCCAGGCCTTAAGCCTAGCCCGCACTTGTGCCCCGGCCTTAAGCCTAGCCCGCACTTGTGCCCCGGCCTTAAGCCTAGCCCGCACTTGTGCCCCGGCCTTAAGCCTAGCCCGCACTTGTGCCCCGGCCTTAAGCCTAGCCCGCACTTGTGCCCCGGCCTTAAGCCTAGCCCGCACTTGTGCCCAGGCCTTAAGCCTAGCCCGCACGTGTGCCCAGGCCTTAAGCCTAGCCCGCACGTGTGCCCAGGCCTTAGGCCTAGCCCGCGCTTGTGCCCAGGCCTTAAGCCTAGCCCGCGCTTGTGCCCAGGCCTTAAGCCTAGCCCGCAAATGTGCCCCGGCCTTAAGCCTAGCCCGCACTTGTGCCCCGGCTTTAAGCCTAGCCCGCACTTGTGCCCAGGCCTTAAGCCTAGCCCGCACTTGTGCCCAGTCCTTAAGCCTAGCCCGCTCTTGTGCCCAGGCCTTAAGCCTAGCCCGCACTTGTGCCCCGGCCTTAAGCCTAGCCCGCACTTGTGCCCCGGCCTTAAGCCTAGCCCGCACTTGTGCCCCGGCCTTAAGCCTAGCCCGCACTTGTGCCCCGGCCTTAAGCCTAGCTCGAACTTGTGCCCAGGCCTTAAGCCTAGCCCGCACTTGTGCCCAGGCCTTAAGCCTAGCCCGCACTTGTGCCCAGGCCTTAAGCCTAGCCCGCACTTGTGCCCAGGCCTTAAGCCTAGCCCGCACTTGTGCCCAGGCCTTAAGCCTAGCCCGCACTTGTGCCCAGGCCTTAAGCCTAGCCCGCACTTGTGCCCAGGCCTTAAGCCTAGCCCGCACTTGTGCCCAGGCCTTAAGCCTAGCCCGCACTTGTGCCCCGGCCTTAAGCCTAGCCCGCACTTGTGCCCCGGCCTTAAGCCTAGCCCGCACTTGTGCCCCGGCCTTAAGCCTAGCCCGCACTTGTGCCCCGGCCTTAAGACTAGCCCGCACTTGTGCCCCGGCCTTAAGCCTAGCTCGCACTTGTGCCCCGGCCTTAAGCCTAGCCCGCACTTGTGCCCCGGCCTTAAGCCTAGCCCGCACTTGTGCCCCGGCCTTAAGCCTAGCCCGCACTTGTGCCCCGGCCTTAAGCCTAGCCCGCACTTGTGCCCCGGCCTTAAGCCTAGCCCGCACTTGTGCCCCGGCCTTAAGCCTAGCCCGCACTTGTGCCTAGGCCTTAAGCCTAGCCCGCACTTGTGCCCAGGCCTTATGCCTAGCCCGCACTTGTGCCCAGGCCTTAAGCCTAGCCCGCACTTGTGCCCACTCCTTATGCCTAGCCCGCACTTGTGCCCAGGCCTTAAGCCTAGCCCGCACTTGTGCCCAGGCCTTAAGCCTAGCAAGCACTTGTGCCCAGGCCTTAAGCCTAGCCCGCACTTGTGCCCTGGCCTTAAGCCTAGCCCGCACTTGTGCCCCGGCCTTAAGCCTAGCCCGCACTTGTGCCCCGGCCTTAAGCCTAGCCCGCACTTGTGCCCCGGCCTTAAGCCTAGCCCGCACTTGTGCCCCGGCCTTAAGCCTAGCCCGCACTTGTGCCCCGGCCTTAAGCCTAGCCCGCACTTGTGCCCCGGCCATAAGCCTAGCCCCCACTTGCGCCCCGGCCTTAAGCCTAGCCCCCACTTGCGCCCCGGCCTTAAGCCTAGCCCCCACTTGCGCCTCGGCCTTAAGCCTAGCCCGCACTTGTGCCCAGGCCTTAAGCCTAGCCCGCACTTGTGCCCAGGCCTTAAGCCTAGCCCGCACTTGTGCCCAGGCCTTAAGCCTAGCCCGCACTTGTGCCCAGGCATTAAGCCAAGCCCGCACTTGTGCCCAGGCCTTAAGCCTAGCCCGCACTTGTGCCCAGGCCTTAAGCCTAGCCCGCACTTGTTCCCAGGCTCTAAGCCTAGCCCGCACTTGTGCCCAGGCCTTAAGTCTTGCCCGCACTTGTGCCCAGGCCTTAAGCCTAGCCCGCACTTGTTCCCCGGCCTTAAGCCTAGCCCGCACTTGTGCCCAGGCCTTAAGCCTAGCCCGCACATGTGCCCTGGCCTTAAGCCTAGCCCGCACTTGTGCCCCGGCCTTAAGCCTAGCCCGCACATGTGCCCCGGCCTTAAGCCTAGCCCTCACTTGTGCCCAGGCCTTAAGCCTAGCCCGCACTTGTGCCCAGGCCTTAAGCCTAGCCCGCACTTGTGCCCAGGCCTTAAGCCTAGCCCGCACTTGTGCCCAGGCCTTAAGCCTAGCCCGCACTTGTGCCCAGGCCTTAAGCCTAGCCTGCACTTTTGAACCCCTTGAATGCTTGTTTGTTTGTTTTTGTCTTCAGCTTCATGTTGGTTAAGCACATAGGGCCAGCTTTACGCTCTTCGCTCTTGTCCCGTCTGAATGCGCATGCACGACTGTAATTGGGGAAGAAGGCATTACCCATTTACGGAGGACAGACAAGAAGTGCCTGGTCGCTTGGAGCATGGGGTTATGGAGAGGCTCCGCACTGTACAACAAAGGATCTAGTCCTAAATGTCCAAGTACAGAGTAGAGGGGTGAAAGCTAGCTCTTCACCCCTATGGGTGCCTAACCCTTTATGCAAAGAGTTCAAAGAGTTAGCTGTATGCCTTAAGCCTAGCCCGCACTTGTGCCCAGGCCTTAAGCCTAGCCCACACTTGTGCCCCGGCCTTAAGCCTAGCCCGCACTTGTGCCCAGGCCTTAAGCCTAGCCCGCACTTGTGCCCAGGCCTTAAGCCTAGTCCGCACTTGTGCCCAGGCCTTAAGACAAGCCCGCACTTGTGCCCGGCCTTAAGCCTAGCCCGCACTTGTGCCCCGGCCTTAAGCCTAGCCCGCACTTGTGCCCCTGCCTTAAGCCTAGCCCGCACTTGTGCCCCTGCCTTAAGCCTAGCCCGCACTTGTGCCCCGGCCTTAAGCCTAGCCCGCACTTGTGCCCCGGCCTTAAGCCTAGCCCGCACTTGTGCCCCGGCCTTAAGCCTAGCCCGCACTTGTGCCCCGGCCTTAAGCCTAGCCCGCACTTGTGCCCCGGCCTTAACCCTAGCCCGCACTTGTGCCCCGGCCTTAAGCCTAGCCCGCACTTGTGCCCCGGCCTTAAGCCTAGCCCGCACTTGTGCCCTGGCCTTAAGCCTAACCCGCACTTGTGCCCCGGCCTTAAGCCTAGCCCGCACTTGTGCCCCGGCCTTAAGCCTAGCCCGCACTTGTGCCCCGGCCTTAAGCCTAGCCCGCACTTGTGCCCCGGCCTTAAGCCTAGCCCGCACTTGTGCCCCGGCCTTAAGCTAAGCCCGCACTTGTGCCCCGGCCTTAAGCTAAGCCCGCTCTTTTGCCCCGGCCTTAAGCCTAGCCCGCACTTTTGCCCCGGCCTTAAGCCTAGCCCGCACTTGTGCCCCGGCCTTAAGCCTAGCCCGCACTTGTGCCCCGGCCTTAAGCCTAGCCCGCACTTGTGCCCCGGCCTTAAGCCTAGCCCGCACTTGTGCCCAGGCCTTAAGGCTAGCCCGCACTTGTGCCCAGGCCTTAAGCCTAGCCCGCACTTGTGCCAAGGCCTCAAGCCTAGCCCGCACTTGTGCCCAGGCCTTAAGCCTAGCCCGCACTTGTGCCCAGGCCTTAAGCCTAGCCCGCACTTGTGCCCAGGCCATAAGCCTAGCCCGCACTTGTGCCCCGGCCTTAAGCCTAGCCCGCAGTTGTGCCCCGGCCTTAAGCCTAGCCCGCACATGTGCCCCGGCCTTAAGCCTAGCCCGCACTTGTGCCCAAGCCTTAAGCCTAGCCCGCACTTGTGCCCAGGCCTTATGCCTAGCCCGCACTTGTGCCCAGGCCTTAAGCCTAGCCCGCACTTGTGCCCAGGCCTTATGCCTAGCCCGCACTTGTGCCCAGGCCTTAAGCCTAGCCCGCACTTGTGCCCAGGCCTTAAGCCTAGCAAGCACTTGTGCCCAGGCCTTAAGCCTAGCCCGCACTTGTGCCCAGGCTTTAAGCCTAGCAAGCACTTGTGCCCAGGCCTTAAGCCTAGCAAGCACTTGTGCCCAGGCCTTATGCCTAGCCCGCACTTGTGCCCAGGCCTTAAGCCTAGCCCGCACTTGTGCCCCGGCCTTATGCCTAGCCCGCACTTGTGCCCCGGCCTTATGCCTAGCCCGCACTTGTGCCCCGGCCTTAAGCCTAGCCCGCACTTGTGCCCCGGCCTTAAGCCTAGCCCGCACTTGTGCCCCGGCCTTAAGCCTAGCCCGCACTTGTGCCCCGGCCTTAAGCCTAGCCCGCACTTGTGCCCCGGCCTTAAGCCTAGCCCGCACTTGTGCCCCGGCCTCAAGCCTTAACCGCATTTGTGCCCCGGCCTTAAGCCTAGCCCGCACTTGTACCCCGGCCTTAAGCCTGGCCCGCACCTGTGCCCCGGCCTTAAGCCTAGCCCGCACCTGTGCCCAGGCCTTAAGCCTAGCCCGCACCTGTGCCCAGGCCTTAAGCCTAGCCCGCACTTGTGCCCAGGCCTCAAGCCTAGCCCGCACTTGTGCCCAGGCCTCAAGCCTAGCCCGCACTTGTGCCCAGGCCTTAAGCCTAGCCCGCACTTGTGCCCAGGCCTTAAGCCTAGCCCGCACTTGTGCCCAGGCCATAAGCCTAGCCCGCACTTGTGCCCAGGCCTTAAGCCTAGCCTGCACTTGTGCCCAGGCCTCAAGCCTAGCCCGCACTTGTGCCCAGGCCTTAAGCCTAGTCTGCACTTGTGCCCAGGCCTTAAGCCTAGCCCGCATTTGTGCCCAGGCCTTAAGCCTAGCCCGCACTTGTGCCCCGGCCTTAAGCCTAGCCCGCACTTGTGCACCGGCCTTAAGCCTAGCCCGCACTTGTGCCCCGGCCTTAAGCCTAGCCCGCACTTGTGCCCCGGCCTTAAGCCTAGCCCGCACTTGTGCCCCGGCCTTAAGCCTAGCCCGCACTTGTACCCCGGCCTTAAGCCTGGCCCGCACCTGTGCCCCGGCCTTAAGCCTAGCCCGCACCTGTGCCCAGGCCTTAAGCCTAGCCCGCACCTGTGCCCAGGCCTTAAGCCTAGCCCGCACTTGTGCCCAGGCCTCAAGCCTAGCCCGCACTTGTGCCCAGGCCTCAAGCCTAGCCCGCACTTGTGCCCAGGCCTTAAGCCTAGCCCGCACTTGTGCCCAGGCCTTAAGCCTAGCCCGCACTTGTGCCCAGGCCATAAGCCTAGCCCGCACTTGTGCCCCGGCCTTAAGCTAAGCCCGCACTTGTGCCCCGGCCTTAAGCCTAGCCTGCACTTGTGCCCAGGCCTTAAGCCTAGCCCGCACTTGTGCCCAGGCCTTATGCCTAGCCCGCACTTGTGCCCAGGCCTTAAGCCTAGCCCGCACTTGTGCCCAGGCCTTATGCCTAGCCCGCACTTGTGCCCCGGCCTTAAGCCTAGCCCGCACTTGTGCCCCGGCCTTAAGCCTAGCCCACACTTGTGCCCCGGCCTTAAGCCTAGCCCGCACTTGTGCCCCGGCCTTAAGCCTAGCCCGCACTTGTGCCCAGGCCTTAAGCCTAGCCTGCACTTTTGAACCCCTTGAATGCTTGTTTGTTTGTTTTTGTCTTCAGCTTCATGTTGGTTAAGCACATAGGGCCAGCTTTACGCTCTTCTCTCTTGTCCCGTCTGAATGCGCATGCACGACTGTAATTTGGGAAGAAGGCATTACCCATTTACGGAGGACAGACAAGAAGTGCCTGGTCGCTTGGAGCATGGGGTTATGGAGAGGCTCCGCACTGTACAACAAAGGATCTAGTCCTAAATGTCCAAGTACAGAGTAGAGGGGTGAAAGCTAGCTCTTCACCCCTATGGGTGCCTAACCCTTTATGCAAAGAGTGCAAAGAGTTAGCTGTATGCCTTAAGCCTAGCCCGCACTTGTGCCCCGGCCTTAAGCCTAGCCCGCACTTGTGCCCCGGCCTTAAGCCTAGCCCGCACTTGTGCCCCGGCCTTAAGCCTAGCCCGCACTTGTGCCCCGGCCTTAAGCCTAGCCCGCACTTGTGCCCCGGCCTTAAGCCTAGCCCGCACTTGTGCCCCGGCCTTAAGCCAAGCCCGCACTTGTGCCCCGGCCTTAAGCCTAGCCCGCACTTGTGCCCCGGCCTTAAGCCTAGCCCGCACTTGTGCCCCGGCCTTAAGCCTTGCCCGCACTTGTGCCCCGGCCTTAAGCCTAGCCCGCACTTGTGCCCCGGCCTTAAGCCTAGCCCGCACTTGTGCCCCGGCCTTAAGCCTAGCCCGCACTTGTGCCCCGGCCTTAAGCCTAGCCCGCACTTGTGCCCCGGCCTTAAGCCTAGCCCGCACGTGTGCCCAGGCCTTAAGCCTAGCCCGCACGTGTGCCCAGGCCTTAGGCCTAGCCCGCGCTTGTGCCCAGGCCTTAAGCCTAGCCCGCGCTTGTGCCCAGGCCTTAAGCCTAGCCCGCAAATGTGCCCCGGCCTTAAGCCTAGCCCGCACTTGTGCCCCGGCTTTAAGCCTAGCCCGCACTTGTGCCCAGGCCTTAAGCCTAGCCCGCACTTGTGCCCAGTCCTTAAGCCTAGCCCGCTCTTGTGCCCAGGCCTTAAGCCTAGCCCGCACTTGTGCCCCGGCCTTAAGCCTAGCCCGCACTTGTGCCCCGGCCTTAAGCCTAGCCCGCACTTGTGCCCAGGCCTTAAGCCTAGCCCGCACTTGTGCCCCGGCCTTAAGCCTAGCCTGCACTTGTGCCCAGGCCTTAAGCCTAGCCCGCACTTGTGCCCAGGCCTTAAGCCTAGCCCGCACTTGTGCCCAGGCACTAAGCCTAGCCCGCACTTGTGCCCAGGCCTTATGCCTAGCCCGCACTTGTGCCCCGGCCTTAAGCCTAGCCCGCACTTGTGCCCCGGCCTTAAGCCTAGCCCACACTTGTGCCCCGGCCTTAAGCCTAGCCCGCACTTGTGCCCCGGCCTTAAGCCTAGCCCGCACTTGTGCCCAGGCCTTAAGCCTAGCCTGCACTTTTGAACCCCTTGAATGCTTGTTTGTTTGTTTTTGTCTTCAGCTTCATGTTGGTTAAGCACATAGGGCCAGCTTTACGCTCTTCGCTCTTGTCCCGTCTGAATGCGCATGCACGACTGTAATTTGGGAAGAAGGCATTACCCATTTACGGAGGACAGACAAGAAGTGCCTGGTCGCTTGGAGCATGGGGTTATGGAGAGGCTCCGCACTGTGCAACAAAGGATCTAGTCCTAAATGTCCAAGTACAGAGTAGAGGGGTGAAAGCTAGCTCTTCACCCCTATGGGTGCCTAACCCTTTATGCAAAGAGTGCAAAGAGTTAGCTGTATGCCATAAGCCTAGCCCGCACTTGTGCCCCGGCCTTAAGCCTAGCCCGCACTTGTGCCCAGGCCTTAAGCCTAGCCCGCACGTGTGCCCAGGCCTTAGGCCTAGCCCGCACTTGTGCCCAGGCATTAAGCCAAGCCCGCACTTGTGCCCAGGCCTTAAGCCTAGCCCGCACGTGTGCCCAGGCCTTAGGCCTAGCCCGCACTTGTGCCCAGGCATTAAGCCAAGCCCGCACTTGTGCCCAGGCCTTAAGCCTAGCCCGCACTTGTGCCCAGGCCTTAAGCCTAGCCCGCACGTGTGCCCAGGCCTTAAGCCTAGCCCGCACGTGTGCCCAGGCCTTAGGCCTAGCCCGCACTTGTGCCCAGGCCTTAATCCTAGCCCGCGCTTGTGCCCAGGCCTTAAGCCTAGCCCGCACTTGTGCCCAGGCCTTAAGCCTAGCCCGCACATGTGCCCCGGCCTTAAGCCTAGCCCGCACTTGTGCCCCGGCCTTAAGCCTAGCCCGCACTTGTGCCCCGGCCTTAAGCATAGCCCGCACTTGTGCCCCGGCCTTAAGCCTAGCCCGCACTTGTGCCCCGGCCTTAAGCCAAGCCCACACTTGTGCCCCGGCCTTAAGCCTAGCCCGCACTTTTGCCCCGGCCTTAAGCCTAGCCCGCACTTGTGCCCCGGCCTTAAGCCTAGCCCGCACTTGTGCCCCGGCCTTAAGCCTAGCCCGCACTTGTGCCCCGGCCTTAAGCCTAGCCCGCACTTGTGCCCCGGCCTTAAGCCTAGCCCGCACTTGTGCCCCCGCCTTAAGCCTAGCCCGCACTTGTGCCCCGGCCTTAAGCCTTGCCCGCACTTGTGCCCAGGCCTTAAGCCTAGCCCGCACTTGTGCCCAGGCCTTATGCCTAGCCCGCACTTGTGCCCAGGCCTTAAGCCTAGCCCGCACTTGTGCCCAGGCCTCAAGCCTAGCCCGCACTTGTGCCCAGGCCTTAAGCCTAGCCCGCACTTGTGCCCAGGCCTTAAGCCTAGCCCGCACTTGTGCCCAGGCCATAAGCCTAGCCCGCACTTGTGCCCAGGCCTTAAGCCTAGCCCGCACTTGTGCCCAGGCCTCAAGCCTAGCCCGCACTTGTGCCCAGGCCTCAAGCCTAGCCCGCACTTGTGCCCAGGCCTTAAGCCTAGCCTGCACTTGTGCCCAGGCCTTAAGCCTAGCCCGCATTTGTGCCCAGGCCTTAAGCCTAGCCCGCACTTGTGCCCCGGCCTTAAGCCTAGCCCGCACTTGTGCCCCGGCCTTAAGCCTAGCCCGCACTTGTGCCCCGGCCTTAAGCCTAGCCCGCACTTGTGCACCGGCCTTAAGCCTAGCCCGCACTTGTGCACCGGCCTTAAGCCTAGCCCGCACTTGTGCCCCGGCCTTAAGCCTAGCCCGCACTTGTGCCCCGGCCTTAAGCCTAGCCCGCACTTGTGCCCCGGCCTTAAGACTAGCCCGCACTTGTGCCCCGGCCTTAAGCCTAGCCCGCACTTGTGCCCCGGCCTTAAGCCTAGCCCGCACTTGTGCCCCGGCCTTAAGCCTAGCCCGCACTTGTGCCCCGGCCTTAAGCCTAGCCCGCACTTGTGCCCCGGCCTTAAGCCTAGCCCGCACTTGTGCCCCGGCCTTAAGCCTAGCCCGCACTTGTGCCCCGGCCTTAAGCCTAGCCCGCACTTGTGCCCCGGCCTTAAGCCTAGCCCGCACTTGTGCCCAGGCCTTAAGCCTAGCCTGCACTTTTGAACCCCTTGAATGCTTGTTTGTTTGTTTTTGTCTTCAGCTTCATGTTGGTTAAGCACATAGGGCCAGCTTTACGCTCTTCGCTCTTGTCCCGTCTGAATGCGCATGCACGACTGTAATTGGGGAAGAAGGCATTACCCATTTACGGAGGACAGACAAGAAGTGCCTGGTCGCTTGGAGCATGGGGTTATGGAGAGGCTCCGCACTGTACAACAAAGGATCTAGTCCTAAATGTCCAAGTACAGAGTAGAGGGGTGAAAGCTAGCTCTTCACCCCTATGGGTGCCTAACCCTTTATGCAAAGAGTGCAAAGAGTTAGCTGTATGCCTTAAGCCTAGCCCGCACTTGTGCCCCGGCCTTAAGCCTAGCCCGCACTTGTGCCCCGGCCTTAAGCCTAGCCCGCACTTGTGCCCCGGCCTTAAGCCTAGCCCGCACTTGTGCCCCGGCCTTAAGCCTAGCCCGCACTTGTGCCCCGGCCTTAAGCCTAGCCCGCACTTGTGCCCAGGCCTTAAGCCTAGCCCGCACTTGTGCCCAGGCCTTAAGCCTAGCCCGCACGTGTGCCCAGGCCTTAAGCCTAGCCCGCACGTGTGCCCAGGCCTTAGGCCTAGCCCGCACTTGTGCCCAGGCCTTAATCCTAGCCCGCGCTTGTGCCCAGGCCTTAAGCCTAGCCCGCACTTGTGCCCAGGCCTTAAGCCTAGCCCGCACATGTGCCCCGGCCTTAAGCCTAGCCCGCACTTGTGCCCCGGCCTTAAGCCTAGCCCGCACTTGTGCCCAGGCCTTAAGCCTAGCCCGCACTTGTGCCCAGGCCTTAAGCCTAGCCCGCTCTTGTGCCCAGGCCTTAAGCCTAGCCCGCTCTTGTGCCCAGGCCTTAAGCCTAGCCCGCACTTGTGCCCCGGCCTTAAGCCTAGCCCGCACTTGTGCCCCGGCCTTATGCCTAGCCCGCACTTGTGCCCCGGCCTTAAGCCTAGCCCGCACTTGTGCCCCGGCCTTAAGCCTAGCCCGAACTTGTGCCCAGGCCTTAAGCCTAGCCCGCACTTGTGCCCAGGCCTTAAGCCTAGCCCGCACTTGTGCCCAGGCCTTAAGCCTAGCCCGCACTTGTGCCCAGGCCTTAAGCCTAGCCCGCACTTGTGCCCACTCCTTATGCCTAGCCCGCACTTGTGCCCAGGCCTTAAGCCTAGCCCGCACTTGTGCCCAGGCCTTAAGCCTAGCAAGCACTTGTGCCCAGGCCTTAAGCCTAGCCCGCACTTGTGCCCTGGCCTTAAGCCTAGCCCGCACTTGTGCCCCGGCCTTAAGCCTAGCCCGCACTTGTGCCCCGGCCTTAAGCCTAGCCCGCACTTGTGCCCCGGCCTTAAGCCTAGCCCGCACTTGTGCCCCGGCCTTAAGCCTAGCCCGCACTTGTGCCCCGGCCTTAAGCCTAGCCCGCACTTGTGCCCCGGCCTTAAGCCTAGCCCGCACTTGTGCCCCGGCCTTAAGCCTAGCCCGCACTTGTGCCCCGGCCATAAGCCTAGCCCCCACTTGCGCCCCGGCCTTAAGCCTAGCCCCCACTTGCGCCCCGGCCTTAAGCCTAGCCCCCACTTGCGCCTCGGCCTTAAGCCTAGCCCGCACTTGTGCCCAGGCCTTAAGCCTAGCCCGCACTTGTGCCCAGGCCTTAAGCCTAGCCCGCACTTGTGCCCAGGCCTTAAGCCTAGCCCGCACTTGTGCCCAGGCATTAAGCCAAGCCCGCACTTGTGCCCAGGCCTTAAGCCTAGCCCGCACTTGTGCCCAGGCCTTAAGCCTAGCCCGCACTTGTTCCCAGGCTCTAAGCCTAGCCCGCACTTGTGCCCAGGCCTTAAGTCTTGCCCGCACTTGTGCCCAGGCCTTAAGCCTAGCCCGCACTTGTTCCCCGGCCTTAAGCCTAGCCCGCACTTGTGCCCAGGCCTTAAGCCTAGCCCGCACATGTGCCCCGGCCTTAAGCCTAGCCCGCACTTGTGCCCCGGCCTTAAGCCTAGCCCGCACATGTGCCCCGGCCTTAAGCCTAGCCCTCACTTGTGCCCAGGCCTTAAGCCTAGCCCGCACTTGTGCCCAGGCCTTAAGCCTAGCCCGCACTTGTGCCCAGGCCTTAAGCCTAGCCCGCACTTGTGCCCAGGCCTTAAGCCTAGCCCGCACTTGTGCCCAGGCCTTAAGCCTAGCCTGCACTTTTGAACCCCTTGAATGCTTGTTTGTTTGTTTTTGTCTTCAGCTTCATGTTGGTTAAGCACATAGGGCCAGCTTTACGCTCTTCGCTCTTGTCCCGTCTGAATGCGCATGCACGACTGTAATTGGGGAAGAAGGCATTACCCATTTACGGAGGACAGACAAGAAGTGCCTGGTCGCTTGGAGCATGGGGTTATGGAGAGGCTCCGCACTGTGCAACAAAGGATCTAGTCCTAAATGTCCAAGTACAGAGTAGAGGGGTGAAAGCTAGCTCTTCACCCCTATGGGTGCCTAACCCTTTATGCAAAGAGTGCAAAGAGTTAGCTGTATGCCATAAGCCTAGCCCGCACTTGTGCCCCGGCCTTAAGCCTAGCCCGCACTTGTGCCCCGGCCTTAAGCCTAGCTCGAACTTGTGCCCAGGCCTTAAGCCTAGCCCGCACTTGTGCCCAGGCCTTAAGCCTAGCCCGCACTTGTGCCCAGGCCTTAAGCCTAGCCCGCACTTGTGCCCAGGCCTTAAGCCTAGCCCGCACTTGTGCCCAGGCCTTAAGCCTAGCCCGCACTTGTGCCCAGGCCTTAAGCCTAGCCCGCACTTGTGCCCAGGCCTTAAGCCTAGCCCGCACTTGTGCCCAGGCCTTAAGCCTAGCCCGCACTTGTGCCCCGGCCTTAAGCCTAGCCCGCACTTGTGCCCCGGCCTTAAGCCTAGCCCGCACTTGTGCCCCGGCCTTAAGCCTAGCCCGCACTTGTGCCCCGGCCTTAAGCCTAGCCCGCACTTGTGCCCCGGCCTTAAGACTAGCCCGCACTTGTGCCCCGGCCTTAAGCCTAGCTCGCACTTGTGCCCCGGCCTTAAGCCTAGCCCGCACTTGTGCCCCGGCCTTAAGCCTAGCCCGCACTTGTGCCCCGGCCTTAAGCCTAGCCCGCACTTGTGCCCCGGCCTTAAGCCTAGCCCGCACTTGTGCCCCGGCCTTAAGCCTAGCCCGCACTTGTGCCCCGGCCTTAAGCCTAGCCCGCACTTGTGCCTAGGCCTTAAGCCTAGCCCGCACTTGTGCCCAGGCCTTATGCCTAGCCCGCACTTGTGCCCAGGCCTTAAGCCTAGCCCGCACTTGTGCCCACTCCTTATGCCTAGCCCGCACTTGTGCCCAGGCCTTAAGCCTAGCCCGCACTTGTGCCCAGGCCTTAAGCCTAGCAAGCACTTGTGCCCAGGCCTTAAGCCTAGCCCGCACTTGTGCCCTGGCCTTAAGCCTAGCCCGCACTTGTGCCCCGGCCTTAAGCCTAGCCCGCACTTGTGCCCCGGCCTTAAGCCTAGCCCGCACTTGTGCCCCGGCCTTAAGCCTAGCCCGCACTTGTGCCCCGGCCTTAAGCCTAGCCCGCACTTGTGCCCCGGCCTTAAGCCTAGCCCGCACTTGTGCCCCGGCCTTAAGCCTAGCCCGCACTTGTGCCCCGGCCATAAGCCTAGCCCCCACTTGCGCCCCGGCCTTAAGCCTAGCCCCCACTTGCGCCCCGGCCTTAAGCCTAGCCCCCACTTGCGCCTCGGCCTTAAGCCTAGCCCGCACTTGTGCCCAGGCCTTAAGCCTAGCCCGCACTTGTGCCCAGGCCTTAAGCCTAGCCCGCACTTGTGCCCAGGCCTTAAGCCTAGCCTGCACTTTTGAACCCCTTGAATGCTTGTTTGTTTGTTTTTGTCTTCAGCTTCATGTTGGTTAAGCACATAGGGCCAGCTTTACGCTCTTCGCTCTTGTCCCGTCTGAATGCGCATGCACGACTGTAATTGGGGAAGAAGGCATTACCCATTTACGGAGGACAGACAAGAAGTGCCTGGTCGCTTGGAGCATGGGGTTATGGAGAGGCTCCGCACTGTACAACAAAGGATCTAGTCCTAAATGTCCAAGTACAGAGTAGAGGGGTGAAAGCTAGCTCTTCACCCCTATGGGTGCCTAACCCTTTATGCAAAGAGTGCAAAGAGTTAGCTGTATGCCTTAAGCCTAGCCCGCACTTGTGCCCCGGCCTTAAGCCTAGCCCGCACTTGTGCCCCGGCCTTAAGCCTAGCCCGCACTTGTGCCCCGGCCTTAAGCCTAGCCCGCACTTGTGCCCCGGCCTTAAGCCTAGCCCGCACTTGTGCCCCGGCCTTAAGCCTAGCCCGCACTTGTGCCCCGGCCTTAAGCCTAGCCCGCACTTGTGCCCAGGCCTTAAGCCTAGCCCGCACTTGTGCCCAGGCCTTAAGCCTAGCCCGCACGTGTGCCCAGGCCTTAAGCCTAGCCCGCACGTGTGCCCAGGCCTTAGGCCTAGCCCGCACTTGTGCCCAGGCCTTAATCCTAGCCCGCGCTTGTGCCCAGGCCTTAAGCCTAGCCCGCACTTGTGCCCAGGCCTTAAGCCTAGCCCGCACATGTGCCCCGGCCTTAAGCCTAGCCCGCACTTGTGCCCCGGCCTTAAGCCTAGCCCGCACTTGTGCCCAGGCCTTAAGCCTAGCCCGCACTTGTGCCCAGGCCTTAAGCCTAGCCCGCTCTTGTGCCCAGGCCTTAAGCCTAGCCCGCTCTTGTGCCCAGGCCTTAAGCCTAGCCCGCACTTGTGCCCCGGCCTTAAGCCTAGCCCGCACTTGTGCCCCGGCCTTATGCCTAGCCCGCACTTGTGCCCCGGCCTTAAGCCTAGCCCGCACTTGTGCCCCGGCCTTAAGCCTAGCCCGAACTTGTGCCCAGGCCTTAAGCCTAGCCCGCACTTGTGCCCAGGCCTTAAGCCTAGCCCGCACTTGTGCCCAGGCCTTAAGCCTAGCCCGCACTTGTGCCCAGGCCTTAAGCCTAGCCCGCACTTGTGCCCACTCCTTATGCCTAGCCCGCACTTGTGCCCAGGCCTTAAGCCTAGCCCGCACTTGTGCCCAGGCCTTAAGCCTAGCAAGCACTTGTGCCCAGGCCTTAAGCCTAGCCCGCACTTGTGCCCTGGCCTTAAGCCTAGCCCGCACTTGTGCCCCGGCCTTAAGCCTAGCCCGCACTTGTGCCCCGGCCTTAAGCCTAGCCCGCACTTGTGCCCCGGCCTTAAGCCTAGCCCGCACTTGTGCCCCGGCCTTAAGCCTAGCCCGCACTTGTGCCCCGGCCTTAAGCCTAGCCCGCACTTGTGCCCCGGCCTTAAGCCTAGCCCGCACTTGTGCCCCGGCCTTAAGCCTAGCCCGCACTTGTGCCCCGGCCATAAGCCTAGCCCCCACTTGCGCCCCGGCCTTAAGCCTAGCCCCCACTTGCGCCCCGGCCTTAAGCCTAGCCCCCACTTGCGCCGCGGCCTTAAGCCTAGCCCGCACTTGTGCCCAGGCCTTAAGCCTAGCCCGCACTTGTGCCCAGGCCTTAAGCCTAGCCCGCACTTGTGCCCAGGCCTTAAGCCTAGCCCGCACTTGTGCCCAGGCATTAAGCCAAGCCCGCACTTGTGCCCAGGCCTTAAGCCTAGCCCGCACTTGTGCCCAGGCCTTAAGCCTAGCCCGCACTTGTTCCCAGGCTCTAAGCCTAGCCCGCACTTGTGCCCAGGCCTTAAGTCTTGCCCGCACTTGTGCCCAGGCCTTAAGCCTAGCCCGCACTTGTTCCCCGGCCTTAAGCCTAGCCCGCACTTGTGCCCAGGCCTTAAGCCTAGCCCGCACATGTGCCCCGGCCTTAAGCCTAGCCCGCACTTGTGCCCCGGCCTTAAGCCTAGCCCGCACATGTGCCCCGGCCTTAAGCCTAGCCCTCACTTGTGCCCAGGCCTTAAGCCTAGCCCGCACTTGTGCCCAGGCCTTAAGCCTAGCCCGCACTTGTGCCCAGGCCTTAAGCCTAGCCCGCACTTGTGCCCAGGCCTTAAGCCTAGCCCGCACTTGTGCCCAGGCCTTAAGCCTAGCCTGCACTTTTGAACCCCTTGAATGCTTGTTTGTTTGTTTTTGTCTTCAGCTTCATGTTGGTTAAGCACATAGGGCCAGCTTTACGCTCTTCGCTCTTGTCCCGTCTGAATGCGCATGCACGACTGTAATTGGGGAAGAAGGCATTACCCATTTACGGAGGACAGACAAGAAGTGCCTGGTCGCTTGGAGCATGGGGTTATGGAGAGGCTCCGCACTGTGCAACAAAGGATCTAGTCCTAAATGTCCAAGTACAGAGTAGAGGGGTGAAAGCTAGCTCTTCACCCCTATGGGTGCCTAACCCTTTATGCAAAGAGTGCAAAGAGTTAGCTGTATGCCATAAGCCTAGCCCGCACTTGTGCCCCGGCCTTAAGCCTAGCCCGCACTTGTGCCCCGGCCTTAAGCCTAGCTCGAACTTGTGCCCAGGCCTTAAGCCTAGCCCGCACTTGTGCCCAGGCCTTAAGCCTAGCCCGCACTTGTGCCCAGGCCTTAAGCCTAGCCCGCACTTGTGCCCAGGCCTTAAGCCTAGCCCGCACTTGTGCCCAGGCCTTAAGCCTAGCCCGCACTTGTGCCCAGGCCTTAAGCCTAGCCCGCACTTGTGCCCAGGCCTTAAGCCTAGCCCGCACTTGTGCCCAGGCCTTAAGCCTAGCCCGCACTTGTGCCCAGGCCTTAAGCCTAGCCCGCACTTGTGCCCCGGCCTTAAGCCTAGCCCGCACTTGTGCCCCGGCCTTAAGCCTAGCCCGCACTTGTGCCCCGGCCTTAAGCCTAGCCCGCACTTGTGCCCCGGCCTTAAGCCTAGCCCGCACTTGTGCCCCGGCCTTAAGACTAGCCCGCACTTGTGCCCCGGCCTTAAGCCTAGCTCGCACTTGTGCCCCGGCCTTAAGCCTAGCCCGCACTTGTGCCCCGGCCTTAAGCCTAGCCCGCACTTGTGCCCCGGCCTTAAGCCTAGCCCGCACTTGTGCCCCGGCCTTAAGCCTAGCCCGCACTTGTGCCCCGGCCTTAAGCCTAGCCCGCACTTGTGCCCCGGCCTTAAGCCTAGCCCGCACTTGTGCCTAGGCCTTAAGCCTAGCCCGCACTTGTGCCCAGGCCTTATGCCTAGCCCGCACTTGTGCCCAGGCCTTAAGCCTAGCCCGCACTTGTGCCCACTCCTTATGCCTAGCCCGCACTTGTGCCCAGGCCTTAAGCCTAGCCCGCACTTGTGCCCAGGCCTTAAGCCTAGCAAGCACTTGTGCCCAGGCCTTAAGCCTAGCCCGCACTTGTGCCCTGGCCTTAAGCCTAGCCCGCACTTGTGCCCCGGCCTTAAGCCTAGCCCGCACTTGTGCCCCGGCCTTAAGCCTAGCCCGCACTTGTGCCCCGGCCTTAAGCCTAGCCCGCACTTGTGCCCCGGCCTTAAGCCTAGCCCGCACTTGTGCCCCGGCCTTAAGCCTAGCCCGCACTTGTGCCCCGGCCTTAAGCCTAGCCCGCACTTGTGCCCCGGCCTTAAGCCTAGCCCGCACTTGTGCCCCGGCCATAAGCCTAGCCCCCACTTGCGCCCCGGCCTTAAGCCTAGCCCCCACTTGCGCCCCGGCCTTAAGCCTAGCCCCCACTTGCGCCTCGGCCTTAAGCCTAGCCCGCACTTGTGCCCAGGCCTTAAGCCTAGCCCGCACTTGTGCCCAGGCCTTAAGCCTAGCCCGCACTTGTGCCCAGGCCTTAAGCCTAGCCCGCACTTGTGCCCAGGCATTAAGCCAAGCCCGCACTTGTGCCCAGGCCTTAAGCCTAGCCCGCACTTGTGCCCAGGCCTTAAGCCTAGCCCGCACTTGTTCCCAGGCTCTAAGCCTAGCCCGCACTTGTGCCCAGGCCTTAAGTCTTGCCCGCACTTGTGCCCAGGCCTTAAGCCTAGCCCGCACTTGTTCCCCGGCCTTAAGCCTAGCCCGCACTTGTGCCCAGGCCTTAAGCCTAGCCCGCACATGTGCCCCGGCCTTAAGCCTAGCCCGCACTTGTGCCCCGGCCTTAAGCCTAGCCCGCACATGTGCCCCGGCCTTAAGCCTAGCCCTCACTTGTGCCCAGGCCTTAAGCCTAGCCCGCACTTGTGCCCAGGCCTTAAGCCTAGCCCGCACTTGTGCCCAGGCCTTAAGCCTAGCCCGCACTTGTGCCCAGGCCTTAAGCCTAGCCCGCACTTGTGCCCAGGCCTTAAGCCTAGCCTGCACTTTTGAACCCCTTGAATGCTTGTTTGTTTGTTTTTGTCTTCAGCTTCATGTTGGTTAAGCACATAGGGCCAGCTTTACGCTCTTCGCTCTTGTCCCGTCTGAATGCGCATGCACGACTGTAATTGGGGAAGAAGGCATTACCCATTTACGGAGGACAGACAAGAAGTGCCTGGTCGCTTGGAGCATGGGGTTATGGAGAGGCTCCGCACTGTGCAACAAAGGATCTAGTCCTAAATGTCCAAGTACAGAGTAGAGGGGTGAAAGCTAGCTCTTCACCCCTATGGGTGCCTAACCCTTTATGCAAAGAGTGCAAAGAGTTAGCTGTATGCCATAAGCCTAGCCCGCACTTGTGCCCCGGCCTTAAGCCTAGCCCGCACTTGTGCCCAGGCCTTAAGCCTAGCCCGCACGTGTGCCCAGGCCTTAGGCCTAGCCCGCACTTGTGCCCAGGCATTAAGCCAAGCCCGCACTTGTGCCCAGGCCTTAAGCCTAGCCCGCACGTGTGCCCAGGCCTTAGGCCTAGCCCGCACTTGTGCCCAGGCATTAAGCCAAGCCCGCACTTGTGCCCAGGCCTTAAGCCTAGCCCGCACTTGTGCCCAGGCCTTAAGCCTAGCCCGCACTTGTGCCCAGGCCTTAAGCCTAGCCCGCACGTGTGCCCAGGCCTTAGGCCTAGCCCGCACTTGTGCCCAGGCCTTAATCCTAGCCCGCGCTTGTGCCCAGGCCTTAAGCCTAGCCCGCACTTGTGCCCAGGCCTTAAGCCTAGCCCGCACATGTGCCCCGGCCTTAAGCCTAGCCCGCACTTGTGCCCCGGCCTTAAGCCTAGCCCGCACTTGTGCCCCGGCCTTAAGCATAGCCCGCACTTGTGCCCCGGCCTTAAGCCTAGCCCGCACTTGTGCCCCGGCCTTAAGCCAAGCCCACACTTGTGCCCCGGCCTTAAGCCTAGCCCGCACTTTTGCCCCGGCCTTAAGCCTAGCCCGCACTTGTGCCCCGGCCTTAAGCCTAGCCCGCACTTGTGCCCCGGCCTTAAGCCTAGCCCGCACTTGTGCCCCGGCCTTAAGCCTAGCCCGCACTTGTGCCCCGGCCTTAAGCCTAGCCCGCACTTGTGCCCCGGCCTTAAGCCTTGCCCGCACTTGTGCCCAGGCCTTAAGCCTAGCCCGCACTTGTGCCCAGGCCTTATGCCTAGCCCGCACTTGTGCCCAGGCCTTAAGCCTAGCCCGCACTTGTGCCCAGGCCTCAAGCCTAGCCCGCACTTGTGCCCAGGCCTTAAGCCTAGCCCGCACTTGTGCCCAGGCCTTAAGCCTAGCCCGCACTTGTGCCCAGGCCATAAGCCTAGCCCGCACTTGTGCCCAGGCCTTAAGCCTAGCCCGCACTTGTGCCCAGGCCTCAAGCCTAGCCCGCACTTGTGCCCAGGCCTCAAGCCTAGCCCGCACTTGTGCCCAGGCCTTAAGCCTAGCCTGCACTTGTGCCCAGGCCTTAAGCCTAGCCCGCATTTGTGCCCAGGCCTTAAGCCTAGCCCGCACTTGTGCCCCGGCCTTAAGCCTAGCCCGCACTTGTGCCCCGGCCTTAAGCCTAGCCCGCACTTGTGCCCGGCCTTAAGCCTAGCCCGCACTTGTGCACCGGCCTTAAGCCTAGCCCGCACTTGTGCCCCGGCCTTAAGCCTAGCCCGCACTTGTGCCCCGGCCTTAAGCCTAGCCCGCACTTGTGCCCCGGCCTTAAGCCTAGCCCGCACTTGTGCCCCGGCCTTAAGACTAGCCCGCACTTGTGCCCCGGCCTTAAGCCTAGCCCGCACTTGTGCCCCGGCCTTAAGCCTAGCCCGCACTTGTGCCCCGGCCTTAAGCCTAGCCCGCACTTGTGCCCCGGCCTTAAGCCTAGCCCGCACTTGTGCCCCGGCCTTAAGCCTAGCCCGCACTTGTGCCCCGGCCTTAAGCCTAGCCCGCACTTGTGCCCCGGCCTTAAGCCTAGCCCGCACTTGTGCCCCGGCCTTAAGCCTAGCCCGCACTTGTGCCCAGGCCTTAAGCCTAGCCTGCACTTTTGAACCCCTTGAATGCTTGTTTGTTTGTTTTTGTCTTCAGCTTCATGTTGGTTAAGCACATAGGGCCAGCTTTACGCTCTTCGCTCTTGTCCCGTCTGAATGCGCATGCACGACTGTAATTGGGGAAGAAGGCATTACCCATTTACGGAGGACAGACAAGAAGTGCCTGGTCGCTTGGAGCATGGGGTTATGGAGAGGCTCCGCACTGTACAACAAAGGATCTAGTCCTAAATGTCCAAGTACAGAGTAGAGGGGTGAAAGCTAGCTCTTCACCCCTATGGGTGCCTAACCCTTTATGCAAAGAGTGCAAAGAGTTAGCTGTATGCCTTAAGCCTAGCCCGCACTTGTGCCCCGGCCTTAAGCCTAGCCCGCACTTGTGCCCCGGCCTTAAGCCTAGCCCGCACTTGTGCCCCGGCCTTAAGCCTAGCCCGCACTTGTGCCCCGGCCTTAAGCCTAGCCCGCACTTGTGCCCAGGCCTTAAGCCTAGCCCGCACTTGTGCCCAGGCCTTAAGCCTAGCCCGCACGTGTGCCCAGGCCTTAAGCCTAGCCCGCACGTGTGCCCAGGCCTTAGGCCTAGCCCGCACTTGTGCCCAGGCCTTAATCCTAGCCCGCGCTTGTGCCCAGGCCTTAAGCCTAGCCCGCACTTGTGCCCAGGCCTTAAGCCTAGCCCGCACATGTGCCCCGGCCTTAAGCCTAGCCCGCACTTGTGCCCCGGCCTTAAGCCTAGCCCGCACTTGTGCCCAGGCCTTAAGCCTAGCCCGCTCTTGTGCCCAGGCCTTAAGCCTAGCCCGCTCTTGTGCCCAGGCCTTAAGCCTAGCCCGCACTTGTGCCCCGGCCTTAAGCCTAGCCCGCACTTGTGCCCCGGCCTTAAGCCTAGCCCGCACTTGTGCCCCGGCCTTAAGCCTAGCCCGCACTTGTGCCCCGGCCTTAAGCCTAGCCCGCACTTGTGCCCAGGCCTTAAGCCTAGCCCGCACTTGTGCCCAGGCCTTAAGCCTAGCCCGCACTTGTGCCCAGGCCTTAAGCCTAGCCCGCACTTGTGCCCAGGCCTTAAGCCTAGCCCGCACTTGTGCCCACTCCTTATGCCTAGCCCGCACTTGTGCCCAGGCCTTAAGCCTAGCCCGCACTTGTGCCCAGGCCTTAAGCCTAGCAAGCACTTGTGCCCAGGCCTTAAGCCTAGCCCGCACTTGTGCCCTGGCCTTAAGCCTAGCCCGCACTTGTGCCCCGGCCTTAAGCCTAGCCCGCACTTGTGCCCCGGCCTTAAGCCTAGCCCGCACTTGTGCCCCGGCCTTAAGCCTAGCCCGCACTTGTGCCCCGGCCTTAAGCCTAGCCCGCACTTGTGCCCCGGCCTTAAGCCTAGCCCGCACTTGTGCCCCGGCCTTAAGCCTAGCCCGCACTTGTGCCCCGGCCATAAGCCTAGCCCCCACTTGCGCCCCGGCCTTAAGCCTAGCCCCCACTTGCGCCCCGGCCTTAAGCCTAGCCCCCACTTGCGCCCCGGCCTTAAGCCTAGCCCGCACTTGTGCCCAGGCCTTAAGCTTAGCCCGCACTTGTGCCCAGGCCTTAAGCCTAGCCCGCACTTGTGCCCAGGCCTTAAGCCTAGCCCGCACTTGTGCCCAGGCATTAAGCCAAGCCCGCACTTGTGCCCAGGCCTTAAGCCTAGCCCGCACTTGTGCCCAGGCCTTAAGCCTAGCCCGCACTTGTTCCCAGGCTCTAAGCCTAGCCCGCACTTGTGCCCAGGCCTTAAGACTTGCCCGCACTTGTGCCCAGGCCTTAAGCCTAGCCCGCACTTGTTCCCCGGCCTTAAGCCTAGCCCGCACTTGTGCCCAGGCCTTAAGCCTAGCCCGCACATGTGCCCCGGCCTTAAGCCTAGCCCGCACTTGTGCCCCGGCCTTAAGCCTAGCCCGCACATGTGCCCCGGCCTTAAGCCTAGCCCTCACTTGTGCCCAGGCCTTAAGCCTAGCCCGCACTTGTGCCCAGGCCTTAAGCCTAGCCCGCACTTGTGCCCAGGCCTTAAGCCTAGCCCGCACTTGTGCCCAGGCCTTAAGCCTAGCCCGCACTTGTGCCCAGGCCTTAAGCCTAGCCTGCACTTTTGAACCCCTTGAATGCTTGTTTGTTTGTTTTTGTCTTCAGCTTCATGTTGGTTAAGCACATAGGGCCAGCTTTACGCTCTTCGCTCTTGTCCCGTCTGAATGCGCATGCACGACTGTAATTGGGGAAGAAGGCATTACCCATTTACGGAGGACAGACAAGAAGTGCCTGGTCGCTTGGAGCATGGGGTTATGGAGAGGCTCCGCACTGTGCAACAAAGGATCTAGTCCTAAATGTCCAAGTACAGAGTAGAGGGGTGAAAGCTAGCTCTTCACCCCTATGGGTGCCTAACCCTTTATGCAAAGAGTGCAAAGAGTTAGCTGTATGCCATAAGCCTAGCCCGCACTTGTGCCCCGGCCTTAAGCCTAGCCCGCACTTGTGCCCAGGCCTTAAGCCTAGCCCGCACGTGTGCCCAGGCCTTAGGCCTAGCCCGCACTTGTGCCCAGGCATTAAGCCAAGCCCGCACTTGTGCCCAGGCCTTAAGCCTAGCCCGCACGTGTGCCCAGGCCTTAGGCCTAGCCCGCACTTTTGCCCAGGCATTAAGCCAAGCCCGCACTTGTGCCCAGGCCTTAAGCCTAGCCCGCACTTGTGCCCAGGCCTTAAGCCTAGCCCGCACGTGTGCCCAGGCCTTAAGCCTAGCCCGCACGTGTGCCCAGGCCTTAGGCCTAGCCCGCACTTGTGCCCAGGCCTTAATCCTAGCCCGCGCTTGTGCCCAGGCCTTAAGCCTAGCCCGCACTTGTGCCCAGGCCTTAAGCCTAGCCCGCACATGTGCCCCGGCCTTAAGCCTAGCCCGCACTTGTGCCCCGGCCTTAAGCCTAGCCCGCACTTGTGCCCCGGCCTTAAGCATAGCCCGCACTTGTGCCCCGGCCTTAAGCCTAGCCCGCACTTGTGCCCCGGCCTTAAGCCAAGCCCACACTTGTGCCCCGGCCTTAAGCCTAGCCCGCACTTTTGCCCCGGCCTTAAGCCTAGCCCGCACTTGTGCCCCGGCCTTAAGCCTAGCCCGCACTTGTGCCCCGGCCTTAAGCCTAGCCCGCACTTGTGCCCCGGCCTTAAGCCTTGCCCGCACTTGTGCCCAGGCCTTAAGCCTAGCCCGCACTTGTGCCCAGGCCTTAAGCCTAGCCCGCACTTGTGCCCAGGCCTTATGCCTAGCCCGCACTTGTGCCCAGGCCTTAAGCCTAGCCCGCACTTGTGCCCAGGCCTCAAGCCTAGCCCGCACTTGTGCCCAGGCCTTAAGCCTAGCCCGCACTTGTGCCCAGGCCTTAAGCCTAGCCCGCACTTGGGCCCAGGCCTCAAGCCTAGCCCGCACTTGTGCCCAGGCCTCAAGCCTAGCCCGCACTTGTGCCCAGGCCTTAAGCCTAGCCTGCACTTGTGCCCAGGCCTTATGCCTAGCCCGCACTTGTGCCCAGGCCTTAAGCCTAGCCCGCACTTGTGCCCAGGCCTCAAGCCTAGCCCGCACTTGTGCCCAGTCCTTAAGCCTAGCCCGCACTTGTGCCCAGGCCTTAAGCCTAGCCCGCACTTGGGCCCAGGCCTCAAGCCTAGCCCGCACTTGTGCCCAGGCCTTAAGCCTAGCCTGCACTTGTGCCCAGGCCTTAAGCCTAGCCCGCATTTGTGCCCAGGCCTTAAGCCTAGCCCGCACTTGTGCCCCGGCCTTAAGCCTAGCCTGCACTTGTGCCCCGGCCTTAAGCCTAGCCCGCACTTGTGCCCCGGCCTTAAGCCTAGCCCGCACTTGTGCACCGGCCTTAAGCCTAGCCCGCACTTGTGCCCCGGCCTTAAGCCTAGCCCGCACTTGTGCCCCGGCCTTAAGCCTAGCCCGCACTTGTGCCCCGGCCTTAAGCCTAGCCCGCACTTGTGCCCCGGCCTTAAGACTAGCCCGCACTTGTGCCCCGGCCTTAAGCCTAGCCCGCACTTGTGCCCCGGCCTTAAGCCTAGCCCGCACTTGTGCCCCGGCCTTAAGCCTAGCCCGCACTTGTGCCCCGGCCTTAAGCCTAGCCCGCACTTGTGCCCCGGCCTTAAGCCTAGCCCGCACTTGTGCCCCGGCCTTAAGCCTAGCCCGCACTTGTGCCCCGGCCTTAAGCCTAGCCCGCACTTGTGCCCCGGCCTTAAGCCTAGCCCGCACTTGTGCCCAGGCCTTAAGCCTAGCCTGCACTTTTGAACCCCTTGAATGCTTGTTTGTTTGTTTTTGTCTTCAGCTTCATGTTGGTTAAGCACATAGGGCCAGCTTTACGCTCTTCGCTCTTGTCCCGTCTGAATGCGCATGCACGACTGTAATTGGGGAAGAAGGCATTACCCATTTACGGAGGACAGACAAGAAGTGCCTGGTCGCTTGGAGCATGGGGTTATGGAGAGGCTCCGCACTGTGCAACAAAGGATCTAGTCCTAAATGTCCAAGTACAGAGTAGAGGGGTGAAAGCTAGCTCTTCACCCCTATGGGTGCCTAACCCTTTATGCAAAGAGTGCAAAGAGTTAGCTGTATGCCTTAAGCCTAGCCCGCACTTGTGCCCCGGCCTTAAGCCTAGCCCGCACTTGTGCCCCGGCCTTAAGCCTAGCCCGCACTTGTGCCCCGGCCTTAAGCCTAGCCCGCACTTGTGCCCCGGCCTTAAGCCTAGCCCGCACTTGTGCCCCGGCCTTAAGCCTAGCCCGCACTTGTGCCCAGGCCTTAAGCCTAGCCCGCACTTGTGCCCAGGCCTTAAGCCTAGCCCGCACGTGTGCCCAGGCCTTAAGCCTAGCCCGCACGTGTGCCCAGGCCTTAGGCCTAGCCCGCACTTGTGCCCAGGCCTTAATCCTAGCCCGCGCTTGTGCCCAGGCCTTAAGCCTAGCCCGCACTTGTGCCCAGGCCTTAAGCCTAGCCCGCACATGTGCCCCGGCCTTAAGCCTAGCCCGCACTTGTGCCCCGGCCTTAAGCCTAGCCCGCACTTGTGCCCAGGCCTTAAGCCTAGCCCGCACTTGTGCCCAGGCCTTAAGCCTAGCCCGCTCTTGTGCCCAGGCCTTAAGCCTAGCCCGCTCTTGTGCCCAGGCCTTAAGCCTAGCCCGCACTTGTGCCCCGGCCTTAAGCCTAGCCCGCACTTGTGCCCCGGCCTTAAGCCTAGCCCGCACTTGTGCCCCGGCCTTAAGCCTAGCCCGCACTTGTGCCCCGGCCTTAAGCCTAGCCCGAACTTGTGCCCAGGCCTTAAGCCTAGCCCGCACTTGTGCCCAGGCCTTAAGCCTAGCCCGCAGTTGTGCCCAGGCCTTAAGCCTAGCCCGCACTTGTGCCCAGGCCTTAAGCCTAGCCCGCACTTGTGCCCCGGCCTTAAGCCTAGCCCGCACTTGTGCCCCGGCCTTAAGCCTAGCCCGCACTTGTGCCCCGGCCTTAAGCCTAGCCCGCACTTGTGCCCCGGCCTTAAGCCTAGCCCGCACTTGTGCCCCGGCCTTAAGCCTAGCCCGCACTTGTTCCCCGGCCTTAAGCCTAGCCGGCACTTGTGCTCGGCCTTAAGCCTAGCCCGCACTTGTGTGCCGGCCTTAAGCCTAGCCCGCACTTGTGCCCCGGCCTTAAGCCTAGCCCGCACTTGTGCCCCGGCCTTAAGCCTAGCCCGCACTTGTGCCCCGGCCTTAAGCCTAGCCCGCACTTGTGCCCCGGCCTTAAGCATAGCCCGCACTTGTGCCCCGGCCTTAAGCCTAGCCCGCACTTGTGCCCCGGCCTTAAGCTAAGCCCGCACTTGTGCCCCGGCCTTAAGCTAAGCCCGCACTTTTGCCCCGGCCTTAAGCCTAGCCCGCACTTGTGCCCCGGCCTTAAGCCTAGCCCGCACTTGTGCCCCGGCCTTAAGCCTAGCCCGCACTTGTGCCCCGGCCTTAAGCCTAGCCCGCACTTGTGCCCCGGCCTTAAGCCTAGCCCGCACTTGTGCCCAGGCCTTAAGCCTAGCCCACACTTGTGCCCAGGCCTTATGCCTAGCCCGCACTTGTGCCCAGGCCTTATGCCTAGCCCGCACTTGTGCCCAGGCCTTAAGCCTAGCCCGCACTTGTGCCCAGGCCTCAAGCCTAGCCCGCACTTGTGCCCAGGCCTTAAGCCTAGCCCGCACTTGTGCCCTGGCCATAAGCCTAGCCCGCACTTGTGCCCAGGCCTTAAGCCTAGCCCGCACTTGTGCCCCGGCCTCAAGCCTAGCCCGCACTTGTGCCCAGGCCTTAAGCCTAGCCCGCACTTGTGCCCCGGCTTTAAGCCTAGCCTGCACTTTTGAACCCCTTGAATGCTTGTTTGTTTGTTTTTGTCTTCAGCTTCATGTTGGTTAAGCACATAGGGCCAGCTCTTCGCTCTTGTCCCGTCTGAATGCGCATGCACGACTGTAATTGGGGAAGAAGGCATTACCCATTTACGGAGGACAGACAAGTAGTGCCTGGTCGCTTGGAGCATGGGGTTATGGAGAGGCTCCGCACTGTACAACAAAGGATCTAGTCCTAAATGTCCAAGTACAGAGTAGAGGGGTGAAAGCTAGCTCTTCACCCCTATGGGTGCCTAACCCTTTATGCAAAGAGTGCAAAGAGTTAGCTGTATGCCTTAAGCCTAGCCCGCACTTGTGCCCCGGCCTTAAGCCTAGCCCGCACTTGTGCCCCGGCCTTAAGCCTAGCCCGCACTTGTGCCCAGGCATTAAGCCTAGCCCGCACTTGTGCCCAGGCCTTAAGCCTAGTCCGCACTTGTGCCCAGGCCTTAAGACAAGCCCGCACTTGTGACCGGCCTTAAGCCTAGCCCGCACTTGTGCCCCGGCCTTAAGCCTAGTCCGCACTTGTGCCCCGGCCTTAAGCCTAGCCCGCACTTGTGCCCCGGCCTTAAGCCTAGCCCGCACTTGTGCCCCGGCCTTAAGCCTAGCCCGCACTTGTGCCCCGGCCTTAAGCCTAGCCCGCACTTGTGCCCCGGCCTTAAGCCTAGCCCACACTTGTGCCCCGGCCTTAAGCCTAGCCCGCACTTGTGCCCCGGCCTTTAGCCTAGCCCGCACTTGTGCCCCGGCCTTAAGCCTTGCACGCACTTGTGCCCCGGCCTTAAGCCTAGCCCGCACTTGTGCCCCGGCCTTAAGCCTAGCCCGCACTTGTGCCCCGGCCTTAAGCCTAGCCCGCACTTGTGCCCCGGCCTTAAGCCTAGCCCGCACTTGTGCCCCGGCCTTAAGCCTAGCCCGCACTTGTGCCCCGGCCTTAAGCCTAGCCCGCACTTGTGCCCCGGCCTTAAGCCTAGCCCGCACTTGTGCCCCAGCCTTAAGCCTAGCCCGCACTTGTGCCCCGGCCTTAAGCCTAGCCCGCACTTGTGCCCAGGCCTTAAGCCTAGCCCGCACGTGTGCCCAGGCCTTAAGCCTAGCCCGCACATGTGCCCAGGCCTTAGGCCTAGCCCGCGCTTGTGCCCAGGCCTTAAGCCTAGCCCGCGCTTGTGCCCAGGCCTTAAGCCTAGCCCGCGCTTGTGCCCAGGCCTTAAGCCTAGCCCGCCCATGTGCCCCGGCCTTAAGCCTAGCCCGCACTTGTGCCCCGGCCTTAAGCCTAGCCCGCACTTGTGCCCCGGCCTTAAGCCTAGCCCGCACTTGTGCCCCGGCCTTAAGCCTAGCCCGCACTTGTGCCCAGGCCTTAAGCCTAGCCCGCACTTGTGCCCAGGCCTTAAGCCTAGCCCGCACTTGTGCCCAGGCCTTAAGCCTAGCCCGCACTTGTGCCCCGGCCTTAAGCCTAGCCCGCACTTGTGCCCCGGCCTTAAGCCTAGCCGGCACTTGTGCTCGGCCTTAAGCCTAGCCCGCACTTGTGCGCCGGCCTTAAGCCTAGCCCGCACTTGTGCCCCGGCCTTAAGCCTAGCCCGCACTTGTGCCCCGGCCTTAAGCCAAGCCCGCACTTGTGCCCCGGCCTTAAGCCTAGCCCGCACTTGTGCCCCGGCCTTAAGCCTAGCCCGCACTTGTGCCCCGGCCTTAAGCCTAGCCCGCACTTGTGCTCCGGCCTTAAGCCTAGCCCGCACTTGTGCCCCGGCCTTAAGCCTAGCCCGCACTTGTGCCCCGGCCTTAAGACTAGCCCGCACTTGTGCCCCGGCCTTAAGCCTAGCCCGCACTTGTGCCCCGGCCTTAAGCCTAGCCCGCACTTGTGCCCCGGCCTTAAGACTAGCCCGCACTTGTGCCCCGGCCTTAAGCCTAGCCCGCACTTGTGCCCCGGCCTTAAGCCTAGCCCGCACTTGTGCCCCGGCCTTAAGCCTAGCCCGCACTTGTGCCCCGGCCTTAAGCCTAGCCCGCACTTGTGCCCCGGCCTTAAGCCTAGCCCGCACTTGTGCCCCGGCCTTAAGCCTAGCCCGCACTTGTGCCCCGGCCTTAAGCCTAGCCCGCACTTGTGCCCAGGCCTTATGGCTAGCCCGCACTTGTGCCCAGGCCTTAAGCCTAGCCCGCACTTGTGCCCACTCCTTAAGCCTAGCCCGCACTTGTGCCCACTCCTTATGCCTAGCCCGCACTTGTGCCCAGGCCTTAAGCCTAGCCCGCACTTGTGCCCAGGCCTTAAGCCTAGCAAGCACTTGTGCCCCGGCCTTAAGCCTAGCCCGCACTTGTGCCCCGGCCTTAAGCCTAGCCCGCACTTGTGCCCCGGCCTTAAGCCTAGCCCGCACTTGTGCCCCGGCCTTAAGCCTAGCCCGCACTTGTGCCCCGGCCTTAAGCCTAGCCCGCACTTGTGCCCCGGCCTTAAGCCTAGCCCGCACTTGTGCCCCGGCCTTAAGCCTAGCCCGCACTTGTGCCCCGGCCTTAAGCCTAGCCCGCACTTGTGCCCCGGCCTTAAGCCTAGCCCGCACTTGCGCCCCGGCCATAAGCCTAGCCCCCACTTGCGCCCCGGCCTTAAGCCTAGCCCCCACTTGCGCCCCGGCCTTAAGCCTAGCCCGCACTTGCGCCCAGGCCTTAAGCCTAGCCCGCACTTTTGAACCCCTTGAATGCTTGTTTGTTTTTGTCTTCAGCTTCATGTTGGTTAAGCACATAGGGCCAGCTTTACGCTCTTCGCTCTTGTCCCGTCTGAATGCGCATGCACGACTGTAATTGGGGAAGAAGGCATTACCCATTTACGGAGGACAGACAAGAAGTGCCTGGTCGCTTGGAGCATGGGGTTATGGAGAGGCTCCGCACTGTACAACAAAGGATCTAGTCCTAAATGTCCAAGTACAGAGTAGAGGGGTGAAAGCTAGCTCTTCACCCCTATGGGTGCCTAACCCTTTATGCAAAGAGTGCAAAGAGTTAGCTGTATGCCATAAGCCTAGCCCGCACTTGTGCCCCGGCCTTAAGCCTAGCCCGCACTTGTGCCCCGGCCTTAAGCCTAGCCCGCACTTGTGCCCCGGCCTTAAGCCTAGCCCGCACGTGTGCCCAGGCCTTAGGCCTAGCCCGCACTTGTGCCCAGGCATTAAGCCAAGCCCGCACTTGTGCCCAGGCCTTAAGCCTAGCCCGCACTTGTGCCCAGGCCTTAAGCCTAGCCCGCACGTGTGCCCAGGCCTTAAGCCTAGCCCGCACATGTGCCCAGGCCTTAGGCCTAGCCCGCACTTGTGCCCAGGCCTTAATCCTAGCCCGCGCTTGTGCCCAGGCCTTAAGCCTAGCCCGCACTTGTGCCCAGGCCTTAAGCCTAGCCCGCACATGTGCCCCGGCCTTAAGCCTAGCCCGCACTTGTGCCCCGGCCTTAAGCCTAGCCCGCACTTGTGCCCAGCCCTTAAGCCTAGCCCGCACTTGTGCCCAGCCCTTAAGCCTAGCCCGCTCTTGTGCCCAGGCCTTAAGCCTAGCCCGCACTTGTGCCCCGGCCTTAAGCCTAGCCCGCACTTGTGCCCCGGCCTTAAGCCTAGCCCGCACTTGTGCCCCGGCCTTAAGCCTAGCCCGAACTTGTGCCCAGGCCTTAAGCCTAGCCCGCACTTGTGCCCAGGCCTTAAGCCTAGCCCGCACTTGTGCCCAGGCCTTAAGCCTAGCCCGCACTTGTGCCCATGCCTTAAGCCTAGCCCGCACTTGTGCCCCGGCCTTAAGCCTAGCCCGCACTTGTGCCCCGGCCTTAAGCCTAGCCCGCACTTGTGCCCCGGACTTAAGCCTAGCCCGCACTTGTGCCCCGGCCTTAAGCCTAGCCCGCACTTGTGCCCCGGCCTTAAGCCTAGCCCGCACTTGTGCCCCGGCCTTAAGCCTAGCCGGCACTTGTGCTCGGCCTTAAGCCTAGCCCGCACTTGTGCGCCGGCCTTAAGCCTAGCCCGCACTTTTGCCCCGGCCTTAAGCCTAGCCCGCACTTGTGCCCCGACCTTAAGCCTAGCCCGCACTTGTGCCCCGGCCTTAAGCCTAGCCCGCAGTTGTGCCCCGGCCTTAAGCCTAGCCCGCACTTGTGCCCCGGCCTTAAGCCTAGCCCGCACTTGTGCCCAGGCCTTAAGCCAAGCCCGCACTTGTGCCCAGGCCTTAAGCCAAGCCCGCACTT
Organism: Ranitomeya imitator; assembly: GCF_032444005.1. Taxonomy (NCBI): domain Eukaryota; kingdom Metazoa; phylum Chordata; class Amphibia; order Anura; family Dendrobatidae; genus Ranitomeya; species Ranitomeya imitator. Next base: position 317,112,324 of record NC_091284.1, read on the forward strand.
GTGCCCAGGCCTTAAGCCTAGCCCGCACTTGTGCCCCGGCCTTAAGCCTAGCCCGCACTTGTGCCCCGGCCTTAAGCCTAGCCCGCACTTGTGCCCCGGCCTTAAGCCTAGCCTGCACTTGTGCCCCGGCCTTAAGCCTAGCCCGCACTTGTGCCCAGGCCTTAAGCCTAGCCCGCTCTTGTGCCCAGGCCTTAAGCCTAGCCCGCACTTGTGCCCCGGCCTTAAGCCTAGCCGGCACTTGTGCCCCGGCCTTAAACCTAGCCCGCACTTGTGCCCCGGCCTTAAGCCTAGCCCGAACTTGTGCCCAGGCCTTAAGCCTAGCCCGCACTTGTGCCCAGGCCTTAAGCCTAGCCCGCACTTGTGCCCAGGCCTTAAGCCTAGCCCGCACTTGTGCCCCGGCCTTAAGCCTAGCCCGCACTTGTGCCCCGGCCTTAAGCCTAGCCCGCACTTGTGCCCTGGCCTTAAGCCTAGCCCGCACTTGTGCCCCGGCCTTAAGCCTAGCCTGCACTTGTGCCCCGGCCTTAAGCCTAGCCCGCACTTGTGCCCCGGCCTTAAGCCTAGCCCGCACTTGTGCCCCGGCCTTAAGCCTAGCCCGCACTTGTGCCCCGGCCTTAAGCCTAGCCCGCACTTGTGCCCAGGCCTTAAGCCTAGCCGGCACTTGTGCTCGGCCTTAAGCCTAGCCCGCACTTGTGCGCCGGCCTTATGCCTAGCCCGCACTTGTGCCCCGGCCTTAAGCCTAGCCTGCACTTGTGCCCCGGCCTTAAGCCTAGCCCGCACTTGTGCCCCGGCCTTAAGCCTAGCCCGCACTTGTGCCCCGGCCTTAAGCCTAGCCGGCACTTGTGCCCCGGCCTTAAGCCTAGCCGGCACTTGTGCTCGGCCTTAAGCCTAGCCCGCACTTGTGCGCCGGCCTTAAGCCTAGCCCGCACTTGTGCCCCGGCCTTAAGCCTAGCCCGCACTTGTGCCCCGGCCTTAAGCCTAGCCCGCACTTGTGCCCCGGCCTGAAGCCTAGCCCGCACTTGTGCCCCGGCCTTAAGCCTAGCCCGCACTTGTGCCCCGGCCTTAAGCCTAGCCCGCACTTGTGCCCAGGCCTTAAGCCTAGCCCGCACTTGTGCCCAGGCCTTAAGCCTAGCCCGCACTTGTGCCCCGGCCTTAAGCCTAGCCCGCACTTGTGCCCCGGCCTTAAGCCTAGCTCGCACTTGTGCCCCGGCCTTAAGCCTAGCCCGCACTTGTGCCCCGGCCTTAAGCCTAGCCCGCACTTGTGCCCCGGCCTTAAGCCTAGCCCGCACTTGTGCCCAGGCCTTAAGCCTAGCCCGCACTTGTGCCCAGGCCTTAAGCCTAGCCCGCACTTGTGCCCAGGCCTTAAGCCTAGCCCGCACTTGTGCCCAGGCCTTAAGCCTAGCCTGCACTTTTGAGCGCCTTGAATGCTTGTTTGTTTTTGTATTCAGCTTCATATTGGTTATGCACATAGGGCCAGCTTTACGCTCTTCGCTCTTGTCCCGTCTGAATGCGCATGCACGACTGTAATTGGGGAAGAAGGCATTACCCATTTACGGAGGACAGACAAGAAGTGCCTGGTCGCTTGGAGCATGGGGTTATGGAGAGGCTCCGCACTGTACGACAAAGGATCTAGTCCTAAATGTCCAAGTACAGAGTAGAGGGGTGAAAGCTAGCTCTTCACCCCTATGGGTGCCTAACCCTTTATGCAAAGAGTGCAAAGAGTTAGCTGTATGCCTTAAGCCTAGCCTGCACTTGTTCCCCGGCCTTAAGCCTAGCCCGCACTTGTGCCCTGGCCTTAAGCCTAGCCTGCACTTGTGCCCAGGCCTTAAGCCTAGCCCGCACTTGTGCCCAGGCCTTAAGCCTAGTCCGCACTTGTGCCCAGGCCTTAAGACAAGCCCGCACTTGTGCCCGGCCTTAAGCCTAGCCCGCACTTGTGCCCCGGCCTTAAGCCTAGCCCGCACTTGTGCCCCGGCCTTAAGCCTAGCCCGCACTTGTGCCCCGGCCTTAAGCCTAGCCCGCACTTGTGCCCCGGCCTTAAGCCTAGCCCGCACTTGTGCCCCGGCCTTAAGCCTAGCCCGCACTTGTGCCCCGGCCTTAAGCCTAGAACGCACTTGTGCCCCGGCGTTAAGCCTAGCCCGCACTTGTGCCCCGGCCTTAAGCCTAGCCCGCACTTGTGCCCCGGCCTTAAGCCTAGCCCGCACTTGTGCCCCGGCCTTAAGCCTAGCCCGCACTTGTGCCCCGGCCTTAAAACTAGCCCGCACTTGTGCCCCGGCCTTAAGCCTAGCCCGCACTTGTGCCCCGGCCTTAAAACTAGCCCGCACTTGTGCCCCGGCCTTAAGCCTAGCCCGCACTTGTGCCCCGGCCTTAAGCTAAGCCCGCACTTGTGCCTTGGCCTTAAGCCTAGCCCGCACTTGTGCCCCGGCCTTAAGCCTAGCCCGCACTTGTGCCCCGGCCTTAAGCCTAGCCCGCACTTGTGCCCCGGCCTTAAGCCTAGCCCGCACTTGTGCCCAGGCCTTAAGCCTAGCCCGCACTTGTGCCCAGGCCTTATGCCTAGCCCGCACTTGTGCCCAGGCCTTAAGCCTAGCCCGCACTTGTGCCCAGGCCTCAAGCCTAGCCCGCACTTGTGCCCAGGCCTCAAGCCTAGCCCGCACTTGTGCCCAGGCCTTAAGCCTAGCCCGCACTTGTGCCCAGGCCTTAAGCCTAGCCCGCACTTGTGCCCAGGCCTTAAGCCTAGCCCGCACTTGTGCCCAGGCCTCAAGCCTAGCCCGCACTTGTGCCCAGGCCTTAAGCCTAGCCTGCACTTTTGAGCCCCTTGAATGCTTGTTTGTTTTTGTAACATAGTAACATAGTTAGTAAGGCCGAAAAAAGACATTTGTCCATCCAGTTCAGCCTATATTCCATCATAATAAATACCCAGATCTACGTCTTTCTACAGAACCTAATAATTGTATGATACAATATTGTTCTGCTCCAGGAAGACATCCAGGCCTCTCTTGAACCCCTCGACTGAGTTCGCCATCACCACCTCCTCAGGCAAGCAATTCCAGATTCTCACTGCCCTAACAGTAAAGAATCCTCTTCTATGTTGGTGGAAAAACCTTCTCTCCTCCAGACGCAAAGAATGCCCCCTTGTGCCCTTCACCTTCCTTGGTATAAACAGATCCTCAGCGAGATATTTGTATTGTCCCCTTATATACTTATACATGGTTATTAGATCGCCCCTCAGTCGTCTTTTTTCTAGACTAAATAATCCTAATTTCGCTAATCTATCTGGGTATTGTAGTTCTCCCATCCCCTTTATTAATTTTGTTGCCCTCCTTTGTACTCTCTCTAGTTCCATTATATCCTTCCTGAGCACCGGTGCCCAAAACTGGACACAGTACTCCATGTGCGGTCTAACTAGGGATTTGTACAGAGGCAGTATAATGCTCTCATCATGTGTATCCAGACCTCTTTTAATGCACCCCATGATCCTGTTTGCCTTGGCAGCTGCTGCCTGGCACTGGCTGCTCCAGGTAAGTTTATCATTAACTAGGATCCCCAAGTCCTTCTCCCTGTCAGATTTACCCAGTGGTTTCCCATTCAGTGTGTAATGGTGACATTGATTCCTTCTTCCCATGTGTATAACCTTACATTTATCATTGTTAAACCTCATCTGCCACCTTTCAGCCCAAGTTTCCAACTTATCCAGATCCATCTGTAGCAGAATACTATCTTCTCTTGTATTAACTGCTTTACATAGTTTTGTGTCATCTGCAAATATCGATATTTTACTGTGTAAACCTTCTACCAGATCATTAATGAATATGTTGAAGAGAACAGGTCCCAATACTGACCCCTGCGGTACCCCACTGGTCACAGCGACCCAGTTAGAGACTATACCATTTATAACCACCCTCTGCTTTCTATCACTAAGCCAGTTACTAACCCATTTACACACATTTTCCCCCAGATCAAGCATTCTCATTTTGTGTACCAACCTCTTGTGCGGCACGGTATCAAACGCTTTGGAAAAATCGAGATATACCACATCCAATGACTCACCGTGGTCCAGCCTATAGCTTACCTCTTCATAAAAACTGATTAGATTGGTTTGACAGGAGCGATTTCTCATAAACCCATGCTGATATGGAGTTAAACAGTTATTCTCATTGAGATAATCCAGAATAACATCCCTCAGAAACCCTTCAAATATTTTACCAACAATAGAGGTTAGACTTACTGGCCTATAATTTCCAGGTTCACTTTTAGAGCCCTTTTTGAATATTGGCACCACATTTGCTATGCGCCAATCCTGCGGAACAGACCCTGTCTCTATAGAGTCCCTAAAAATAAGAAATAATGGTTTATCTATTACATTACTTAGTTCTCTTAGTACTCGTGGGTGTATGCCATCCGGACCCGGAGATTTATCTATTTTAATCTTATTTAGCCGGTTTCGCACCTCTTCTTGGGTTAGATTGGTGACCCTTAATATAGGGTTTTCATTGTTTCTTGGGATTTCACCTAGCATTTCATTTTCCACCGTGAATACCGTGGAGAAGAAGGTGTTTAATATGTTAGCTTTTTCCTCGTCATCTACAACCATTCTTTCCTCACTATTTTTTAAGGGGCCTACATTTTCAGTTTTTATTCTTTTACTATTGATATAGTTGAAGAACAGTTTGGGATTAGTTTTACTCTCCTTAGCAATGTGCTTCTCTGTTTCCTTTTTGGCAGCTTTAATTAGTTTTTTAGATAAAGTATTTTTCTCCCTATAGTTTTTTAGAGCTTCAATGGTGCCATCCTGCTTTAATAGTGCAAATGCTTTATTTTTACTGTTAATTGCCTGTCTTACTTCTTTGTTTAGCCACATTGGGTTTTTCCTATTTCTAGTCCTTTTATTCCCACAAGGTATAAACCGCTTACACTGCCTATTTAGGATGTTCTTAAACATTTCCCATTTATTATCTGTATTCTCATTTCTGAGGATATTGTCCCAGTCTACCAGATTAAGGGCATCTCTAAGCTGTTCAAACTTTGCCTTCCTAAAGTTCAATGTTTTTGTGACTCCCTGACAAGTCCCCCTAGTGAAAGACAGGTGAAACTGCACAATATTGTGGTCGCTATTTCCTAAATGCCCAACCACCTGCAGATTTGTTATTCTGTCAGGTGTATTAGATAGTATTAGGTCTAATAGTGCTGCTCCTCTGGTTGGATTCTGCACCAATTGTGAAAGATAATTTTTCTTGGTTATTAGCAGAAACCTGTTGCCTTTATGGGTTTCACAGGTTTCTGTTTCCCAGTTAATATCCGGGTAGTTAAAGTCCCCCATAACCAGGACCTCATTATGGGTTGCAGCTTCATCTATCTGCTTTAGAAGTAGACTTTCCATGCTTTCTGTTATATTTGGGGGTTTGTAACAGACCCCAATGAGAATTTTGTTACCATTTTTCCCTCCATGAATTTCAACCCATATGGACTCGACATCCTCATTCCCTTCGCTAATATCCTCCCTTAAAGTGGACTTTAGACAAGACTTTACATAGAGACAAACCCCTCCTCCTCTCCGATTTTTACGATCCTTTCTAAACAGACTGTAACCCTGTAAGTTAACTGCCCAGTCATAGCTTTCATCTAACCATGTCTCGGTTATTCCCACTATGTCAAAGTTACCTGTAGATATTTCTGCTTCTAGTTCTTCCATCTTGTTTGTCAGGCTTCTGGCATTTGCGAGCATGCAGTTTAGAGGATTTTGTTTTGTTCCAATCTCCTCACTGTGGATTGTTTTAGAAATGTTCTTACCTCCCTTCTGAGTATGTTTTCCTGGGTCGTATTTGTTCGAGTCTAATGTTTTTCTTCCCGTCCCCTCTTCTTCTAGTTTAACGCCCTCCTGATGAGTGTAGCGAGTCTTCTGGCGAATGTGTGTTTCCCAGGTTTGTTGAGGTGTAGTCCGTCTCTGGCGAGGAGTCCATCATACCAGTAATTCACACCGTGGTCCAGGAATCCAAATCCTTGTTGTCTGCACCATCGTCTTAGCCAGTTGTTTGCATCAAGGATCCTGTTCCATCTCCTGGTGCCATGCCCGTCTACTGGAAGGATAGAAGAAAAAACTACCTGTGCATCCAGTTCCTTTACTTTCTTCCCACTTTCTTCTTTGTATTCAGCTTCATGTTGGTTATGCACATAGGGCCAGCTTTACGCTCTTCGCTCTTGTCCCGTCTGAATGCGCATGCACGACTGTAATTGGGGAAGAAGGCATTACCCATTTACGGAGGACAGACAAGAAGTGCCTGGTCGCTTGGAGCATGGGGTTATGGAGAGGCTCCGCACTGTACAACAAAGGATCTAGTCCTAAATGTCCAAGTACAGAGTAGAGGGGTGAAAGCTAGCTCTTCACCCCTATGGGTGCCTAACCCTTTATGCAAAGAGTGCAAAGAGTTAGCTGTATGCCTTAAGCCTAGCCCGTACTTGTGCCCCGGCCTTAAGCCTAGCCCGCACTTGTGCCCTGGCCTTAAGCCTAGCCCGCACTTGTGCCCAGGCCTTAAGCCTAGCCCGCACTTGTGCCCAGGCCTTAAGCCTAGTCCGCACTTGTGCCCAGGCCTTAAGACAAGCCCGCACTTGTGCCCCGGCCTTAAGCCTAGCCCGCACTTGTGCCCGGCCTTAAGCCTAGCCCGCACTTGTGCCCCGGCCTTAAGCCTAGCCCGCACTTGTGCCCCGGCCTTAAGCCTAGCCCGCACTTGTGCCCCGGCCTTAAGCCTAGCCCGCACTTGTGCCCCGGCCTTAAGCCTAGCCCGCACTTGTGCCCAGGCCTTAAGCCTAGCCCGCACTTGTGCCCAGGCCTTATACCTAGCCCGCACTTGTGCCCAGGCCTTAAGCCTAGCCCGCACTTGTGCCCTGGCCTTAAGCCTAGCCCGCACTTGTGCCCCGGCCTTAAGCCTAGCCTGCACTTGTGCCCCGGCCTTAACACTAGCCCGCACTTGTGCCCCGGCCTTAAGCCTAGCCCGCACTTGTGCCCCGGCCTTAAGCCTAGCCTGCACTTGTGCCCCGGCCTTAAGCTAAGGCCGCACTTGTGCCCCGGCCTTAAGCCTAGCCCGCACTTGTGCCCCGGCCTTAAGCCTAGCCCGCACTTGTGCCCCGGCCTTAAGCCTAGCCCGCAGTTGTGCCCAGGCCTTAAGCCTAGCCCGCACTTGTGCCCCGGCCTTAAGCTAAGCCCGCACTTGTGCCCCGGCCTTAAGCCTAGCCCGCACTTGTGCCCAGGCCTTATGCCTAGCCCGCACTTGTGCCCAGGCCTTAAGCCTAGCCCGCACTTGTGCCCAGGCCTTAAGCCTAGCCCGCACTTGTGCCCAGGCCTTAAGCCTAGCCCGCACTTGTGCCCAGGCCTTAAGCCTAGCCCGCACTTGTGCCCAGGCCTTAAGCCTAGCCCGCACTTGTGCCCAGGCCTCAAGCCTAGCCCGCACTTGTGCCCCGGCCTTAAGCCTAGCCCGCACTTGTGCCCCGGCCTTAAGCCTAGCCCGCACTTGTGCCCCGGCCTTAAGCCTAGCCCGCACTTGTGCCCAGGCCTTAAGCCTAGCCCGCACTTGCGCCCCGGCCTTAAGCCTAGCCCGCACTTGTGCCCCGGCCTTAAGCCTAGCCCGCACTTGTGCCCAGGCCTTAAGCCTAGCCTGCACTTGTGCCCAGGCCTTAAGCCTAGCCCGCACTTGTGCACAGGCCTTATGCCTAGCCCGCACTTGTGCCCAGGCCTTAAGCCTAGCCCGCACTTGTGCCCACTCCTTATGCCTAGCCCGCACTTGTGCCCAGGCCTTAAGCCTAGCCCGCACTTGTGCCCAGGCCTTAAGCCTAGCAAGCACTTGTGCCCAGGCCTTAAGCCTAGCCCGCACTTGTGCCCCGGCCTTAAGCCTAGCCCGCACTTGTGCCCCGGCCTTAAGCCTAGCCCGCACTTGTGCCCCGGCCTTAAGCCTAGCCCGCACTTGTGCCCCGGCCTTAAGCCTAGCCCGCACTTGTGCCCCGGCCTTAAGCCTAGCCCGCACTTGTGCCCCGGCCTTAAGCCTAGCCCGCACTTGTGTCCCGGCCTTAAGCCTAGCCCGCACTTGTGCCCCGGCCTTAAGCATAGCCTGCACTTGTGCCCCGGCCATAAGCCTAGCCCCCACTTGCGCCCCGGCCTTAAGCCTAGCCCCCACTTGCGCCCCGGCCTTAAGCCTAGCCCCCACTTGCGCCCCGGCCTTAAGCCTAGCCCCCACTTGCGCCCCGGCCTTAAGCCTAGCCCCCACTTGCGCCTCGGCCTTAAGCCTAGCCCGCACTTGTGCCCAGGCCTTAAGCCTAGCCCGCACTTGTGCCCAGGCCTTAAGCCTAGCCCGCACTTGTGCCCAGGCCTTAAGCCTAGCCCGCACTTGTGCCCAGGCCTTAAGCCTAGCCCGCACTTGTGCCCAGGCCTTAAACCTAGCCCGCACTTGTGCCCAGGCCTTAAGCCTTACCCGAACTTGTTCCCCGGCCTTAAGCCTAGCCCGCACTTGTGCCCAGGCCTTAAGCCTAGCCCGCACATGTGCCCCGGCCTTAAGCCTAGCCCGCACTTGTGCCCCGGCCTTAAGCCTAGCCCGCACATGTGCCCCGGCCTTAAGCCTAGCCCGCACTTGTGCCCAGGCCTTAAGCCTAGCCCGCACTTGTGCCCAGGCCTTAAGCCTAGCCCGCACTTGTGCCCAGGCCTTAAGCCTAGCCCGCACTTGTGCCCAGGCCTTAATCCTAGCCCGCACTTGTGCCCAGGCCTTAAGCCTAGCCTGCACTTTTGAACCCCTTGAATGCTTGTTTGTTTGTTTTTGTCTTCAGCTTCATGTTGGTTAAGCACATAGGGCCAGCTTTACGCTCTTCGCTCTTGTCCCGTCTGAATGCGCATGCACGACTGTAATTGGGGAAGAAGGCATTACCCATTTACGGAGGACTGACAAGAAGTGCCTGGTCGCTTGGAGCATTTGGTATGGAGAGGCTCCGCACTGTACAACAAAGGATCTAGTCCTAAATGTCCAAGTACAGAGTAGAGGGGTGAAAGCTAGCTCTTCACCCCTATGGGTGCCTAACCCTTTATGCAAAGAGTGCAAAGAGTTAGCTGTATGCCTTAAGCCTAGCCCGCACTTGTGCCCCGGCCTTAAGCCTAGCCCGCACTTGTGCCCCGGCCTTAAGCCTAGCCCGCACTTGTGCCCCGGCCTTAAGCCTAGCCCGCACTTGTGCCCCGGCCTTAAGCCTAGCCCGCACTTGTGCCCCGGCCTTAAGCCTAGCCCGCACTTGTGCCCCGGCCTTAAGCCTAGCCCGCACTTGTGCCCCGGCCTTATGCCTAGCCCGCACTTGTGCGCCGGCCTTAAGCCTAGCCCGCACTTGTGCCCAGGCATTAAGCCAAGCCCGCACTTGTGCCCAGGCCTTAAGCCTAGCCCGCACTTGTGCCCAGGCCTTAAGTCTAGCCCGCACGTGTGCCCAGGCCTTAATCCTAGCCCGCGCTTGTGCCCAGGCCTTAATCCTAGCCCGCGCTTGTGCCCAGGCCTTAAGCCTAGCCCGCAGTTGTGCCCAGGCCTTAAGCCTAGCCCGCACATATGCCCCGGCCTTAAGCCTAGCCCGCACTTGTGCCCCGGCCTTAAGCCTAGCCCGCACTTGTGCCCAGGCCTTAAGCCTAGCCCGCACTTGTGCCCAGGCCTGAAGCCTAGCCCGCACTTGTGCCCAGGCCTGAAGCCTAGCCCGCACTTGTGCCCAGGCCTTAAGCCTAGCCCGCACTTGTGCCCAGGCCTTAAGCCTAGCCCGCACTTGTACCCCGGCCTTAAGCCTAGCCCGCACTTGTGCCCAGGCCTTAAGCCTAGCCCGCACTTGTGCCCAGGCCTTAAGCCTAGCCCGCACTTGTGCCCAGGCCTTAAGCCTAGCCCGCACTTGTGCCCAGGCCTTAAGCCTAGCCTGCACTTTTGAGCCCCTTGAATGCTTGTTTGTTTGTTTTTGTCTTCAGCTTCATGTTGGTTATGCACATAGGGCCAGCTTTACGCTCTTCGCTCTTGTCCCGTCTGAATGCGCATGCACGACTGTAATTGGGGAAGAAGGCATTACCCATTTACAGAGGACAGACAAGAAGTGCCTGGTCGCTTGGAGCATGGGGTTATGGAGAGGCTCCGCACTGTACTACAAAGGATCTATTCCTAAATGTCCAAGTACAGAGCAGAGGGGTGAAAGCTAGCTCTTCACCCCAATGGGTGCCTAACCCTTTATGCAAAGAGTGCAAAGAGTTAGCTGTATGCCTTAATCCTAGCCCGGACTTGTGCCCCGGCCTTACGCCTAGCCCGCACTTGTGCCCAGGCCTGAAGCCTAGCCCGCACTTGTGCCCCGGCCTTAAGCCTAGCCCGCACTTGTGCCCCGGCCTTAAGCCTAGCCCGCACTTGTGCCCAGGCCTTAAGCCTAGCCCGCACTTGTGCCCAGGCCTTAAGCCTTGCCCGCACTTGTGCCCAGGCCTTAAGCCTAGCCCGCACTTGTGCCCAGGCCTTAAGCCTAGCCTGCACTTTTGAGCCCCTTGAATGCTTGTTTGTTTGTTTGTTTTTGTCTTCAGCTTCATGTTGGTTATGCACATAGGGCCAGCTTTACGCTCTTCGCTCTTGTCCCGTCTGAATGCGCATGCACGACTGTAATTGGGGAAGAAGGCATTACCCATTTACGGAGGACAGACAAGAAGTGCCTGGTCGCTTGGAGCATGGGGTTATGGAGAGGCTCCGCACTGTACAACAAAGGATCTATTCCTAAATGTCCAAGTACAGAGCAGAGGGGTGAAAGCTAGCTCTTCACCCCTATGGGTGCCTAACCCTTTATGCAAAGAGTGCAAAGAGTTAGCTGTATGCCTTAATCCTAGCCCGGACTTGTGCCCCGGCCTTAAGCCTAGCCCGCACTTGTGCCCAGGCCTGAAGCCTAGCCCGCACTTGTGCCCAGGCCTTAAGCCTAGCCCGCACTTGTGCCCCGGCCTTAAGCCTAGCCCGCACTTGTGCCCCGGCCTTAAGCCTAGCCCGCACTTGTGCCCAGGCCTTAAGCCTAGCCCGCACTTGTGCCCCGGCCTTAAGCCTAGCCCGCACTTGTGCCCCGGCCTTAAGCCTAGCCCGCACTTGTGCCCAGGCCTTAAGCCTAGCCCGTACTTGTGCGCCGGCCTTAAGCCTAGCCCGCACTTGTGCGCCGACCTTAAGCCTAGCCCGCACTTGTGCCCAGGCCTTAAGCCTAGCCCGCACTTGTGCCCAGGCCTTAAGCCTAGCCCGCACTTGTGCCCAGGCCTTAAGCCTAGCCCGCACTTGTGCCCAGGCCTTAAGCCTAGCCCGCACTTGTGCCCAGGCCTTAAGCCTAGCCCGCACTTGTGCCCAGGCCTTAAGCCTAGCCCGCAATTGTGCCCCGGCCTTAAGCCTAGCCCGCACTTGTGCCCCGGCCTTAAGCCTAGCCCGCACTTGTGCCCCGGCCTTAAGACTAGCCGGCACTTGTGCCCCGGCCTTAAGCCTAGCCCGCACTTGTGCCCCGGCCTTAAGCCTAGCCAGCACTTGTGCCCCGGCCTTAAGCCTAGCCCGCACTTGTGCCCCGGCCTTAAGCCTAGCCCGCACTTGTGCCCCGGCCTTAAGCCTAGCCCGCACTTGTGCCCCGGCCTTAAGCCTAGCCCGCACTTGTGCCCCGGCCTTAAGCCTAGCCCGCACTTGTGCCCCGGCCTTAAGCCTAGCCCGCACTTGTGCCCCGGCCTTAAGCCTAGCCCGCACTTGTGCCCCGGCCTTAAGCCTAGCCCGCACTTGTGCCCCGGCCTTAAGCCTAGCCCGCACTTGTGCCCCGGCCTTAAGCCTAGCCCGCACTTGTGCCCCGGCCTTAAGCCTAGCCCGCACTTGTGCCCCGGCCTTAAGCCTAGCCCGCACTTGTGCCCCGGCCTTAATCCTAGCCCGCACTTGTGCCCCGGCCTTAAGCCTAGCCCGCACTTGTGCCCCGGCCTTAAGCCTAGCCCGCACTTGTGCCCCGGCCTTAAGCCTAGCCCGCACTTGTGCCCCGGCCTTAAGCCTAGCCCGCACTTGTGCCCCGGCCTTAAGCCTAGCCCGCACTTGTGCCCCGGCCTTAAGCCTAGCCCGCACTTGTGCCCAGGCCTTAAGCCTAGCCCGCACTTGTGCCCAGGCCTTATGCCTAGCCCTCACTTGTGCCCAGGCCTTAAGCCTAGCCCGCACTTGTGCCCACTCCTTATGCCTAGCCCGCACTTGTGCCCAGGCCTTAAGCCTAGCCCGCACTTGTGCCCAGGCCTTAAGCCTAGCAAGCACTTGTGCCCAGGCCTTAAGCCTAGCCCGCACTTGTGCCCCGGCCTTAAGCCTAGCCCGCACTTGTGCCCCGGCCTTAAGCCTAGCCCGCACTTGTGCCCCGGCCTTAAGCCTAGCCCGCACTTGTGCCCCGGCCTTAAGCCTAGCCCGCACTTGTGCCCCGGCCTTAAGCCTAGCCCGCACTTGTGCCCCGGCCTTAAGCCTAGCCCGCACTTGTGCCCCGGCCTTAAGCCTAGCCCGCACTTGTGCCCAGGCCTTAAGCCTAGCCCGCACTTGTGCCCAGGCCTTAAGCCTAGCCCGCACTTGTGCCCAGGCCTTAAGCCTAGCCCGCACTTGTGCCCAGGCCTTAAGCCTAGCCCGCACTTGTGCCCAGGCCTTAAACCTAGCCCGCACTTGTGCCCAGGCCTTAAGCCTTACCCGCACTTGTTCCCCGGCCTTAAGCCTAGCCCGCACTTGTGCCCAGGCCTTAAGCCTAGCCCGCACATGTGCCCCGGCCTTAAGCCTAGCCCGCACTTGTGCCCCGGCCTTAAGCCTAGCCCGCACATGTGCCCCGGCCTTAAGCCTAGCCTGCACTTGTGCCCAGGCCTTAAGCCTAGCCCGCACTTGTGCCCAGGCCTTAAGCCTAGCCCGCACTTGTGCCCAGGCCTTAAGCCTAGCCCGCACTTGTGCCCAGGCCTTAAGCCTAGCCCGCACTTGTGCCCAGGCCTTAAGCCTAGCCCGCACTTGTGCCCAGGCCTTAAGCCTTACCCGCACTTGTTCCCCGGCCTTAAGCCTAGCCCGCACTTGTGCCCAGGCCTTAAGCCTAGCCCGCACATGTGCCCCGGCCTTAAGCCTAGCCCGCACTTGTGCCCCGGCCTTAAGCCTAGCCCGCACATGTGCCCCGGCCTTAAGCCTAGCCCGCACTTGTGCCCAGGCCTTAAGCCTAGCCCGCACTTGTGCCCAGGCCTTAAGCCTAGCCCGCACTTGTGCCCAGGCCTTAAGCCTAGCCCGCACTTGTGCCCAGGCCTTAAGCCTAGCCCGCACTTGTGCCCAGGCCTTAAGCCTAGCCTGCACTTTTGAACCCCTTGAATGCTTGTTTGTTTGTTTTTGTCTTCAGCTTCATGTTGGTTAAGCACATAGGGCCAGCTTTACGCTCTTCGCTCTTGTCCCATCTGAATGCGCATGCACGACTGTAATTGGGGAAGAAGGCATTACCCATTTACGGAGGACAGACAAGAAGTGCCTGGTCGCTTGGAGCATTTGGTATGGAGAGGCTCCGCACTGTACAACAAAGGATCTAGTCCTAAATGTCCAAGTACAGAGTAGAGGGGTGAAAGCTAGCTCTTCACCCCTATGGGTGCCTAACCCTTTATGCAAAGAGTGCAAAGAGTTAGCTGTATGCCTTAAGCCTAGCCCGCACTTGTGCCCCGGCCTTAAGCCTAGCCCGCACTTGTGCCCCGGCCTTAAGCCTAGCCCGCACTTGTGCCCCAGCCTTAAGCCTAGCCCGCACTTGTGCCCCGGCCTTAAGCCTAGCCCGCACTTGTGCCCCGGCCTTAAGCCTAGCCCGCACTTGTGCCCCGGCCTTAAGCCTAGCCCGCACTTGTGCCCCGGCCTTATGCCTAGCCCGCACTTGTGCGCCGGCCTTAAGCCTAGCCCACACTTGTGCCCAGGCATTAAGCCAAGCCCGCACTTGTGCCCAGGCCTTAAGCCTAGCCCGCACTTGTGCCCAGGCCTTAAGCCTAGCCCGCACGTGTGCCCAGGCCTTAAGCCTAGCCCGCACGTGTGCCCAGGCCTTAGGCCTAGCCCGCGCTTGTGCCCAGGCCTTAATCCTAGCCCGCGCTTGTGCCCAGGCCTTAAGCCTAGCCCGCACTTGTGCCCAGGCCTTAAGCCTAGCCCGCACATGTGCCCCGGCCTTAAGCCTAGCCCGCACTTGTGCCCCGGCCTTAAGCCTAGCCCGCACTTGTGCCCAGGCCTTAAGCCTAGCCCGCACTTGTGCCCAGGCCTGAAGCCTAGCCCGCACTTGTGCCCAGGCCTGAAGCCTAGCCCGCACTTGTGCCCAGGCCTTAAGCCTAGCCCGCACTTGTGCCCAGGCCTTAAGCCTAGCCCGCACTTGTACCCCGGCCTTAAGCCTAGCCCGCACTTGTGCCCAGGCCTTAAGCCTAGCCCGCACTTGTGCCCAGGCCTTAAGCCTAGCCCGCACTTGTGCCCAGGCCTTAAGCCTAGCCCGCACTTGTGCCCAGGCCTTAAGCCTAGCCTGCACTTTTGAGCCCCTTGAATGCTTGTTTGTTTGTTTTTGTCTTCAGCTTCATGTTGGTTATGCACATAGGGCCAGCTTTACGCTCTTCGCTCTTGTCCCGTCTGAATGCGCATGCACGACTGTAATTGGGGAAGAAGGCATTACCCATTTACAGAGGACAGACAAGAAGTGCCTGGTCGCTTGGAGCATGGGGTTATGGAGAGGCTCCGCACTGTACTACAAAGGATCTATTCCTAAATGTCCAAGTACAGAGCAGAGGGGTGAAAGCTAGCTCTTCACCCCAATGGGTGCCTAACCCTTTATGCAAAGAGTGCAAAGAGTTAGCTGTATGCCTTAATCCTAGCCCGGATTTGTGCCCCGGCCTGAAGCCTAGCCCGCACTTGTGCCCCGGCCTTAAGCCTAGCCCGCACTTGTGCCCCGGCCTTAAGCCTAGCCCGCACTTGTGCCCAGGCCTTAAGCCTAGCCGCACTTGTGCCCAGGCCTTAAGCCTTGCCCGCACTTGTGCCCAGGCCTTAAGCCTAGCCCGCACTTGTGCCCAGGCCTTAAGCCTAGCCTGCACTTTTGAGCCCCTTGAATGCTTGTTTGTTTGTTTGTTTTTGTCTTTAGCTTCATGTTGGTTATGCACATAGGGCCAGCTTTACGCTCTTCGCTCTTGTCCCGTCTGAATGCGCATGCACGACTGTAATTGGGGAAGAAGGCATTACCCATTTACGGAGGACAGACAAGAAGTGCCTGGTCGCTTGGAGCATGGGGTTATGGAGAGGCTCCGCACTGTACAACAAAGGATCTATTCCTAAATGTCCAAGTACAGAGCAGAGGGGTGAAAGCTAGCTCTTCACCCCTATGGGTGCCTAACCCTTTATGCAAAGAGTGCAAAGAGTTAGCTGTATGCCTTAATCCTAGCCCGGACTTGTGCCCCGGCCTTAAGCCTAGCCCGCACTTGTGCCCAGGCCTGAAGCCTAGCCCGCACTTGTGCCCAGGCCTTAAGCCTAGCCCGCACTTGTGCCCAGGCCTTAAGCCTAGCCCGCACTTGTGCCCCGGCCTTAAGCCTAGCCTGCACTTGTGCCCAGGCCTTAAGCCTAGCCCGCACTTGTGCCCCGGCCTTAAGCCTAGCCCGCACTTGTGCCCAGGCCTAAAGCCTAGCCCGCAGTTGTGCGCAGGCCTTAAGCCTAGCCCGCACTTGTGCGCCGGCCTTAAGCCTAGCCCGCACTTGTGCGCCGACCTTAAGCCTAGCCCGCACTTGTGCCCAGGCCTTAAGCCTAGCCCGCACTTGTGCCCAGGCCTTAAGCCTAGCCCGCACTTGTGCCCAGGCCTTAAGCCTAGCCCGCACTTGTGCCCAGGCCTTAAGCCTAGCCCGCACTTGTGCCCAGGCCTTAAGCCTAGCCCGCACTTGTGCCCAGGCCTGAAGCCTAGCCCGCACTTGTGCCCAGGCCTGAAGCCTAGCCCGCACTTGTGCCCAGGCCTGAAGCCTAGCCCGCACTTGTGCCCAGGCCTTAAGCCTAGCCTGCACTTGTGCCCAGGCCTTAAGCCTAGCCCGCACTTGTACCCCGGCCTTAAGCCTAGCCCGCACTTGTGCCCAGGCCTTAAGCCTAGCCCGCACTTGTGCCCAGGCCTTAAGCCTAGCCCGCACTTGTGCCGAGGCCTTAAGCCTAGCCCGCACTTGTGCCCAGGCCTTAAGCCTAGCCTGCACTTTTGAGCCCCTTGAATGCTTGTTTGTTTGTTTTTGTCTTCAGCTTCATGTTGGTTATGCACATAGGGCCAGCTTTACGCTCTTCGCTCTTGTCCCATCTGAATGCGCATGCACGACTGTAATTGGGGAAGAAGGCATTACCCATTTACAGAGGACAGACAAGAAGTGCCTGGTCGCTTGGAGCATGGGGTTATGGAGAGGCTCCGCACTGTACTACAAAGGATCTATTCCTAAATGTCCAAGTACAGAGCAGAGGGGTGAAAGCTAGCTCTTCACCCCTATGGGTGCCTAACCCTTTATGCAAAGAGTGCAGAGTTAGCTGTATGCCTTAATCCTAGCCCGCACTTGTGCCCCGGCCTTAATCCTAGCCCGCACTTGTGCCCCGGCCTTAAGCCTAGCCCGCACTTGTGCCCCGGCCTTAAGCCTAGCCCGCACTTGTGCCCTGGCCTTAAGCCTAGCCCGCACTTGTGCCCCGGCCTTAAGCCTATCCCGCACTTGTGCCCCGGCCTTAAGCCTAGCCCGCACTTGTGCCCAGGCCTTAAGCCTAGCCCGCACTTGTGCCCCGGCCTTAAGCCTAGCCCGCACTTGTGTCCCGGCCTTAAGCCTAGCCCGCACTTGTGTCCTGGCCTTAAGCCTAGCCCGCACTTGTGCCCCGGCCTTAAGCCTAGCCCGCACTTGTGCCCCGGCCTTAAGCCTAGCCCGCACTTGTGCCCCGGCCTTAAGCCTAGCCCGCACTTGTGCCCCGACCTTAAGCCTAGCCCGCACTTGTGCCCCGGCCTTAAGCCTAGCCCGCACTTGTGCCCCGGCCTTAAGCCTAGCCCGCACTTGTGCCCCGGCCTTAAGCCTAGCCCGCACTTGTGCCCCGGCCATAAGCCTAGCCCGCACTTGTGCGCCGGCCTTAAGCCTAGCCCGCACTTGTGCCCCGGCCTTAAGCCTAGCCCGCACTTGTGCCCAGGCCTTAAGCCTAGCCCGCACTTGTGCCCAGGCCTTAAGCCTAGGCCGCACTTGTGCCCAGGCCTTAAGCCTAGCCCGCAATTGTGCCCAGGCCTTAAGCCTAGCCCGCACTTGTGCCCAGGCCTGACGCCTAGCCTGCACTTGTTCCCAGGCCTGACGCCTAGCCCGCACTTGTGCCCAGGCCTTAAGCCTAGCCCGCACTTGTGCCCAGGCCTTAAGCCTAGCCCGCACTTGTGCCCAGGCCTTAAGCCTAGCCCGCACTTGTGCCCAGGCCTGAAGCCTAGCCCGCACTTGTGCCCAGGCCTGAAGCCTAGCCCGCACTTGTGCCCAGGCCTTAAGCCTAGCCCGCACTTGTGCCCAGGCCTTAAGCCTAGCCCGCACTTGTACCCCGGCCTTAAGCCTAGCCCGCACTTGTGCCCAGGCCTTAAGCCTAACCCGCACTTGTGCCCAGGCCTTAAGCCTAGCCCGCACACTTGTGCCCAGGCCTTAAGCCTAGCCCGCACTTGTGCCCAGGCCTTAAGCCTAGCCTGCACTTTTGAGTCTTTGAATGCATGTTTGTTTGTTTTTGTCTTCAGCTTCATGTTGGTTATGCACATAGGGCCAGCTTTACGCTCTTCGCTCTTGTCCCATCTGAATGCGCATGCACGACTGTAATTGGGGAAGAAGGCATTACCCATTTACAGAGGACAGACAAGAAGTGCCTGGTCGCTTGGAGCATGGGGTTATGGAGAGGCTCCGCACTGTACTACAAATGATCTATTCCTAAATGTCCAAGTACAGAGCAGAGGGGTGAAAGCTAGCTCTTCACCCCTATGGGTGCCTAACCCTTTATGCAAAGAGTGCAAAGAGTTAGCTGTATGCCTTAAGCCTAGCCCGCACTTGTGCCCCGGCCTTAATCCTAGCCCGCACTTGTGCCCCGGCCTTAAGCCTAGCCCGCACTTGTGCCCCGGCCTTAAGCCTAGCCCGCACTTGTGCCCCGGCCTTAAGCCTAGCCCGTACTTGTGCCCCGGCCTTAAGCCTAGCCCGCACTTGTGCCCCGGCCTTAAGCCTAGCCCGCACTTGTGCCCCGGCCTTAAGCCTAGCCCGCACTTGTGTCCCGGCCTTAAGCCTAGCCCGCACTTGTGTCCCGGCCTTAAGCCTAGCCCGCACTTGTGCCCCGGCCTTAAGCCTAGCCCGCACTTGTGCCCCGGCCTTAAGCCTAGCCCGCACTTGTGCCCCGACCTTAAGCCTAGCCCGCACTTGTGCCCCGGCCTTAAGCCTAGCCCGCACTTGTGCCCCGGCCTTAAGCCTAGCCCGCACTTGTGCCCCGGCCTTAAGCCTAGCCTGCACTTGTGCGCCGGCCTTAAGCCTAGCCCGCACTTGTGCCCCGGCCTTAAGCCTAGCCCGCACTTGTGCCCAGGCCTTAAGCCTAGCCCGCACTTGTGCCCAGGCCTTAAGCCTGGGCCGCACTTGTGCCCAGGCCTTAAGCCTAGCCCGCAATTGTGCCCAGGCCTTAAGCCTAGCCCGCACTTGTGCCCAGGCCTGACGCCTAGCCCGCACTTGTTCCCAGGCCTGACGCCTAGCCCGCACTTGTTCCCAGGCCTGACGCCTAGCCCGCACTTGTGCCCCGGCCTTAAGCCTAGCCCGCACTTGTGCCCAGGCCTTAAGCCTAGCCCGCACTTGTGCCCCGGCCTTAAGTCTAGCCCGCACTTGTTCCCCGGCCTTAAGCCTAGCCCGCACTTGTGCCCCGGCCTTAAGCCTAGCCCGCATTTGTGCCCCAGCCTTAAGCCTAGCCCGCACTTGTGCCCCGGCCTTAAGCCTAGCCCGCACTTGTGCGCCGGCCTTAAGCCTAGCCCGCACTTGTGCCCCGGCCTTAAGCCTAGCCCGCACTTGTGCCCAGGCCTTAAGCCAAGCCCGCACTTGAGCCCAGGCCTTAAGCCTAGCCCGCACTTGTGCCCAGGCCTTAAGCCTAGCCCGCACTTGTGCCCAGGCCTTAAGCCTTAATGGAAAACTGCATTTAATACGCCCGAGGGCCATTTTGAATACCTAGTTATGCCATTCGGACTTGCCAATGCTCCACCAGTGTTTCAGTCCTTTATGCATGACATCTTCCGAGAGTACCTGTATAAATTCCTGATTGTGTACTTGGATGATATTTTGGTCTTCTCGGATGATTGGGAGTCTCATGTGAAGCAGGTCAGAACGGTGTTTCAGGTCCTGCGTGCTAATTCTTTGTTTGTGAAGTGATCAAAGTGTCTCTTTGGTGTTCAGAAGGTTTCATTTTTGGGGTTCATTTTTTCCCCTTCTACTATCGAGATGGATCCTGTTAAGGTCCAGGCCATCCATGATTGGACTCAGCCGACTTCTCTGAAGAGTCTGCAAAAGTTCCTGGGCTTTGCTAATTTTTATCATCGCTTCATCTGCAATTTTTCTAGTATTGCTAAACCATTGACCGATTTGACGAAGAAGGGTGCTGATGTGGTCAATTGGTCTTCTGCTGCTGTGGAAGCTTTTCAAGAGTTGAAGCGTCGTTTTTCTTCTGCCCCTGTGTTATGTCAGCCAGATGTTTCGCTTCCGTTCCAGGTCGAGGTTGATGCTTCTGAAATTGGAGCGGGGGCTGTTTTGTCGCAGAGAAGTTCTGATTGCTCGGTGATGAAACCATGCGCCTTCTTTTCCAGGAAGTTTTCGCCTGCTGAGCGAAATTATGATGTTGGCAATCGAGAGTTGCTGGCCATGAAGTGGGCATTCGAGGAGTGGCGTCATTGGCTTGAAGGAGCTAAGCATCGCGTGGTGGTCTTGACTGATCATAAGAACTTGACTTATCTCGAGTCTGCCAAACGGTTGAATCTTAGACAGGCTCGCTGGTCGCTGTTTTTCTTCCATTTTGACTTTGTGGTTTCGTACCTTCCGGGCTCTAAAAATGTGAAGGCGGATGCCCTGTCTAGGAGTTTTGTGCCCGACTCTCCGGGTTTATCTGAGCCGGCGGGTATTCTCAAAGAGGGAGTAATTGTGTCTGCCATCTCCCCTGATTTGCGGCGGGTGCTGCAAAAATTTCAGGCTAATAAACCTGATCGTTGCCCAGCGGAGAAACTGTTTGTCCCTGATAGGTGGACATAGTAACATAGTAACATAGTTAGTAAGGCCGAAAAAAGACATTTGTCCATCCAGTTCAGCCTATATTCCATCATAATAAATACCCAGATCTACGTCCTTCTACAGAACCTAATAATTGTATGATACAATATTGTTCTGCTCCAGGAAGACATCCAGGCCTCTCTTGAACCCCTCGACTGAGTTCGCCATCACCACCTCCTCAGGCAAGCAATTCCAGATTCTCACTGCCCTAACAGTAAAGAATCCTCTTCTATGTTGGTGGAAAAACCTTCTCTCCTCCAGATGCAAAGAATGCCCCCTTGTGCCCGTCACCTTCCTTGGTATAAACAGATCCTCAGCGAGATATTTGTATTGTCCCCTTATATACTTATACATGGTTATTAGATCGCCCCTCAGTCGTCTTTTTTCTAGACTAAATAATCCTAATTTCGCTAATCTATCTGGGTATTGTAGTTCTCCCATCCCCTTTATTAATTTTGTTGCCCTCCTTTGTACTCTCTCTAGTTCCATTATATCCTTCCTGAGCACCGGTGCCCAAATAGACGAATAGAGTAGAGACGAATAGAGTTATCTCTGAGGTTCATTGTTCGGTGTTGGCTGGTCATCCTGGAATCTTTGGTACCAGAGAGTTAGTGGCTAGATCCTTTTGGTGGCCATCTCTGTCACGGGATGTGCGTTCTTTTGTGCAGTCCTGTGGGATTTGTGCTCAGGCTAAGCCCTGCTGTTCTCGTGCCAGTGGGTTGCTTTTGCCCTTGCCGGTCCCGAAGAGGCCTTGGACACATATCTCTATGGATTTTATTTCAGATCTTCCCGTCTCTCAAAAAATGTCAGTCATTTGGGTGGTTTGTGATCGCTTCTCTAAGATGGTCCATTTGGTACCCTTGTCTAAATTACCTTCCTCCTCTGATTTGGTGCCATTGTTCTTCCAGCATGTGGTTCGTTTACATGGCATTCCGGAGAATATCGTTTCTGACAGAGGTTCCCAGTTTGTTTCAAGGTTTTGGTGAGCCTTTTGTGCTAGGATGGGCATTGACTTGTCTTTTTCCTCGGCTTTCCATCCTCAGACTAATGGCCAGACCGAACGAACCAATCAGACCTTGGAAACATATCTGATGCTTTGTTTCTGCTGATCAGGATGACTGGGTGTCCTTTTTGCCTTTGGCTGAATTCGCCCTTAATAATCGGGCTAGCTCGGCTACCTTGGTTTCGCCGTTTTTCTGCAACTCTGGGTTCCATCCTCGTTTCTCTTCAGGGCAGGTTGAGTCTTCGGACTGTCCTGGTGTAGATACTGTGGTGGACAGGTTGCAGCAGATCTGGACTCATGTAGTGGACAATTTGACCTTGTCTCAGGAGAAGGCTCAACGTTTTGCTAATCGCAGACGCTGTGTGGGTCCCCGACTTCGTGTTGGGGATTTGGTTTGGTTGTCATCTCGTCATATTCCTATGAAGGTTTCCTCTCCTAAATTTAAGCCTCGTTTCATTGGTCCGTATAGGATTTCTGAGGTTCTTAATTCTGTGTCGATTCGTTTGACCCTTCCAGATTCTTTTTTAATCCATAACGTTTTCCATAGGTCATTGTTGCGGAGATACGTGGCACCTATGGTTCCATCTGTTGATCCTCCTGCCCCGGTTTTGGTGGAGGGGGAGTTGGAGTATATTGTGGAGAAGATTTTGGATTCTCGTGTTTCGAGACGGAAACTCCAGTATCTGGTTAAGTGGAAGGGTTATGCTCAGGAAGATAATTCCTGGGTCTTTGCCTCTGATGTCCATGCTCCCAATCTTGTTCGTGCCTTTCATATGGCTCATCCTGGTCGTCCTGGGGGCTCTGGTGAGGGTTCGGTGACCCCTCCTCAAGGGGGGGTACTGTTGTGAATTCTGTGGCAGAGCTCCCTCCTGTGGTCACAAGTGGTACTTCGGCTGATTCTGTGAGCTTCCGTTGGTGGAGGAGAGTGGTACTGCGGCTTCTGAGTTTCCTTCCTCAGGTGATGTGGTGAAGTTGTTAGGTACTGCTCTATTTAACTCCACCTGGTGCTCTGATCCTGGCCTCCAGTCAATGTTCTAGTATAGGGCTTGCTTCCTCCTGGATCGTTCCTGTGGCCTGCTGCTCTGCATAGCTAAGTTCCGCTTTTGTTATTTTGTTTGCTGTTTTTTCCTGTCCAGCTTGCGTATTTGTTTTTTCTTGCTTGCTGGAAGCTCTGGGACGCAGAGGGTGTACCTCCGTGCCGTTAGTTCGGTACGGAGGGTCTTTTTGCCCCCTTTGCGTGGTTGTTTGTAGGGTTTTGTGTTGACCGCAAAGTTATCTTTCCTATCCTCGCTCTGTTCAGAAAGTCGGGCCTCACTTTGCTAAATCTATTTCATTTCTACGTTTGTCTATTCATCTTAACTCACAGTCATTATATGTGGGGGCTGCCTTTTCCTTTGGGGTATTTCTTTGAGGCAAGGTAGGCTTATTTTCTATCTTCAGGCTAGCTAGTTTCTCAGGCTGTGCCGAGTTGCATAGGGAGCGTTAGGCGCAATCCACGGCTGCCTCTAGTGTGTGTTGGAGAGGATTAGGGATTGCGGTCAGCAGAGTTTCCACGTCTCAGAGCTCGTTCTATGTTTTTGGGTTATTGTCAGGTCACTGTATGTGCTCTGGCTTCTATGTCCATTGTGGTACTGAATTGCCTTATCATAACAGTACTGGAGGCCCAAAGTACTAATGATTCTCAATAGAGGGAAAAAAGATGTTCTGAGACCATTTTTTTTTTCTCTGCACTGTGTTTTGCCTTTTTTTCCCCTAGACATTTGGGTGGTTCAGGACACAGGTGTAGTGATGGACATTAAAGGTCTGTCTTCATGTGTGGATCAGCTCACGGCAAGAGTACAAAATATTCAAGACTTTGTGGTTCAGAATTCTATGTTGGAACCAAGAATTCCTATTCCGGATTTGTTTTTTGGAGACAGAGCTAAGTTTGTGAATTTCAAAAATAATTGCAAACTGTTTCTGGCCTTGAAACCACGCTCCTCTGGTGACCCAGTTCAACAAGTGAGAATTATTATTTCTTTTTTGCGTGGCGACCCTCAAGACTGGGCATTTTCCCTTGCGCCAGGAGATCCTGCATTAAGTAATATTGATGCGTTTTTCCTGGCGCTTGGATTGCTGTACAATGAACCTAATTCGGTGGATCAGGCAGAGAAAAATTTGCTGGATCTGTGTCAGGGTCCGGATGAGATTGAGATTTACTGTCAGAAATTTAGAAGGTGGTCCGTGCTCACTCAATGGAATGAAGGTGCGCTCGCAGCTATTTTCAGAAAGGGTCTCTCTGAAGCCCTTAAGGATGTCATGGTGGGATTTCCTATGCCTGCGGGCCTAAATGAGTCTATGTCTCTGGCCATTCAGATCGGTCGACGCTTGCGTGAGCGTAAATCTGTGCACCATTTGGCGGTATTATCTGAGCATAAACCTGAGCCTATGCAGTGCGATAGGACTTTGACCAGAGTTGAACGGCAAGAACACAGACGTCGGAATGGGCTATGTTTTTACTGTGGTGATTCCACTCATGCTATCTCCGATTGTCCTAAGCGCACTAAGCGGTTCGCTAGGTCTGCCACCATTGGTACAGTACAGTCAAAATTTCTTTTGTCCGTTACTTTGATCTGCTCTTTGTCATCTTATTCTGTCATGGCATTTGTGGATTCAGGCGCTGCCCTGAATTTGATGGACTTGGAGTATGCCAGGCGTTGTGGGTTTTTCTTGGAGCCCTTGCAGTGTCCTATTCCACTGAGAGGAATTGATGCTACGCCTTTGGCCAAGAATAAGCCTCAGTATTGGACCCAGCTGACCATGTTCATGGCTCCTGAACATCAGGAGGATATTCGCTTTCTGGTGTTGCATAATCTGCATGATGTGGTCGTGTTGGGGTTGCCATGGCTACAGGTCCATAATCCAGTATTAGATTGGAAATCCATGTCTGTGTCCTGCTGGGGTTGTCAGGGGGTACATGGTGATGTTCCATTCCTGTCTATTTCATCATCCACCCCTTCTGAGGTCCCAGAGTTCTTGTCTGATTACCGGGATGTATTTGATGAGCCCAAGTCCGATGCCCTACCTCCGCATAGGGATTGTGATTGTGCTATCGATTTGATTCCTGGTAGTAAATTTCCAAAAGGGCGACTGTTTAATTTATCTGTACCTGAGCACGCCGCTATGCGGAGTTGCGTGAAGGAGTCCTTGGAGAAGGGCCACATTCGCCCGTCATCGTCGCCATTGGGAGCGGGGTTCTTTTTTGTGGCCAAGAAGGATGGTTCGCTGAGACCTTGTATAGATTACCGCCTTCTAAATAAGATCACGGTCAAATTTCAGTACCCCTTGCCGCTGTTATCTGATTTGTTTGCTCGGATTAAGGGGGCTAGTTGGTTCACCAAGATAGATCTTCGTGGTGCATATAATCTTGTGCGTATAAAGCGAGGCGATGAATGGAAAACTGCATTTAATACGCCCGAGGGCCATTTTGAATACCTAGTTATGCCATTCGGACTTGCCAATGCTCCATAAGTGTTTCAGTCCTTTATGCATGACATCTTCCGAGAGTACCTGGATAAATTCCTGATTGTGTACTTGGATGATATTTTGGTCTTCTCGGATGATTGGGAGTCTCATGTGAAGCAGGTCAGAACGGTGTTTCAGGTCCTGCGTGCTAATTCTTTGTTTGTGAAGGGATCAAAGTGTCTCTTTGGTGTTCAGAAGGTTTCATTTTTGGGGTTCATTTTTTCCCCTTCTACTATCGAGATGGATCCTGTTAAGGTCCAGGCCATCCATGATTGGACTCAGCCGACTTCTCTGAAGAGTCTGCAAAAGTTCCTGGGCTTTGCTAATTTTTATCGTCGCTTCATCTGCAATTTTTCTAGTATTGCTAAACCATTGACCGATTTGACCAAGAAGGGTGCTGATGTGGTCAATTGGTCTTCTGCTGCTGTGGAAGCTTTTCAAGAGTTGAAGCGTCATTTTTCTTCTGCCCCTGTGTTATGTCAGCCAGATGTTTCGCTTCCGTTCCAGGTCGAGGTTGATGCTTCTGAAATTGGAGCGGGGGCTGTTTTGTCGCAGAGAAGTTCTGATTGCTCGGTGATGAAACCATGCGCCTTCTTTTCCAGGAAGTTTTCGCCTGCTGAGCGAAATTATGATGTTGGCAATCGAGAGTTGCTGGCCATGAAGTGGGCATTCGAGGAGTGGCGTCATTGGCTTGAAGGAGCTAAGCATCGCGTGGTGGTCTTGACTGATCATAAGAACTTGACTTATCTCGAGTCTGCCAAACGGTTGAATCCTAGACAGGCTCGCTGGTCGCTGTTTTTCTTCCGTTTCGACTTTGTGGTTTCGTACCTTCCGGGCTCTAAAAATGTGAAGGCGGATGCCCTGTCTAGGAGTTTTGTGCCCGACTCTCCGGGTTTATCTGAGCCGGCGGGTATTCTCAAAGAGGGAGTAATTGTGTCTGCCATCTCCCCTGATTTGCGGCGGGTGCTGCAAAAATTTCAGGCTAATAAACCTGATCGTTGCCCAGCGGAGAAACTGTTTGTCCCTGATAGGTGGACGAATAGAGTTATCTCTGAGGTTCATTGTTCGGTGTTGGCTGGTCATCCTGGAATCTTTGGTACCAGAGAGTTAGTGGCTAGATCCTTTTGGTGGCCATCTCTGTCACGGGATGTGCGTTCTTTTGTGCAGTCCTGTGGGATTTGTGCTCGGGCTAAGCCCTGCTGTTCTCGTGCCAGTGGGTTGCTTTTGCCCTTGCCGGTCCCGAAGAGGCCTTGAACACATATCTCTATGGATTTTATTTCAGATCTTCCCGTCTCTCAAAAAATGTCAGTCATTTGGGTGGTTTGTGATCGCTTCTCTAAGATGGTCCTTTTGGTACCCTTGTCTAAATTACCTTCCTCCTCTGATTTGGTGCCATTGTTCTTCCAGCATGTGGTTCGTTTACATGGCATTCCGGAGAATATCGTTTCTGACAGAGGTTCCCAGTTTGTTTCAAGGTTTTGGTGAGCCTTTTGTGCTAGGATGGGCATTGACTTGTCTTTTTCCTCGGCTTTCCATCCTCAGACTAATGGCCAGACCGAACGAACCAATCAGACCTTGGAAACATATCTGAGATGCTTTGTTTCTGCTGATCAGGATGACTGGGTGTCCTTTTTGCCTTTGGCTGAATTCGCCCTTAATAATCGGGCTAGCTCGGCTACCTTGGTTTCGCCGTTTTTCTGCAACTCTGGGTTCCATCCTCGTTTCTCTTCAGGGCAGGTTGAGTCTTCGGACTGTCCTGGTGTAGATACTGTGGTGGACAGGTTGCAGCAGATCTGGACTCATGTAGTGGACAATTTGACCTTGTCTCAGGAGAAGGCTCAACGTTTTGCTAATCGCAGACGCTGTGTGGGTCCCCGACTTCGTGTTGGGGATTTGGTTTGGTTGTCATCTCGTCATATTCCTATGAAGGTTTCCTCTCCTAAATTTAAGCCTCGTTTCATTGGTCCGTATAGGATTTCTGAGGTTCTTAATTCTGTGTCGATTCGTTTGACCCTTCCAGATTCTTTTTCCATCCATAACGTTTTCCATAGGTCATTGTTGCGGAGATACGTGGCACCTATGGTTCCATCTGTTGATCCTCCTGCCCCGGTTTTGGTGGAGGGGGAGTTGGAGTATATTGTGGAGAAGATTTTGGATTCTCGTGTTTCGAGACGGAAACTCCAGTATCTGGTTAAGTGGAAGGGTTATGCTCAGGAAGATAATTCCTGGGTCTTTGCCTCTGATGTCCATGCTCCCAATCTTGTTCGTGCCTTTCATATGGCTCATCCTGGTCGTCCTGGGGGCTCTGGTGAGGGTTCGGTGACCCCTCCTCAAGGGGGGGGTACTGTTGTGAATTCTGTGGCAGAGCTCCCTCCTGTGGTCACAAGTGGTACTTCGGCTGATTCTGTGAGCTTCCGTTGGTGGAGGAGAGTGGTACTGCGGCTTCTGAGTTTCCTTCCTCAGGTGATGTGGTGAAGTCGTTAGGTACTGCTCTATTTAACTCCACCTGGTGCTCTGATCCTGGCCTCCAGTCAGTGTTCTAGTATAGGGCTTGCTTCCTCCTGGATCGTTCCTGTGGCCTGCTGCTCTGCATAGCTAAGTTCCGCTTTTGTTATTTTGTTTGCTGTTTTTTCCTGTCCAGCTTGCGTATTTGTTTTTTCTTGCTTGCTAGAAGCTCTGGGACACAGAGGGTGTACCTCCGTGCCGTTAGTTCGGTACGGAGGGTCTTTTTGCCCCCTTTGCGTGGTTGTTTGTAGGGTTTTGTGTTGACCGCAAAGTTATCTTTCCTATCCTCGCTCTGTTCAGAAAGTCGGGCCTCACTTTGTTAAATCTATTTCATCTCTACGTTTGTCTATTCATCTTAACTCACAGTCATTATATGTGGGGGCTGCCTTTTCCTTTGGGGTATTTCTTTGAGGCAAGGTAGGCTTATTTTCTATCTTCAGGCTAGCTAGTTTCTCAGGCTGTGCCGAGTTGCATAGGGAGCGTTAGGCGCAATCCACGGCTGCCTCTAGTGTGTGTTGGAGAGGATTAGGGATTGCGGTCAGCAGAGTTTCCACGTCTCAGAGCTCGTTCTATGTTTTTGGGTTATTGTCAGGTCACTGTATGTGCTCTGGTTTCTATGTCCATTGTGGTACTGAATTGCCTTATCATAACAGCGCACTGGATCACTAAGTGCAGCGGATCACAGAGCATCGGATCACTGAGCGCACTGGATCACTGAGAGCATCGGATCACTGAGAGCAGCCGATCACTGAGCACAGCGGATCACTGAGCGCACTGGATAACTGAGTGCAGCGGATCACTGAGCACACTGAATCACTGAGCGCACTGGACCACTGAGTGCAGCGGATCACTGAGTGCAGCGGATCACTGAGTGCAGCGGATCACTGAGTGCAGCGGATCACTGAGTGCAGCGGATCACTGAGTGCAGCGGATCACTGAGTGCAGCGGATCACTGAGTGCAGCGGATCACTGAGCATCGGATCACTGAGAGCATCGGATCACTGAGCGCACTGGATCACTGAGTGCAGCCGATCAATGAGCGCACTGCATCACTGAGCGCAGCAGATCTCTGAGCGCACTGGATCACTAAGTGCAGCGGATCACTGAGCGCAGATCACTGAGCGCACTGGATCAGAGTGCACCCCCCACACCAGTAAGGGACCCCCTATCTATCCGTACTCACAACCCCCCCGTCATAAGGGACCCACTATCCATCCATACACAGGCCCCCCCCCAGTAAGGGACCCCCTATCCATCCATACACTGACCCCCGCCATAACGTACCCCCCTATCTATCCGTGCTCACCCCCCCCCCCGCGCCCTCTCCCCCCTCTCTGAGCCCCCCGCACCCTCTCACCCCCAAAGGGTTAATAACGGTAGCAGTGTTGGCACCCCCCTAAAGGGTTAATACCGGTAGCAGTGTTGGCACCCCCCCAAAGGGTTAATACCGGTAGAAGTGTTGGCACCCCCCCCTAAAGGGTTAATACCGGTAGCAGTGTTGGCACCCCCCCTAAAGGGTTAATACCGGTAGCAGTGTCACTGTCCGCTGTCTGGCATGCCGCCAAAACGAAAAGTCGGGAGAAGGGGGTTGGGGCGTGTTTCGCTGGGAGAGAACCCGCCCAGGAGACCACCCGCCCACCACAAGGCATTGCTATTACAGCCTCGGGCGGCGCGCAGCTACTGCGCATGCGCTAGGTGCGCCAGGTGCGCGCGGCAGTGCAGTCTCGGGCGGCGCGCAGTAGCCCTAGCTACTGCGCAAGCGCCAGGTGCGCGGCCGTGCGGACGCGAGTGCCGCGCGTGCATGTGGCGCATGCGCAGTTAACATATAATACTGCCCACAATGTCTTGTCTGTCAACTGGTGACCACCCACGTGACACGGCAGCAGAGATGACGCATTTCCGGTGCTACGTGTCATTTCCGGTGCCGCGCTCTATAAATGCCTGCCACGTGCATTGTTATACATATCAAAAGCGCGGGAGCACGCCAACCGCACGTCAGAGCAAGGTAAGACCTGCTGCACGCCCTGATTGGGCTGGCACACTTGGCATTTCTCTAGGGCACGTTGCCAGGTTCTTCCATCGCGCATTCATCTGTATCAGCGCGATACATGCCGATACACATGAAAGCGATGATGGAGGAGACAGAGCGTCCGGCTACGCTCCCTTTACGTCACTGCACTGCGCGCCACACTGGCCTCAACGTCACTGCAGTGCGCGCCACCCTGCTGAGGAGCAGCGGAGAAATGGGGATACGAAAGCAATGTATTTTTTGTAATTGTTTCATTGGCGGCGTTGTGTTCTCTACCTACCTCCGTGGGGAGCCCCTCATTGCCGCTTTTCATTGTGTACTGTATATGTGAGCACTGCATTGTGTACTGCATTGTGTGTACTACTTGGGGGCCTCTTAATTGCCCTCTCCGTGGGGCGCTCTGCATTGGCCGCTTCCTTGGGACTCCCTGCATTCCCCTCTCCGTGGGGAGCCCCTCTTTGCCCGCTCTTCACTGTGTACTGTATATGTGATCTCTGTATACTGCATTGTGTTCTTCTTGGGGGCCTCTGCATTGGCCGCTCCGTGGGGAGCCCCTCATTGTCCGCTCTTCACTGTGTACTGTATATGTGATCTCTGTATACTGCATTGTGTTCTTCTTGGGGGCCTCTGCATTGGCCGCTCTGTGGGGAGCCCCTCATTGCCCGCTCTTCACTGTGTACTGTATATGTGATCTCTGTATACTGCATTGTGTTCTTCTTGGGGGCCTCTGCATTCCCCTCCAGGTGCGCGCGGTCGTGAGTGCCGCGCGTGCATGTGGCCCATGCGCAGTTAACATATAATACTGCCCACAATGTCTTGTCTGTCAACTGGTGACCACCCACGTGACACGGCAGCAGAGATGACGCATTTCCGGTGCTACGTGTCATTTCCGGTGCCGCGCTCTATAAATGCCTGCCACGTGCATTGTTATACATATCAAAAGCGCGGGAGCACGCCAACCGCACGTCAGAGCAAGGTAAGACCTGCTGCACGCCCTGATTGGGCTGGCACACTTGGCATTTCTCTAGGGCCCGTTGCCAGGTTCTTCCATCGCGCATTCATCTGTATCAGCGCGATACATGCCGATACACATGAAAGCGATGATGGAGGAGCGAGAGTGTCCGGCTACGCTCCCTTT
This sequence comes from Ranitomeya imitator, assembly GCF_032444005.1. Lineage (NCBI taxonomy): Eukaryota > Metazoa > Chordata > Amphibia > Anura > Dendrobatidae > Ranitomeya > Ranitomeya imitator. The sequence continues at coordinate 317,142,754 of NC_091284.1, forward strand.
ACGTCACTGCACTGCGCGCCACACTGGCCTCAACGTCACTGCAGTGCGCGCCACCCTGCTGAGGAGCAGCGGAGAAATGGGGATACGAAAGCAATGTATTTTTTGTAATTGTTTCATTGGCGGCGTTGTGTTCTCTACCTACCTCCGTGGGGAGCCCCTCATTGCCGCTTTTCATTGTGTACTGTATATGTGAGCACTGCATTGTGTACTGCATTGTGTGTACTACTTGGGGGCCTCTTAATTGCCCTCTCCGTGGGGCGCTCTGCATTGGCCGCTTCCTTGGGACTCCCTGCATTCCCCTCTCCGTGGGGAGCCCCTCTTTGCCCGCTCTTCACTGTGTACTGTATATGTGATCTCTGTATACTGCATTGTGTTCTTCTTGGGGGCCTCTGCATTGGCCGCTCCGTGGGGAGCCCCTCATTGTTTGCTCATCACTGTGTACTGTATATGTGATCTCTGTATACTGCATTGTGTTCTTCTTGGGGGCCTCTGCATTGGCCGCTCTGTGGGGAGCCCCTCATTGCCCGCTGTTCACTGTGTACTGTATATGTGATCTCTGTATACTGCATTGTGTTCTTCTTGGGGCCCTCTGCATTCCCCTCTCCGTGGGGAGCCCCTCATTGCCCGCTCTTCACTGTGTACTGTATATGTGATCTCTGTATACTGCATTGTGTTCTTCTTGGGGGCCTCTGCATTGGCCGCTCTGTGGGGAGCCCCTCATTGCCCGCTCTTCACTGTGTACTGTATATGTGATCTCTGTATACTGCATTGTGATCTTCTTGGGGGCCTCTGCATTGGCCGCTCTGTGGGGAGCCCCTCATTGCCCGCTCTTCACTGTGTACTGTATATGTGATCTCTGTATACTGCATTGTGTTCTTCTTGGGGGCCTCTGCATTGCTCGCTCTGTGGGGCGCTCTGCATTGCTCGCTCTGTGGGGCGCTCTGCATTGCTCGCTCTGTGGGGCGCTCTGCATTGCTCGCTCTGTGGGGCGCTCTGCATTGCTCGCTCTGTGGGGCGCTCTGCATTGCTCGCTCTGTGGGGCGCTCTGCATTGCTCGCTCTGTGGGGCGCTCTGCATTGCTCGCTCTGTGGGGCGCTCTGCATTGCTCGCTCTGTGGGGCGCTCTGCATTGTTCGCTCTGTGGGGCGCTGTGCATTGCTCGCTCTGTGGGGCGCTGTGCATTGCTCGCTCTGTGGGGCGCTGTGCATTGCTCGCTCTGTGGGGCGCTGTGCATTGCTCGCTCTGTGGGGCGCTGTGCATTGCTCGCTCTGTGGGGCGCTGTGCATTGCTCGCTCTGTGGGGCGCTGTGCATTGCTCGCTCTGTGGGGCGCTGTGCATTGCTCGCTCTGGGGGGCGCTCTGCATTGCTCGCTCTGGGGGGCGCTCTGCATTCCTCGCTCTGGGGGGCGCTCTGCATTGCTCGCTCTGGGGGGCGCTCTGCATTGCTCGCTCTGTGGGGCGCGCTCTGCATTGCTAGCTCTTTGGGGCGCCCTGCATTTCCCGCACTGTGGGGCGCCGTGCATTGCTCGCTCTGTGGGGCGCCGTGCATTGCTCGCTCTGTGGGGCGCCGTGCATTGCTCGCTCTGTGGGGCGCTGTGCATTGCTCGCTCTGTGGGGCGCTGTGCATTGCTCGCTCTGTGGGGCGCTGTGCATTGCTCGCTCTGTGGGGCGCTGTGCATTGCTCGCTCTGTGGGGCGCTGTGCATTGCTCGCTCTGTGGGGCGCTGTGCATTGCTCGCTCTGTGGGGCGCTCTGCTTTGCTCGCTCTGTGGGAAACGCTCTGCTTTGCTCGCTCTGTGGGGCGCGCTCTGCATTGCTAGCTCTGTGGGGCGCGCTCTGCATTGCTAGCTCTAAGGGGCGCCCTGTATTTCCCGCACTGTGGGGCGCCCTGCATTGCCCGCTCTGTGGGGCGCCCTGCATTGTGTACTGTGTATGTTTGAGCTCTGTGTTGTGTAGGGCATTGTGTGTACTTCCTGGGGACCTCTGCATTTGCTCTTTTGTTGTGGTGGGGAGGGAGGACTCTGCATTGCCCGCTCTGTGGGGTGCTCTGGATTTAATCGCTCTGTAGGGCTCTCTGCATTGCTCGCTCTGTGGGGCCCTCTGCATTGCTCGCTCTGTGGGGCCCTCTGCATTGTCCGCTCTGTGGGGCCCTCTGCATTGCCCGCTCTGTGGGGCCCTCTGCATTGCCCCCTCTGTGGGGCCCTCTGCATTGCCCGCTCAGTGGGGCGCCCTGCATTGCCCGCTCTGTGGGGCGCCCTGCATTGCCCGCTCTGTGGGGCGCCCTGCATTGTGTACTGTGTATGTTTGAGCTCTGTGTTGTGTAGGGCATTGTGTGTACTTCCTGGGGACCTCTGCATTTGCTCTTTTGTTGTGGTGGGGAGGGAGGACTCTGCATTGCCCGCTCTGTGGGGTGCTCTGGATTTAATCGCTCTGTGGGGCTCTCTGCATTGCTCGCTCTGTGGGGCCCTCTGCATTGCTCGCTCTGTGGGGCCCTCTGCATGGCTCGCTCTGTGGGGCCCTCTGCGTTGCCCGCTCTGTGGGGCGCTCTGCGTTGCCCGCTCTGTGGGGCGCTCTGCGTTGCCCGCTCTGTGGGGCGCTCTGCGTTGCCCGCTCTGTGGGGCGCTCTGCGTTGCCCGCTCTGTGGGGCGCTCTGCGTTGCCCGCTCTGTGGGGCGCTCTGCGTTGCCCGCTCTGTGGGGCGCTCTGCGTTGCCCGCTCTGTGGGGCGCTCTGCGTTGCCCGCTCTGTGGGGCGCTCTGCGTTGCCCGCTCTGTGGGGCGCTCTGCGTTGCCCGCTCTGTGGGGCGCCCTGCGTTGCCCGCTCTGTGGGGCGCCCTGCCTTGCCCGCTCTGTGGGGCGCTCTGCATTGCTCGCTCTGTGGGGCGCTCTGCATTGCTGGCTCTGTGCATTGCTCGCTCTGTGGGGCGCGCTCTGCATTGCTCGCTCTGGGGCGCGCCCTGCATTGCCCGCTCTGTGGGGCGCCCTGCATTTCCCGCACTGTGGGGCGCCCTGCATTCCCCGCTCTGTGGGGCGCCATGCATTGTGTACTGTGTATGTTTGAGCTCTGTGTTGTGTAGTGCATTGTGTGTACTTCCTGGGGACCTCTGCATTTGCTATTTGTTGTGGGGAGGGAGGACTGCATTGCCCGCTCTGTGGGGTTCTCTGGATTTAATCGTTCTGTGGGGCAATCTGCATTGCTCGCTCTGTGGGGCTCTCTGCATTGCTCGCTCTGTGGGGCCCTCTGCATTGCCCGCTCTGTGGGGCCCTCTGCATTGCCCGCTCTGTGGGGCCCTCTGCATTGCCCGCTCTGTGGGGCCCTCTGCATTGCCCGCTCTGTGGGGCCCTCTGCATTGCCCGCTCTGTGGGGCGCCATGCATTGTGTACTGTGTATGTTTGAGCTCTGTGTTGTGTAGTGCATTGTGTGTACTTCCTGGGGACCTCTGCATTTGCTATTTGTTGTGGGGAGGGAGGACTGCATTGCCCGCTCTGTGGGGTTCTCTGGATTTAATCGTTCTGTGGGGCAATCTGCATTGCTCGCTCTGTGGGGCTCTCTGCATTGCTCGCTCTGTGGGGCCCTCTGCATTGCCCGCTCTGTGGGGCCCTCTGCATTGCCCGCTCTGTGGGGTGCTCTGCATTGCCCGCTCTGTGGGGTGCTCTGCATTGCTCGCTCTTTTGGGCGCTCTGCATTGCCCGCTCTGTGGGGCGCTCTGCATTGCCTGCTCTGTGGGGCGCTCTGCATTGGCCCCTAACTTGGGTCTCACCACATTCTCCGCTCCTCACTGTGTACTGTATATGTGAGCTCTGCTTTGTGTACTGCATTGTGTGTTCTTCTTGGGGGCCTCTGCATTGGCCGTTCCGTGTGGCGCTCTGCATTGTATACTGTGTATGTATGAGATCTGTGTTGTGTAGTGCATTATGTGTACCTCCTGGGGGCCTCTGCATTTGCTCTGTGTTGCAATGGGGAGGGAGGACTCTGCATTGCCCGCTCTGTGGGGTGACCTCCATTGGAGGCTCTGTGGGGCGCTCTGCATTGGTTGCTCTGTGGGGCGCTCTGCATTAACCGCTGCATGGGGAGCCTGGCATTGCCCGCTCTGCATTGTATACTGTGTATGTTTGAGCTCTGTGTAGTGCATTGGGTGTACTTCCTGGGGGCCTCTGAATATGCTCTTTGTTGCGGTGGGGAGTGATGACTGCATTGCTCGCTCTGTGGGGCACTCTGCACTACTCGCTCTGTGGGGGGCTCTGCATTGCTCGCTCTGTGGGGCGCTCTGCATTGCTCGCTCTGTGGGGCGCTCTGCATTGCTCGCTCTGTGGGGAGCTCTGCATTGCTCGCTCTGTGGGGCGCTCTGCATTGCTCGCTCTGTGGGGCGCTCTGCATTGCTCGCTCTGTGGGGCGCTCTGCATTGCTCGCTCTGAGGGGCGCTCTGCATTGCTCGCTCTGTGGGGCGCTCTGCATTGCTCGCTCTGTGGGGCGCTCTGCATTGCTCGCTCTGTGGGGCGCTCTGCATTGCTCGCTCTGTGGGGCGCTTTGCATTGCTCACTCTGTGGGGCACGCTCTGCATTGCCCGCATTGTGGGGCCCCCTTCATTGCCCTCTCTGTGGGGCCCTCTGCATTGCCCGCTCTGTGGGCGCCCTGCATTGCCCGCTCTGTGGGGCGCCCTGCATTGTGTACTGTGTATGTTTGAGCTCTGTGTTGTGTAGTGCATTGTGTGTACTTCTTGGGGACCTTTGCATTTGCTATTTGTTGTGGTGGGGAGGGAGGACTCTGCATTGCCCGCTCTGTGGGGCCCTCTGCATTGCTCGCTCTGTGGGGCTCTCTGCATTGCTCGCTCTGTGGGGCGCTCTCTGCATTGCTCGCTCTGTGGGGCGCTCTGCATTGCTCGCTCTGGGGCGCGCTCTGCATTGCTCGCTCTGTGGGGCGCTCTGCATTGCTCGCTCTGTGGGGCGCTCTGCATTGCTCGCTCTGTGGGGCGCTCTGCATTGCTCGCTCTGGGGCGCGCTCTGCATTGCTCGCTCTGTGGGGCGCTCTGCATTGCTCGCTCTGTGGGGCGCTCTGCATTGCTCGCTTCTGTGGGGCGCTCTGCATTGCTCGCTCTGTGGGGTGCTCTGGATTTAATCGCTCTATGGGGCCCTCTGCATTGCTCGCTCTGTGGGGCGCCCTGCATTGCCCGCTCTGTGGGGCGCCATGCATTGTATACTGTGTATGTTTGAGCTCTGTGTTGTGTAGTGCATTGTGTGTACTTCCTGGGGACCTCTGCATTTGCTATTTGTTGTGGTGGGGAGGGAGGACTGCATTGCCCGCTCTGTGGGGTGCTCTGGATTTAATCGCTCTGTGGGGCACTCTGCATTGCTCGCTCTGTGGAGCTCTCTGCATTGCTCGCTCTGTGGGGCTCTCTGCATTGCTCGGTCTGTGGGGCCTTCTGCATTGCCCGCTCTGTAGGGCGCTCCACATTGCCCGCTCTGTGGGCGCCCTGCATTGCCCGCTCTGTGTGGCGCCCTGCATTGCCCGCACTGTGGAGCGCCCTGCATTGTGTACTGTGTATGTTTGAGCTCTGTGTTGTGTAGTGCATTGTGTGTACTTCTTGGGGACCTTTGCATTTGCTATTTGTTGTGGTGGGGAGGGAGGACTCTGCATTGCCCGCTCTGTGGGGCCCTCTGCATTGCTCGCTCTGTGGGGCTCTCTGCATTGCTCGCTCTGTGGGGCGCTCTCTGCATTGCTCGCTCTGTGGGGCGCTCTGCATTGCTCGCTCTGGGGCGCGCTCTGCATTGCTCGCTCTGTGGGGCGCTCTGCATTGCTCGCTCTGTGGGGCGCTCTGCATTGCTCGCTCTGTGGGGCGCTCTGCATTGCTCGCTCTGTGGGGCGCTCTGCATTGCTCGCTCTGGGGCGCGCTCTGCATTGCTCGCTCTGTGGGGCGCTCTGCATTGCTCGCTCTGTGGGGCGCTCTGCATTGCTTGCTTCTGTGGGGCGCTCTGCATTGCTCGCTCTGTGGGGTGCTCTGGATTTAATCGCTCTATGGGGCCCTCTGCATTGCTCGCTCTGTGGGGCGCCCTGCATTGCCCGCTCTGTGGGGCGCCATGCATTGTATACTGTGTATGTTTGAGCTCTGTGTTGTGTAGTGCATTGTGTGTACTTCCTGGGGACCTCTGCATTTGCTATTTGTTGTGGTGGGGAGGGAGGACTGCATTGCCCGCTCTGTGGGGTGCTCTGGATTTAATCGCTCTGTGGGGCACTCTGCATTGCTCGGTCTGTTGGGCCTTCTGCATTGCCCGCTCTGTAGGGCGCTCCACATTGCCCGCTCTGTGGGCGCCCTGCATTGCCCGCTCTGTGTGGCGCCCTGCATTGCCCGCACTGTGGAGCGCCCTGCATTGCCCGCTCTGTGGGGTGCCCTGCATTGTGTACTGTGTATGTTTGAGCTCTGTGTTGTGTAGTGCATTGTGTGTACTTCCTGGGGACCTCTGCATTTGCTCTTTGTTGTGGTGGGGCGGGAGGACTCTGCATTGCCCGCTCTGTGGGGTGCTCTGGATTTAATCGCTCTGGTGACCTCTGCATTGCTCGCTCTGTGGGGCGCTGTGCTTTGCTCGCTCTGTGGGGCGCTGTGCATTGCTCGCTCTGTGGGGCGCTGTGCATTGCTCGCTCTGGGGAGCTCTGCATTGCTTGCTCTGTGGGGCGCTCTGCATTGCTCGCTCTGGGGGTGCTCTGCATTGCTTGCTCTGTGGGGCGCGCTCTGCATTGCTAGCTCTTTGGGGCGCCCTGCATTTCCCGCACTGTGGGGCGCTGTGCATTGCTCGCTCTGTGGGGCGCTGTGCTTTGCTCGCTCTGTGGGGCGCTGTGCTTTGCTCGCTCTGTGGGGCGCTGTGCATTGCTCGCTCTGTGGGGCGCTGTGCATTGCTCGCTCTGTGGGGCGCGCTCTGCATTGCTAGCTCTAAGGGGCGCCCTGCATTTCCCGCACTGTGGGGCGCCCTGCATTGCCCGCTCTGTGGGGCGCCCTGCATTGTGTACTGTGTATGTTTGAGCTCGGTGTTGTGTAGGGCATTGTGTGTACTTCCTGGGGACCTCTGCATTTGCTCTTTTGTTGTTGTGGTGGGGAGGGAGGACTCTGCATTGCCCGCTCTGTGGGGTGCTCTGGATTTAATCGCTCTGTGGGGCACTCTGCATTGCTCGCTCTGTGGGGCTCTCTGCATTGCTCGCTCTGTGGGGCCCTCTGCATTGCCCGCTCTGTGGGGCCCTCTGCATTGCCCGCTCTGTGGGGCCCTCTGCATTGCCCGCTCTGTGGGGCCCTCTGCATTGCCCGCTCTGTGGGGCCCTCTGCATTGCCCGCTCTGTGGGGCCCTCTGCATTGCCCGCTCAGTGGGGCGCCCTGCATTGCCCGCTCTGTGCGGCGCACTGCATTGCCCGCTCTTTGGGGCGCCCTGCATTGCCCGCACTGTGGAGCGCCCTGCATTGTGTACTGTGTATGTTTGAGCTCTGTGTTGTGTAGTGCATTGTGTGTACTTCCTGGGGACCTCTGCATTTGCTCTTTGTTGTGGTGGGGAGGGAGGACTCTGCATTGCCCGCTCTGTGGGGTGCTCTGGATTTAATCGCTCTGGTGACCTCTGCATTGCTCGCTCTGTTGGGCCCTCTGCATTTTCCGCTCTGTGGGGCGCTCTGCATTGCTCACTCTGTGGGGCGCTCTGCATTGCTCGCTCTGTGGGGCGCTCTGCATTGCTCGCTCTGTGGGGCGCTCTGCATTGCTCGCTCTGTGGGGCGCTCTGCATTGCTCGCTCTGTGCATTGCTCGCTCTGTGGGGCGCTCTGCATTGCTCGCTCTGTGGGGCGCTCTGCATTGCTCGCTCTGTGGGGCGCTCTGCATTGCTAGCTCTGTGGGGAGCTCTGCATTGCTGGCTCTGTGCATTGCTCGCTCTGTGGGGCGCTCTGCATTGCTCGCTCTGTGGGGCCCTCTGGATTGCCCACTCTGTGGGGCCCTCTGCATTGCCCGCTCTGTGGGGCCCTCTGCATTGCCCGCTCTGTGGGGCCCTCTGCATTGCCCGCTCTGTGGGACTCCCTGCATTGCCCGCTCTGTGGGGCTCCCTGCATTGCCCGCTCTGTGGGCGCCCTGCATTGCCCGCTCTGTGGAGCGCCCTGCATTGCCCGCTCTGTGGGGTGCCCTGCATTGTGTACTGTGTATGTTTGAGCTCTGTGTTGTGTAGTGCATTGTGTGTACTTCCTGGGGTCCTCTGAATTTGCTCTGTGTTGTGGTGGGGAGGGAGGACTCTGCATTGCCCGCTCTGTGGGGTGCTCTGGATTTAATCGCTCTATGGGGCGCTCTGCATTGCTCGCTCTGTGGGGCGCTCTGCATTGCTCGCTCTGTGGGGCGCTCTGCATTGCTCGCTCTGTGGGGCGCGCTCTGCATTGCTCGCTCTGTGGGGCGCTCTGCATTGCTCGCTCTGTGGGGCGCTCTGCATTGCTCGCCCTGTTTGGCGCTCTGCATTGCTCGCTCTGTGGGGCGCTCTGCATTGCTCGCCCTGTTTGGCGCTCTGCATTGCTCGCTCTGTGGGGCGCTCTGCATTGCTCGCTCTGTGGGGCGCTGTGCATTGCTCGCTCTGTGGGGCGCTGTGCATTGCTCGCTCTGTGGGGCGCGCTCTGCATTGCTCGCTCTGTGGGGCGCGCTCTGCATTGCTAGCTCTTTGGGGCGCCCTGCATTTCCCGCACTGTGGGGCGCCCTGCATTGTGTACTGTGTATGTTTGAGCTCTGTGTTGTGTAGTGCATTGTGTGTACTTCCTGGGGACCTCTGCATTTGCTATTTGTTGTGGTGGGGAGGGAGGACTCTGCATTGCCCGCTCTGTGGGGTGCTCTGGATTTAATCGCTCTATGGGGCGCTCTGCATTGCTCGCTCTGTGGGGCGCTCTGCATTACTCGCTCTGTGGGGCGCTCTGCATTGCTCGCTCTGTGGGGCGCGCTCTGCATTGCTAGCTCTTTGGGGCGCCCTGCATTTCCCGCACTGTGGGGCGCCCTGCATTGTGTACTGTGTATGTTTGAGCTCTGTGTTGTGTAGTGCATTGTGTGTACTTTCTGGGGACCTCTGCATTTGCTATTTGTTGTGGTGGGGAGGGAGGACTCTGCATTGCCCGCTCTGTGGGGTGCTCTGGATTTAATCGCTCTATGGGGCGCTCTGCATTGCTCGCTCTGTGGGTCGCTCTTTATTGCTCGCTCTGTAGGGCCCTCTGCATTGCCCGCACTGTGGGGCCCCCTTCATTGCCTGCTCTGTGGGGCCCTCTGCATTGCCCGCTCTGTGGGCGCCCTGCATTGCCCGCTCTGTGGGGCGCCCTGCATTGTGTACTGTGTATGTTTGAGCTCTGTGTTGTGTAGTGTATTGTGTGTACTTCTTTGGGACCTCTGCATTTGCTATTTGTTGTGGTGGGTAGGGAGGACTCTGCATTGCCCGCTCTATGGGGCCCTCTGCATTGCTCGCTCTGTGGGGCCCTCTGCATTGCTCGCTCTGTGGGGCCCTCTGCATTGCTCGCTCTGTGGGGCGCTCTCTGCATTGCTCGCTCTGTGGGGCGCTCTGCATTGCTCGATCTGGGGCGCGCTCTGCATTGCTCGCTCTGTGGGGCGCTCTGCATTGCTCGCTCTGTGGGGCGCTCTGCATTGCTCGCTCTGTGGGGCGCTCTGCATTGCTCACTCTGGGGCACGCTCTGCATTGCTCGCTCTGGGGCGCTCTGCATTGCTCGCTCTGTGGGGCGCTCTGCATTGCTCGCCCTGTTTCGCGCTCTGCATTGCTCGCTCTGTGGGGCGCTCTGCATTGCTCGCTCTGTGGGGCGCTGTGCATTGCTCGCTCTGTGGGGCGCTGTGCATTGCTCGCTCTGTGGGGCGCTGTGCATTGCTCGCTCTGTGGGGCGCGCTCTGCATTGCTAGCTCTTTGGGGCGCCCTGCATTTCCCGCACTGTGGGGCGCCCTGCATTGTGTACTGTGTATGCTTGAGCTCTGTGTTGTGTAGTGCATTGTGTGTACTTCCTGGGGACCTCTGCATTTGCTATTTGTTGTGGTGGGGAGGGAGGACTCTGCATTGCCCGCTCTGTGGGGTGCTCTGGATTTAATCGCTCTGGTGACCTCTGCATTGCTCGCTCTGTTGGGCCCTCTGCATTTTCCGCTCTGTGTGGCGCTCTGCATTGCCCGCTCTGTGGGGCGCTCTGCATTGCCCGCTCTGTGGGGCACGCTCTGCATTTCTAGCTCTTTGGGGCGCCCAGCATTGCCCGCACTGTGGGGCGCCCTGCATTGCCCGCACTGTGGGGCGCCCTGCATTGCCTGCTCTGTGGGGCGCCCTGCATTGTGTACTGTGTATGTTTGAGCTCTGTGTTGTGTAGTGCAATGTGTGTACTTCTTGGGGACCTCTGCATTTGCTATTTCTTGTGGGGAGGGAAGACTCTGCATTGCCCGCTCTGTGGGGTGCTCTGGATTTAATCGCTCTGTGGGGCTCTCTGGATTTAATCGCTCTGTGGGGCTCTCTGCATTGCTCGCTCTGTGGGGCCCTCTGCATTGCCCGCTCTGTGGGGCCCTCTGCATTGCCCGCTCTGTGGGGCCCTCTGCATTACCCGCTCTGTGGGGCACTCTGCATTGGCCCCTTCCTTGGGGCTCTCCGCATTCTCCGCTCTTCACTGTGTGCTGTATATGTGAGCTCTGCTTTGTGTACTGCATTGTCTTCTTCTTGGGGGCCTCTGCATTGGCCGCTCCGTGGGGCGCTCTGCATTGTATACTGTGTATGTATGAGCTCTGTTGTGTAGTGCATTATGTGTACCTCCTGGGGGCCTCTGCATTTGCTCTTTGTTGCAATGGGGAGGGAGGACTCTGCATTGCCCGCTCTGTGGGGCGCCCTGCATTGCCCGCTCTGTGGGGCGTCCTGCATTGCCCGCTCTGTGGGGCGCTCTGCATTGCTCGCTCTGTGGGGCGCTCTGCATTGCTCGCTCTGGGGCGCGCTCTGCATTGCTCGCTCTGGGGGGCGCTCTGCATTGCTCGCTCTGTGGGGCGCTCTGCATTGGTCGCTCTGTGGGGCGCTCTGCATTGCTCGCTCTGGGGCGCGCTCTGCATTGCTCGCTCTGTGGGGCGCTCTGCATTGCTCGCTCTGTGGGGCGCTCTGCATTGCTCGCTCTGTGGGGCGCTCTGCATTGCTCGCTCTGTGGGGCGCTCTGCATTGCTCGCTCTGTGGGGCGCTCTGCATTGCTCGCTCTGTGGGGCGCTCTGCATTGCTCGCTCTGTGGGGCGCTCTGCATTGCTCGCTCTGTGGGGCGCTGTGCATTGCTCGCTCTGTGGGGCGCTCTGCATTGCTCGCTCTGTGGGGCGCTGTGCATTGCTCGCTCTGTGGGGCGCTGTGCATTGCTCGCTCTGTGGGGCGCTGTGCATTGCTCGCTCTGTGGGGCGCGCTCTGCATTGCTAGCTCTTTGGGGCGCCCTGCATTTCCCGCACTGTGGGGCGCCCTGCATTTACCGCACTGTGGGGCGCCCTGCATTGTGTACTGTGTATGTTTGAGCTCTGTGTTGTGTAGTGCATTGTGTGTACTTCCTGGGGACCTCTGCATTTGCTATTTGTTGTGCTGGGGAGGGAGGACTGCATTGCCCGCTCTGTGGGGTGCTCTGGATTTAATTGCTCTGTGGGGCACTCTGAATTGCTCGCTCTGTGGAGCTCTCTAAATTGCTCGCTCTGTGGGGCCCTCTGCATTGCCCGCTCTGTGGGGCTCTCTGCATTGCCCGCTCTGGGGGGCCCTCTGCATTGCCCGCTCTGTGGGGCCCTCTGCATTGCCCGCTCTGTGTGGCGCCCTGCATTGCCCGCACTGTGGAGCGCCCTGCATTGCCCGCTCTGTGGGGTGCCCTGCATTGTGTACTGTGTATGTTTGAGCTCTGTGTTGTGTAGTGCATTGTGTGTACTTCCTGGGGACCTCTGCATTTGCTCTTTGTTGTGGTGGGGAGGGAGGACTCTGCATTGCCCGCTCTGTGGGGTGCTCTGGATTTAATCGCTCTGTGGGGCTCTCTGCATTGCTCGCTCTGTGGGGCCCTCTGCATTTTCCGCTCTGTGTGGCGCTCTGCATTGCCCGCTCTGTGGGGCGCTCTGCATTGCCCGCTCTGTGGGGCACACTCTGCATTGCTAGCTCTTTGGGGCGCCCAGTATTGCCCGCACTGTGGGGCGCCCTGCATTGCCCGCACTGTGGGGTGCCCTGCATTGCCCGCTCTGTGGGGCGCCCTGCATTGTGTACTGTGTATGTTTGAGCTCTGTGTTGTGTAGTGCAATGTGTGTACTTCTTGGGGACCTCTGCATTTGCTATTTCTTGTGGTGGGGAGGGAGGACTCTGCATTGGCCGCTCCGTGGGGCGCTCTGCATTGTATACTGTGTATGTATGAGCTCTTTTGTGTAGTGCATTATGTGTACCTCCTGGGGGCCTCTGCATTTGCTCTTTGTTGCAATGGGGAGGGAGGACTCTGCATTGCCCGCTCTGTGGGGCGCCCTGCATTGCCCGCTCTGTGGGGCGCCCTGCATTGCCCGCTCTGTGGGGCGCCCTGCATTGCCCGCTCTGTGGGGCGCCCTGCATTGCTCGCTCTGTGGGGCGCTCTGCATTGCTCGCTCTGTGGGGCGCTCTGCATTGCTCGCTCTGTGGGGCGCTCTGCATTGCTCGCTCTGTGGGGCGCTCTGCATTGCTCGCTCTGTGGGGCGCTCTGCATTGCTCGCTCTGTGGGGCGCTCTGCATTGCTCGCTCTGTGGGGCGCTCTGCATTGCTCGCTCTGTGGGGCGCTCTGCATTGCTCGCTCTGTGGGGCGCTCTGCATTGCTCGCTCTGTGGGGCGCTCTTCATTGCTCGCTCTGTAGGGCCCTCTGCATTGCTCGCTCTGTGGGGCCCTCTGCATTGCTCGCTCTGTGGGGCCCTCTGCGGGGCCCTCTGCATTAACTGCTCCGTGGGGCGCCCTGCATTGGCCGCTCTTTGGGGCACCCTGCATTGTATACTGTGTATGTTTGAGCTCTGTGTTGTGTAGTGTATTGTGTGTTCTTCCTGGGGGCCTCTGCATTTGCTCTTTGTTGCGGTGGGGAGGGAGGACTCTGCATTGCCCGCTCTGTGGGGTGCTCTGCATTGCCTGCTCCGTGGGGCGCTCTGCATTGCCCGCTGTGCATTGTATACTGTGTATGTTTGAGCTCTGTGTTATAGTGCATTGTGTGTGCTTTCTGGGGGCCTCTGCATTGCCAGCTATGTGGGGCGCTGTGCATTGCCCGCTGCGTGGGGAGCCCCACATTGCCCGCTCTGCATTGTATACTGTGTATGTTTGAGCTCTGTGTTGTAGTGCATTGTGTGTGCTTTCTGGGGACCTCTGCATTGCCAGCTCTGTGGGGCGCTCTGCATTGCCCGCTGCGTGGGGTGCTCTGCATTGCCCGCTGCGTGGGGCGCTCTGCATTGCCCGCTGCGTGGGGCGCTCTGCATTGCCCGCTGCGTGGGGCGCTCTGCATTGCCTGCTGCGTGGGGTGCTCTTCATTGCCCGCTGCGTGGGGCGCTCTGCATTGCCCGCTGCGTGGGGCGCTCTGCATTGCCCGCTGCATGGGGCGCTCATTGCCTGCTCTTCACTATGTACTGTATATGTGAGCTCTGCTTTGTGTACTGCGTTGTGTGTTGTTCTTGGGGGGCCTCTGCATTGACCGCTCCGTGGGGCGCTCTGCGTTGTCCGCTTCCATTGGGCTCCCCGCATTCCCCTCTCCGTGGGGCGCTCTGCATTGTATACTGTGTATGTTTGAGCTCTGTGTATGTACACAGCTCTGTGTTGTGTAGTGCATTGTGTGTACTTCCTGGGGGCCTCTGCATTTGCTCTTTGTTGCATTGGGGAGGGAGGACTCTGCGTCGCTCGCTCTGCTTTTTCCGCTTTGCATTGCCCGCTCTGTATTGTTTACTGTGTATGTTTGAGCTCTGTGTTGTAGTGTTTTGTGTGTGCTGCCTGAGGGCCTCTGCATTGCCAGCCTAGTGGGGCGCTCTGCATTGCCTGCTCTGCATTGTATACTGTGTATGTTTGAGCTCTGTGTTGTGTAGTGCATTGTGTGTACTTCCTGGGGACCTCTGCATTTGCTCTTTGTTGTGGTGGGGAGGGAGGACTCTGCATTGTCCGCTCTGTGGGGCGCTCTGCATTGCCTGCTCTGCATTGTATACTGTGTATGTTTGAGCTCTGTGTTGTGTAGTGCATTGTGTACTTCCTGGGGGCCTCTGCATTTGCTCTTTGTTGCGGTGGGGAGAGAGGATTCTGCATTGCTCGCTCTGTGGGGCGCTCTGGATTTGCCTCCTCTGTGGGGCGCTCTGGATTTGACTCCTCTGTGGGGCGCTCTGCATTGCCCGCTCTGTGGGGCGCTCTGCATTGCCAGCTGCGTGGGGAGCCCCGCATTGCCCGCTCTGCATTGTATACTGTGTATGTTTGAGCTGTGTGTGTACTGCATTGTGTGTACTTCCTGGGGACCACTGCATTTTCTCTTTGTTGCGGTGGGGAGGGATGACTGCAGTGCTCGCTCTGTGGGGTGCTCTAAATTTGCCCTCTATGTGGGGTGCTCTGCATTGCCCGCTCCGTTGGGCGCTCTGCATTGCCCGCTCCGTGGGGCGCTCTGCATTGCCCGCTCTGTGGGGCGCTCTGCATTCCCCTCTCCGTGGGGCGCCCTGAATTGTATACTGTGTATGTTTGAGCTCTGTGTTGTGTAGTGCATTGTGTGTACTTCCTGGGGGCCTCTGCATTTGTTCTTTGTTGTGTTGGGGAGGGAGGACTCTGCATTGCTCGCTCAGAATTTTCCGCTCAGTGGGGCACTCTGCATTGCCCGCTCTGTATTGTTTACTGTGTATGTTTGAGCTCTGTGTTGTAGTGTTTAACGCCTTACGCCTAGCCAGCACTTGTGCCCATGCCTTAAGCCTTAGCCAGCACTTGTGCCCAGGCCTTACGCCTTAGCCAGCACTTGTGCCCATGCCTTAAGCATTAGCCAGATCTTGTGCCCATGCCTTAAGACTTAGCCAGCACTTTTGCCCATGCCTTAAGCCTTAGCCAGCACTTTTGCCCATGCCTTAAGCCTTAGCCAGCACTTGTGCCCATGCCTTAAGCCTTAACCAGCACTTGTGCCCATGCCTTAAGCCTCACCCAGCACTTGTGCCCATGCCTTAAGCCTTAGCCAGCACTTGTGCCCAGGCCTTACGCCTTAGCCAGCACTTGTGCCCAGGCCTTACGCCTTAGCCAGCACTTGTGCCCATGCCTTACGCCTTAGCCAGCACTTGTGCCCATGCCTTACGCCTTAGCCAGCACTTGTGCCCATGCCTGAAGTCTTAGCCAGCACTTGTGCCCATGCCTTAAGACTTAGCCAGCACTTTTGCCCATGCCTTAAGCCTTAGCCAGCACTTGTGCCCATGCCTTAAGCCTTAGCCAGCACTTGTGCCCATGCCTTAAGCCTTAGCCAGCACTTGTGCCCACGCCTTAAGCCTTAGCCAGCACTTGTGCCCACGCCTTAAGCCTTAGCCAGCACTTGTGCCCACGCCTTAAGCCTTAGCCAGCACTTGTGCCCACGCCTTAAGCCTTAGCCAGCACTTGTGCCCATGCCTTAAGCCTTAGCGAGCACTTGTGCCCATGCCATAAGCCTTAGCCAGCACTTATGAGCCCCTTGCCTGTTTGTTTGTTTGTCTTTAGTTACATGATGGTTATGCACACAGGGCAGGCTTTTCGCTCTTCGCTCTTGTCCTGTCTGAATGCGCATGCACGACTGTAATTGAGGAAGAAGGCATTACCCATTTACGGAGGACAGACAAGAAGTGCCTGGTCGCTTGGAGCATGGGGTTATGGAGAGGCTCCACACTGTACAACAAATGATCTAGTCCTAAATGTCCAAGTACAGAGTAGAGGGGTGAAAGCTAGCTCTTCACCCCTATGGGTGCCTAACCCTTTATGCAAAGAGTGCAAAGAGTTTTGCCGTATGCCTTAAGCCTAGCCAGCACTTGTGCCCATGCCTTTAAGGTACCTTCACACATAACGATATCGTTAAGGAAACTGTTGTGTGACAGCGACCAACGATCAGGCCCCTTCTGGGAGATCGTTGGTCGCTGAAGAAAGTCCAGAACTTTATTTCGTCGCTGGATCTCCCGCTGACATCGCTGGATCAACGTGTGTGACACCGATCCAGCGATGTCTTCACTGGTAAACAGGGTAAACATCGGGTTACTAAGCGCAAGGCCGCGCTTAGTAACCCGATGTTTACCCTGGTTACCAGCGTAGATGTAAAAAACAAACAAACAGTACATACATACCTTCCGCTGTCTGTCCCCGGCGATATGCTTCTCTGCACTCCTCCTGCACTGGCTGTGAGCACAGCGGCCAGAAAGCAGAGCGGTGACGTCACCGCTCTGCTTTCCGGCCGCTGTGCTCACAGCCAGTGCAGGAGGAGAGCAGAGAAGCAGAGCGTCGGGGACAGACAGCGGTAGGTAAGTATGAAGTGTTTTTTTTTTTTTTTTTACTTATACGCTGGTAACCAGGGTAAACTTCGGGATACTAAGCGCGGCCCTGCGCTTAGTTAACCGATGTTTACCCTGGTTACCGGGGACCTCGGGATCGTTGGTCGCTGGAGAGCTGTCTGTGTGACAGCTCTCCAGCGATCAAACAGCGACGCTGCAGCGATCGACATCGTTGTCAGTATCGCTACAGCGTTGCTTAGTGTGACGGTACCTTAAGCCTTATTCAGCACTTGTGCCCATGCCTTAAGCCTTAGCCAACACTTGTGCCCATGCCTTAAGCCTTAGCCAGCAATTGTGCCCATGCCTTAAGCCTTAGCCAGCACTTGTGCCCATGCCTTAAGCCTTAGCCAGCACTTGTGCCCATGCCTTAAGCTTTAGCCAGCACTTGTGCCCATGAATTAAGCCTCAGCCAGCACTTGTGCCAATGCCTTAAGCCTTAGCCAGCACTTGTGCCCATGCCTTAAGCATTAGCCAGCACTTGTGCCCATGCATTAAGCCTCAGCCAGCACTTGTGCCCATGCCTTAAGCCTTAGCCAGCACTTGTGCCCAGGCCTTACGCCTTAGCCAGCACTTGTGCCCAGGCCTTAAGCCTTAGCCAGCACTTGTACCCATGCCTTAAGCCTAGCCCGCACTTGTGCCCAGGCCTTAAGCCTAGCCCGCACTTGTGCCCAGGCCTTAAGCCTAGCCCGCACTTGTGCCCCGGCCTTAAGCCTAGCCTGCACTTGTGCCCCGGCCTTAAGCCTAGCCCGCACTTGTGCCCCTGCCTTAAGCCAAGCCCGCACTTGTGCCCCGGCCTTAAGCCTAGCCCGCACTTGTGCCCCGGCCTTAAGCCTAGCCCGCACTTGTGCCAGGCCTTAAGCCTAGCCCACACTTGTGCCCAGGCCTTAAGCCTAGCCCGCACTTGTGCCCCGGCCTTAAGCCTAGCCCGCACTTGTGCCCCGGCATTAAGCCTAGCCCGCACTTGTGCCCCGGCCTTAAGCCAAGCCCGCACTTGTGCCCCGGCCTTAAGCCAAGCCCGCACTTGTGCCCAGGCCTTAAGCCTAGCCCGCACTTGTGCCCAGGCCTTAAGCCTAGCCCGCACTTGTGCCCAGGCCTTAAGCCTAGCCCGCACTTGTGCCCCGGCCTTAAGCCTAGCCCGCACTTGTGCCCCGGCCTTAAGCCTAGCCCGCACTTGTGCCCCGGCCTTAAGCCTAGCCCGCACTTGTGCCCCGGCCTTAAGCCTAGCCCGCACTTGTGCCCCGGCCTTAAGCCTAGCCCGCACTTGTGCCCCGGCCTTAAGCCTAGCCCGCACTTGTGCCCCGGCCTTAAGCCTAGCCGGCACATGTGCCCCGGCCTTAAGCCTAGCCCGCACTTGTGCCCCGGCCTTAAGCCTGGCCCGCACCTGTGCCCCGGCCTTAAGCCTAGCCCGCACCTGTGCCCAGGCCTTAAGCCTAGCCCGCACCTGTGCCCAGGCCTTAAGCCTAGCCCGCACCTGTGCCCAGGCCTTAAGCCTAGCCCGCACCTGTGCCCAGGCCTTAAGCCTAGCCCGCACCTGTGCCCAGGCCTTAAGCCTAGCCCGCACCTGTGCCCAGGCCTTAAGCCTAGCCTGCACTTTTGAGCCCCTTGAAAGCTTGTTTGTTTTTGTCTTCAGGTTCATGTTGGTTATGCACATAGGGCCAGCTTTACGCTCTTCGCTCTTGTCCCGTCTGAATGCGCATGCACGACTGTAATTGGGGAAGAAGGCATTACCCATTTACGGAGGACAGACAAGAAGTGCCTGGTCGCTTGGAGCATGGGGTTATGGAGAGGCTCCGCACTGTACAACAAAGGATCTAGTCCTAAATGTCCAAGTACAGAGTAGAGGGGTGAAAGCTAGCTCTTCACCCCTATGGGTGCCTAACCCTTTATGCAAAGAGTGCAAAGAGTTAGCTGTATGCCTTAAGCCTAACCCGCACTTGTGCCCAGGCCTTAAGCCTAGCCCGCACTTGTGCCCCGGCTTTAAGCCTAGCCCGCCCTTGTGCCCAGGCCTTAAGCCTAGCCCGCACTTGTGCCCAGGCCTAAAGCCTAGCCCGCACTTGTGCCCTGGCCTTAAGCCTAGCCCGCACTTGTGCCCCGGCCTTAAGCCTAGCCCACACTTGTGCCCCGGCCTTAAGCCTAGCCCGCACTTGTGCCCCGGCCTTAAGCCTAGCCCGCACTTGTGCCCAGGCCATAAGCCTAGCCCGCACATGTGCCCCCGCCTTAAGCCTAGCCCGCACAGGCCTTAAGCCTAGCCCGCACTTGTGCCCCGGCCTTAAGCCTAGCCCGCACTTTTGCACAGGCCTTAAGCCTAGCCCGCACTTGTGCCCAGGCATTAAGCCAAGCCCGCACTTGTGCCCCGGCTTTAAGCCTAGCCCGCCCTTGTGCCCAGGCCTTAAGCCTAGCCCGCACTTGTGCCCAGGCCTAAAGCCTAGCCCGCACTTGTGCCCTGGCCTTAAGCCTAGCCCGCACTTGTGCCCCGGCCTTAAGCCTAGCCCGCACTTGTGCCCCGGCCTTCAGCCTAGCCCGCACTTGTGCCCCGGCCTTCAGCCTAGCCCGCACTTGTGCCCCGGCCTTCAGCCTAGCCCGCACTTGTGCCCCGGCCTTCAGCCTAGCCCGCACTTGTGCCCCGGCCTTCAGCCTAGCCCGCACTTGTTCCCCGGCCTTAAGCCTAGCCCGCACTTGTGCCCAGGCCTTAAGCCTAGCCCGCACTTGTGCCCAGGCATTAAGCCTAGCCCGCACTTGTGCCCAGGCATTAAGCCTAGACCGCCCCTTGTGCCCAGGCCTTAAGCCAAGCCCGCCCTTGTGCCCAGGCCTTAAGCCTAGCCCGCACTTGTGCCCAGGCCTTAAGCCTAGCCCGCACTTGTGCCCCGGCCTTAAGCCTAGCCCTCACTTGTGCCCCGGCCTTAGGCCTAGCCCGCACTTGTGCCCCGGCCTTAAGCCTAGCCCGCACTTGTGCCCCGGCCTTAAGCCTAGCCCGCACTTGTGCCCCGGCCTTAAGCCTAGCCCGCACTTGTGCCCCGGCCTTAAGCCTAGCCAGCACTTGTGCCCCGGCCTTAAGCCTAGCCAGCACTTGTGCCCCGGCCTTAAGCCTAGCCCGCACTTGTGCCCCGGCCTTAAGCCTAGCCAGCACTTGTGCCCCGTCCTTAAGCCTAGCTAGCACTTGTGCCCCGGCCTCAAGCCTAGCCCGCACTTGTGCCCCGGCCTCAAGCCTAGCCCGCACCTGTGCCCAGGCCTCAAGCCTAGCCCGCACCTGTGCCCAGGCCTTAAGCCTAGCCCGCACCTGTGCCCAGGCCTTAAGCCTAGCCCGCACCTGTGCCCAGGCCTTAAGCCTAGCCCGCACCTGTGCCCAGGCCTTAAGCCTAGCCTGCGCTTTTGAGCCCCTTGAATGCTTGTTTGTTTTTGTCTTCAGGTTCATGTTGGTTATGCACATAGGGCCAGCTTTACGCTCTTCGCTCTTGTCCCGTCTGAATGTGCATGCACGACTGTAATTGGGGAAGAAGGCATTACCCATTTACGGAGGACAGACAAGAAGTGCCTGGTCGCTTGAAGCATGGGGTTATGGAGAGGCTCCGCACTGTACAACAAAGGATCTAGTCCAAAATGTCCAAGTACAAAGTAGAGGGGTGAAAGCTAGCTCTTCACCCCTATGGGTGCCTAACCCTTTATGCAAAGAGTGCAAAGAGTTAGCTGTATGCCTTAAGCCTAGCCCGCAATTGTGCCCAGGCCTTAAGCCTAGCAAGCACTTGTGCCCCGGCCTTAAGCCTAGCCCGCACTTGTGCCCCGGCCTTAAGCCTAGCCCGCACTTGTGCCCAGGCCTTAAGCCTAGCCCGCACTTGTGCCAACGCCTTAAGCCTAGCCCGCACATGTGCCCCGGCCTTAAGCCTAGCCTTCACTTTTGCCCCGGCCTTAAGCCTAGCCCGCACTTGTGCCCCGGCCTTAAGCCTAGCCCGCACTTGTGCCCCGGCCTTAAGCCTAGCCCGCACTTGTGCCCAGGCCTTAAGCCTAGCCCGCACTTGTGCCCAGGCCTTAAGCCTAGCCCGCACTTGTGCCCAGGCCTTAAGCCTAGCCCGCACTTGTGCCCAGGCCTTAAGCCTAGGCCGCACTTGTGACCCGGCCTTAAGCCTTGCCCGCACTTGTGCCCCGGCCTTAAGCCTTGCCCGCACTTGTGCCCCGGCCTTAAGCCTAGCCCGCACTTGTGCCCCGGCCTAAAGCCTAGCCCGCACTTGTGCCCCGGCCTTAAGCCTAGCCCGCACTTGTGCCCCGGCCTTAAGCCTAGCCCGCACATGTGCCCAGACCTTAAGCCTAGCCCGCACTTGTGCCCAGGCATTAAGCCTAGCCCGCACTTGTGCCCAGGCCTTAAGCCTAGCCCTCACTTTTGCCCAGGCCTTAAGCCTAGCCCGCACTTGTGCCCCGGCCTTAAGCCTAGCCCTCACTTGTGCCCCGGCCTTAAGCCTTGCCCGCACTTGTGCCCCGGCCTTAAGCCTTGCCTGCACTTGTGCCCCGGCCTTAAGCCTAGCCCGCACTTGTGCCCCGGCCTAAAGCCTAGCCGGCACTTGTGCCCCGGCCTTAAGCCTAGCCCGCACTTGTGCCCCGGCCTTAAGCCTAGCCCGCACTTGTGCCCCGGCCTTAAGCCTAGCCCGCACTTGTGCCCCGGCCTTAAGCCTAGCCCGCACTTGTGCCCCGGCCTTAAGCCTAGCCCGCACTTGTGCCCCGGCCTTAAGCCTAGCCCGCACTTGTGCCCCGGCCTTAAGCCTAGCCCGCACTTGTGCCCCGGCCTTAAGCCTAGCCCGCACTTGTGCCCCGGCCTTAAGCCTAGCCCGCACTTGTGCCCCGGCCTTAAGCCTAGCCCGCACTTGTGCCCCGGCCTTAAGCCTAGCCCGCACTTGTGCCCCGGCCTTAAGCCTAGCCCGCACTTGTGCCCCGGACTTAAGCCTAGCCCGCACTTGTGCCCCGGCCTTAAGCCTAGCCCGCACTTGTGCCCCGGCCTTAAGCCTAGCCCGCACTTGTGCCCCGGCCATAAGCCTAGCCCGCACTTGTGCCCCGGCCATAAGCCTAGCCCGCACTTGTGCCCGGCCTTAAGCCTAGCCCGCACTTGTGCCCCGGCCTTAAGCCTAGCCCGCACTTGTGCCCCGGCCTTAAGCCTAGCCCGCACTTGTGCCCAGGCCTTAAGCTTAGCCCGCACTTGTGCCCAGGCCTTAAGCCTAGCCCGCACTTGTGCCCCGGCCTCAAGCCTAGCCCGCACTTGTGCCCCGGCCTCAAGCCTAGCCCGCACTTGTGCCCCGGCCTCAAGCCTTAACCGCATTTGTGCCCCGGCCTCAAGCCTGGCCCGCACTTGTGCCCCGGCCTTAAGCCTGGCCCGCACCTGTGCCCCGGCCTTAAGCCTGGCCCGCACCTGTGCCCCGGCCTTAAGCCTGGCCCGCACCTGTGCCCCGGCCTTAAACCTGCCCGCACCTGTGCCCAGGCCTTAAGCCTAGCCCGCACCTGTGCCCAGGCCTTAAGCCTAGCCCGCACCTGTGCCCAGGCCTTAAGCCTAGCCCGCACCTGTGCCCAGGCCTTAAGCCTAGCCCGCACCTGTGCCCAGGCCTTAAGCCTAGCCCGCACCTGTGCCCAGGCCTTAAGCCTAGCCTGCACTTTTGAGCCCCTTGAAAGCTTGTTTGTTTTTGTCTTCAGGTTCATGTTGGTTATGCACATAGGGCCAGCTTTACGCTCTTCGCTCTTGTCCCGTCTGAATGCGCATGCACGACTGTAATTGGGGAAGAAGGCATTACCCATTTACGGAGGACAGACAGGAAGTGCCTGGTCGCTTGGAGCATGGGGTTATGGAGAGGCTCCGCACTGTACAACAAAGGATCTAGTCCTAAATGTCCAAGTACAGAGTAGAGGGGTGAAAGTTAGCTCTTCACCCCTATGGGTGCCTAACCCTTTATGCAAAGAGTGCAAAGAGTTAGCTGTATGCCTTAAGCCTAACCCGCACTTGTGCCCAGGCCTTAAGCCTAGCCCGCACTTGTGCCCCGGCTTTTAGCCTAGCCCGCCCTTGTGCCCAGGCCTAAAGCCTAGCCCGCACTTGTGCCCCGGCCTTAAGCCTAGCCCGCACTTGTGCCCCGGTCTTAAGCCTAGCCCACACTTGTGCCCCGGCCTTAAGCCTAGCCCACACTTGTGCCCCGGCCTTAAGCCTAGCCAGCACTTGTGCCCCGGCCTTAAGCCTAGCCCGCTTTTGTGCCCAGGCCTTAAGCCTAGCCCGCACTTGTGCCCCCGCCTTAAGCCTAGCCCGCACTTGTGCCCCGGCCTTAAGCCTAGCCCTCACTTTTGCCCAGGCCTTAAGCCTAGCTCGCAATTGTGCCCAGGCCTTAAGCCTAGCCCGCACTTGTGCCCAGGCCTTAAGCCTAGCCCGCACTTGTGCCCCGGCCTTAAGCCTAGCCCGCACTTGTGCCCCGGCCTTCAGCCTAGCCCGCACTTGTGCCCCGGCCTTCAGCCTAGCCCGCACTTGTGCCCCGGCCTTCAGCCTAGCCCGCACTTGTGCCCCGGCCTTCAGCCTAGCCCGCACTTGTGCCCAGGCCTTCAGCCTAGCCCGCACTTGTGCCCCGGCCTTAAGCCTAGCCCGCACTTGTGCCCCGGCCTTAAGCCTAGCCCGCACTTGTGCCCAGGCCATAAGCCTAGCCCGCACTTGTGCCCAGGTCTTAAGCCTAGCCCGCACTTGTGCCCAGGCATTAAGCCTAGCTCGCACTTGTTCCCAGGCCTTAAGCCTAGCCCACCCTTGTGCCCAGGCCTTAAGCCTAGCCCGCATTTGTGCCCAGGCCTTAAGCCTAGCCCGCACTTGTGCCCCGGCCTTAAGCCTAGCCCGCACTTGTTCCCAGGCCTTAAGCCTAGCCCACCCTTGTGCCCAGGCCTTAAGCCTAGCCCGCATTTGTGTCCAGACCTTAAGCCTAGCCCGCACTTGTGCCCCGGCCTTAAGCCTAGCCCGCACTTGTGCCCCAGCCTTAAGCCTAGCCCGCACATGTGCCCCGGCCTTAAGCCTAGCCCGCACTTGTGCCCAGGCCTTAAGCCTAGCCCGCACTTGTGCCAACGCCTTAAGCCTAGCCCTCACATGTGCCCCGGCCTTAAGCCTAGCCTTCACTTTTGCCCCGGCCTTAAGCCTAGCCCGCACTTGTGCCCCGGCCTTAAGCCTAGCCCGCACTTGTGCCCAGGCCTTAAGCCTAGCCCGCACTTGTGCCAACGCCTTAAGCCTAGCCCGCACATGTGCCCCGGCCTTAAGCCTAGCCTTCACTTTTGCCCCGGCCTTAAGCCTAGCCCGCACTTGTGCCCCGGCCTTAAGCCTAGCCCGCACTTGTGCCCAGGCCTTAAGCCTAGCCCGCACTTGTGCCCCGGCCTTAAGCCTAGCCCGCACTTGTGCCCCGGCCTTAAGCCTAGCCCGCACTTGTGCCCCGGCCTTAAGCCTAGCCCGCACTTGTGCCCCGGCCTTAAGCCTAGCCCGCACTTGTGCCCCGGCCTTAAGCCTAGCCCGCACTTGTGCCCCGGCCTTAAGCCTAGCCCGCACTTGTGCCCCGGACTTAAGCCTAGCCCGCACTTGTGCCCCGGCCTTAAGCCTAGCCCGCACTTGTGCCCCGGCCTTAAGCCTAGCCCGCACTTGTGCCCCGGCCTTAAGCCTAGCCCGCACTTGTGCCCCGGCCATAAGCCTAGCCCGCACTTGTGCCCCGGCCATAAGCCTAGCCCGCACTTGTGCCCGGCCTTAAGCCTAGCCCTCACTTGTGCCCCGGCCTTAAGCCTAGCCCGCACTTGTGCCCCGGCCTTAAGCCTAGCCCGCACTTGTGCCCAGGCCTTAAGCTTAGCCCGCACTTGTGCCCAGGCCTTAAGCCTAGCCCGCACTTGTGCCCCAGCCTCAAGCCTAGCCCGCACTTGTGCCCCGGCCTCAAGCCTAGCCCGCACTTGTGCCCCGGCCTCAAGCCTTAACCGCATTTGTGCCCCGGCCTCAAGCCTGGCCCGCACTTGTGCCCCGGCCTTAAGCCTGGCCCGCACCTGTGCCCCGGCCTTAAGCCTGGCCCGCACCTGTGCCCCGGCCTTAAGCCTGGCCCGCACCTGTGCTCCGGCCTTAAACCTGCCCGCACCTGTGCCCAGGCCTTAAGCCTAGCCCGCACCTGTGCCCAGGCCTTAAGCCTAGCCCGCACCTGTGCCCAGGCCTTAAGCCTAGCCCGCACCTGTGCCCAGGCCTTAAGCCTAGCCCGCACCTGTGCCCAGGCCTTAAGCCTAGCCCGCACCTGTGCCCAGGCCTTAAGCCTAGCCTGCACTTTTGAGCCCCTTGAAAGCTTGTTTGTTTTTGTCTTCAGGTTCATGTTGGTTATGCACATAGGGCCAGCTTTACGCTCTTCGCTCTTGTCCCGTCTGAATGCGCATGCACGACTGTAATTGGGGAAGAAGGCATTACCCATTTACGGAGGACAGACAGGAAGTGCCTGGTCGCTTGGAGCATGGGGTTATGGAGAGGCTCCGCACTGTACAACAAAGGATCTAGTCCTAAATGTCCAAGTACAGAGTAGAGGGGTGAAAGTTAGCTCTTCACCCCTATGGGTGCCTAACCCTTTATGCAAAGAGTGCAAAGAGTTAGCTGTATGCCTTAAGCCTAACCCGCACTTGTGCCCAGGCCTTAAGCCTAGCCCGCACTTGTGCCCCGGCTTTTAGCCTAGCCCGCCCTTGTACCCAGGCCTAAAGCCTAGCCCGCACTTGTGCCCCGGCCTTAAGCCTAGCCCGCACTTGTGCCCCGGCCTTAAGCCTAGCCCGCACTTGTGCCCCGGTCTTAAGCCTAGCCCACACTTGTGCCCCGGCCTTAAGCCTAGCCCACACTTGTGCCCAGGCCTTAAGCCTAGCCCGCACTTGTGCCCCGGCCTTAAGCCTAGCCCGCACTTGTGCCCCGGCCTTCAGCCTAGCCCGCACTTGTGCCCCGGCCTTCAGCCTAGCCCGCACTTGTGCCCCGGCCTTCAGCCTAGCCCGCACTTGTGCCCCGGCCTTCAGCCTAGCCCGCACTTGTGCCCAGGCCTTCAGCCTAGCCCGCACTTGTGCCCCGGCCTTAAGCCTAGCCCGCACTTGTGCCCCGGCCTTAAGCCTAGCCCGCACTTGTGCCCAGGCCATAAGCCTAGCCCGCACTTGTGCCCAGGTCTTAAGCCTAGCCCGCACTTGTGCCCAGGCATTAAGCCTAGCTCGCACTTGTTCCCAGGCCTTAAGCCTAGCCCACCCTTGTGCCCCGGCCTTAAGCCTAGCCCGCACTTGAGCCCCGGCCTTAAGCCTAGCCCGCACTTGAGCCCCGGCCTTAAGCCTAGCCCGCACTTGTGCCCCGGCCTTAAGCCTAGCCTGCACTTGTGCCCCGGCCTTAAGCCTAGCCTGCAAGTGTGCCCAGGCCTTAAGCCCAGCCCGCACTTGTGCCCCTGCCTTAAGCCAAGCCCACCCTTGTGCCCCGGCCTTATGCCTGGCCCTCACTTGTGCCCCGGCCTTAAGCCTAGCCCGCACTTGTGCCCCGGCCTTAAGCCTAGCCCGCACTTGTGCCCCGGCCTTAAGCCTAGCCCGCACTTGTGCCCCGGCCTTAAGCCTAGCCCGCACTTGTGCCCCGGCCTTAAGCCTAGCCCGCACTTGTGCCCCGGCTTTAAGCCTAGCCCGCACTTGTGCCCCGGCCTTAAGCCTAGCCCGCACTTGTGCCCCGGCCATAAGCCTAGCCCGCACTTGTGCCCCGGCCATAAGCCTAGCCCGCACTTGTGCCAACGCCTTAAGCCTAGCCCGCACTTGTGCCCCGGCCTTAAGCCTAGCCCGCACTTGTGCCCCGGCCATAAGCCTAGCCTTCACTTTTGCCCCGGCCTTAAGCCTAGCCCGCACTTGTGCCCCGGCCTTAAGCCTAGCCCGCACTTGTGCCCCGGCCTTAAGCCTAGCCCGCACTTGTGCCCAGGCCTTAAGCCTAGCCCGCACTTGTGCCAACGCCTTAAGCCTAGCCCGCACATGTGCCCCGGCCTTAAGCCTAGCCTTCACTTTTGCCCCGGCCTTAAGCCTAGCCCGCACTTGTGCCCCGGCCTTAAGCCTAGCCCGCACTTGTGCCTTGGCCTTAAGCCTAGCCCGCACTTGTGCCCAGGCCTTAAGCCTAGCCCGCACTTGTGCCCAGGCCTTAAGCCTAGCCCGCACTTGTGCCCCGGCCTTAAGCCTTGCCCGCACTTGTGCCCCGGCCTTAAGCCTAGCCCGCACTTGTGCCCCGGCCTTAAGCCTAGCCCGCACTTGTGCCCCGGCCTTAAGCCTAGCCCG
Source organism: Ranitomeya imitator (assembly GCF_032444005.1). NCBI lineage: Eukaryota > Metazoa > Chordata > Amphibia > Anura > Dendrobatidae > Ranitomeya > Ranitomeya imitator. The sequence continues at coordinate 317,169,485 of NC_091284.1, forward strand.
CACTTGTGCCCCGGCCTTAAGCCTAGCCCGCACATGTGCCCAGACCTTAAGCCTAGCCCGCACTTGTGCCCAGGCATTAAGCCTAGCCCGCACTTGTGCCCAGGCCTTAAGCCTAGCCCTCACTTTTGCCCAGGCCTTAAGCCTAGCCCGCACTTGTGCCCCGGCCTTAAGCCTAGCCCGCACATGTGCCCAGACCTTAAGCCTAGCCCGCACTTGTGCCCAGGCATTAAGCCTAGCCCGCACTTGTGCCCAGGCCTTAAGCCTAGCCCTCACTTTTGCCCAGGCCTTAAGCCTAGCCCTCACTTTTGCCCAGGCCTTAAGCCTAGCCCGCACTTGTGCCCCGGCCTTAAGCCTAGCCCTCACTTGTGCCCCGGCCTTAAGCCTTGCCCGCACTTGTGCCCCGGCCTTAAGCCTTGCCTGCACTTGTGCCCCGGCCTTAAGCCTAGCCCGCACTTGTGCCCCGGCCTAAAGCCTAGCCGGCACTTGTGCCCCGGCCTTAAGCCTAGCCCGCACTTGTGCCCCGGCCTTAAGCCTAGCCCGCACTTGTGCCCCGGCCTTAAGCCTAGCCCGCACTTGTGCCCCGGCCTTAAGCCTAGCCCGCACTTGTGCCCCGGCCTTAAGCCTAGCCCGCACTTGTGCCCCGGCCTTAAGCCTAGCCCGCACTTGTGCCCCGGCCTTAAGCCTAGCCCGCACTTGTGCCCCGGCCTTAAGCCTAGCCCGCACTTGTGCCCCGGCCTTAAGCCTAGCCCGCACTTGTGCCCCGGCCTTAAGCCTAGCCCGCACTTGTGCCCCGGCCTTAAGCCTAGCCCGCACTTGTGCCCCGGCCTTAAGCCTAGCCCGCACTTGTGCCCCGGACTTAAGCCTAGCCCGCACTTGTGCCCCGGCCTTAAGCCTAGCCCGCACTTGTGCCCCGGCCTTAAGCCTAGCCCGCACTTGTGCCCCGGCCTTAAGCCTAGCCCGCACTTGTGCCCCGGCCATAAGCCTAGCCCGCACTTGTGCCCCGGCCATAAGCCTAGCCCGCACTTGTGCCCGGCCTTAAGCCTAGCCCGCACTTGTGCCCCGGCCTTAAGCCTAGCCCACACTTGTGCCCCGGCCTTAAGCCTAGCCCGCACTTGTGCCCAGGCCTTAAGCTTAGCCCGCACTTGTGCCCAGGCCTTAAGCCTAGCCCGCACTTGTGCCCCAGCCTCAAGCCTAGCCCGCACTTGTGCCCCGGCCTCAAGCCTAGCCCGCACTTGTGCCCCGGCCTCAAGCCTTAACCGCATTTGTGCCCCGGCCTCAAGCCTGGCCCGCACTTGTGCCCCGGCCTTAAGCCTGGCCCGCACCTGTGCCCCGGCCTTAAGCCTGGCCCGCACCTGTGCCCCGGCCTTAAGCCTGGCCCGCACCTGTGCCCCGGCCTTAAACCTGCCCGCACCTGTGCCCAGGCCTTAAGCCTAGCCCGCACCTGTGCCCAGGCCTTAAGCCTAGCCCGCACCTGTGCCCAGGCCTTAAGCCTAGCCCGCACCTGTGCCCAGGCCTTAAGCCCTAGCCCGCACCTGTGCCCAGGCCTTAAGCCTAGCCCGCACCTGTGCCCAGGCCTTAAGCCTAGCCTGCACTTTTGAGCCCCTTGAAAGCTTGTTTGTTTTTGTCTTCAGGTTCATGTTGGTTATGCACATAGGGCCAGCTTTACGCTCTTCGCTCTTGTCCCGTCTGAATGCGCATGCACGACTGTAATTGGGGAAGAAGGCATTACCCATTTACGGAGGACAGACAGGAAGTGCCTGGTCGCTTGGAGCATGGGGTTATGGAGAGGCTCCGCACTGTACAACAAAGGATCTAGTCCTAAATGTCCAAGTACAGAGTAGAGGGGTGAAAGTTAGCTCTTCACCCCTATGGGTGCCTAACCCTTTATGCAAAGAGTGCAAAGAGTTAGCTGTATGCCTTAAGCCTAACCCGCACTTGTGCCCAGGCCTTAAGCCTAGCCCACACTTGTGCCCCGGCTTTTAGCCTAGCCCGCCCTTGTGCCCAGGCCTAAAGCCTAGCCCGCACTTGTGCCCCGGCCTTAAGCCTAGCCCGCACTTGTGCCCCGGTCTTAAGCCTAGCCCACACTTGTGCCCCGGCCTTAAGCCTAGCCCACACTTGTGCCCCGGCCTTAAGCCTAGCCAGCACTTGTGCCCCGGCCTTAAGCCTAGCCCGCTTTTGTGCCCAGGCCTTAAGCCTAGCCCGCACTTGTGCCCCCGCCTTAAGCCTAGCCCGTACTTGTGCCCCGGCCTTAAGCCTAGCCCTCACTTTTGCCCAGGCCTTAAGCCTAGCTCGCAATTGTGCCCAGGCCTTAAGCCTAGCCCGCACTTGTGCCCAGGCCTTAAGCCTAGCCCGCACTTGTGCCCCGGCCTTAAGCCTAGCCCGCACTTGTGCCCCGGCCTTCAGCCTAGCCCGCACTTGTGCCCCGGCCTTCAGCCTAGCCCGCACTTGTGTCCCGGCCTTCAGCCTAGCCCGCACTTGTGCCCCGGCCTTCAGCCTAGCCCGCACTTGTGCCCACGCCTTAAGCCTAGCCCTCACTTTTGCCCAGGCCTTAAGCCTAGCCCGCACTTGTGCCCAGGCCTTAAGCCTAGCCCGCACATGTGCCCAGACCTTAAGCCTAGCCCGCACTTGTGCCCAGGCATTAAGCCTAGCCCACACTTGTGCCCAGGCCTTAAGCCTAGCCCTCACTTTTGCCCAGGCCTTAAGCCTAGCCCGCACTTGTGCCCAGGCCTTAAGCCTAGCCCGCACTTGTGCCCAGGCCTTAAGCCTAGCCCGCACTTGTGCCCCGGCCTTAAGCCTAGCCCGCACTTGTGCCCCGGCCTTAAGCCTAGCCCGCACTTGAGCCCCGGCCTTAAGCCTAGCCCGCACTTGTGCCCAGGCCTTAAGCCTAGCCCGCACTTGTGCCAACGCCTTAAGCCTAGCCCGCACATGTGCCCCGGCCTTAAGCCTAGCCTTCACTTTCGCCCCGGCCTTAAGCCTAGCCGCACTTGTGCCCCGGCCTTAAGCCTAGCCCGCACTTGTGCCCCGGCCTTAAGCCTAGCCCGCACTTGTGCCTAGGCCTTAAGCCTAGCCCGCACTTGTGCCAACGCCTTAAGCCTAGCCCGCACATGTGCCCCGGCCTTAAGCCTAGCCCGCACTTGTGCCCCGGCCTTAAGCCTAGCCCACACTTGTGCCCAGGCCTTAAGCCTAGCCCGCACTTGTGCCCCGGCCTTAAGCCTTGCCCGCACTTGTGCCCCGGCCTTATGCTTTGCCCGCACTTGTGCCCCGGCCTTAAGCCTAGCCCGCACTTGTGCCCCGGCCTAAAGCCTAGCCCGCACTTGTGCCCCGGCCTTAAGCCTAGCCCGCACTTGTGCCCCGGCCTTAAGCCTAGCCCGCACATGTGCCCAGACCTTAAGCCTAGCCCGCACTTGTGCCCAGGCATTAAGCCTAGCCCGCACTTGTGCCCAGGCCTTATGCCTGGCCCTCACTTGTGCCCCGGCCTTAAGCCTAGCCCGCACTTGTGCCCCGGCCTTAAGCCTAGCCCGCACTTGTGCCCCGGCCTTAAGCCTAGCCCGCACTTGTGCCCCGGCCTTAAGCCTAGCCCGCACTTGTGCCCCGGCTTTAAGCCTAGCCCGCACTTGTGCCCCGGCCTTAAGCCTAGCCCGCACTTGTGCCCCGGCCATAAGCCTAGCCCGCACTTGTGCCCCGGCCATAAGCCTAGCCCGCACATGTGCCCCGGCCTTAAGCCTAGCCCGCACTTGTGCCCAGGCCTTAAGCCTAGCCCGCACTTGTGCCAACGCCTTAAGCCTAGCCCGCACATGTGCCCTGGCCTTAAGCCTAGCCTTCACTTTTGCCCCGGCCTTAAGCCTAGCCCGCACTTGTGCCCCGGCCTTAAGCCTAGCCCGCACTTGTGCCCCGGCCTTAAGCCTAGCCCGCACTTGTGCCCAGGCCTTAAGCCTAGCCCGCACTTGTGCCAACGCCTTAAGCCTAGCCCGCACATGTGCCCCGGCCTTAAGCCTAGCCTTCACTTTTGCCCCGGCCTTAAGCCTAGCCCGCACTTGTGCCCCGGCCTTAAGCCTAGCCCGCACTTGTGCCTTGGCCTTAAGCCTAGCCCGCACTTGTGCCCAGGCCTTAAGCCTAGCCCGCACTTGTGCCCAGGCCTTAAGCCTAGCCCGCACTTGTGCCCCGGCCTTAAGCCTTGCCCGCACTTGTGCCCCGGCCTTAAGCCTTGCCCGCTCTTGTGCCCCGGCCTTAAGCCTAGCCCGCACTTGTGCCCCGGCCTTAAGCCTAGCCCGCACTTGTGCCCCGGCCTTAAGCCTAGCCCGCACATGTGCCCAGACCTTAAGCCTAGCCCGCACTTGTGCCCAGGCATTAAGCCTAGCCCGCACTTGTGCCCAGGCCTTAAGCCTAGCCCTCACTTTTGCCCAGGCCTTAAGCCTAGCCCGCACTTGTGCCCAGGCCTTAAGCCTAGCCCGCACATGTGCCCAGACCTTAAGCCTAGCCCGCACTTGTGCCCAGGCATTAAGCCTAGCCCGCACTTGTGCCCAGGCCTTAAGCCTAGCCCTCTTTTTTGCCCAGGCCTTAAGCCTAGCCCGCACTTGTGCCCAGGCCGTAAGCCTAGCCCGCACTTGTGCCCAGGTCTTAAGCCTAGCCCGCACTTGTGCCCCGGCCTTAAGCCTAGCCCGCACTTGTGCCCCGGCCTTAAGCCTAGCCCGCACTTGAGCCCCGGCCTTAAGCCTAGCCCGCACTTGAGCCCCGGCCTTAAGCCTAGCCCGCACTTGTGCCCCGGCCTTAAGCCTAGCCCGCACTTGTGCCCCGGCCTTAAGCCTAGCCCGCACTTGTGCCCCGGCCTTAAGCCTAGCCCGCACTTGTGCCCCGGCCTTAAGCCTAGCCCGCACTTGTGCCCAGGCCTTAAGCCTAGCCCGCATTTGTGCCCCTGCCTTAAGCCTAGCCCGCACTTGTGCCCCGGCCTTAAGCCAAGCCCGCACTTGTGCCCCGGCCTTAAGCCTAGCCCGCACTTGTGCCCCGGCCTTAAGCCTAGCCTGCACTTGTGCCCAGGCCTTAAGCCTAGCCCGCACTTGTGCCCCTGCCTTAGGCCAAGCCCACCCTTGTGCCCCGGCCTTATGCCTAGCCCGCACTTGTGCCCCGGCCTTATGCCTAGCCCGCACTTGTGCCCCGGCCTTAAGCCTAGCCCGCACTTGTGCCCCGGCCTTAAGCCTAGCCCGCACTAGTGCCCCGGCCTTAAGCCTAGCCCGCACTTGTGCCCCGGCCTTAAGCCTAGCCCGCACTTGTGCACCGGCTTTAAGCCTAGTCCGCACTTGTGCCCCGGCCTTAAGCCTAGCCCGCACTTGTGCCCCGGCCATAAGCCTAGCCCGCACTTGTGCCCCGGCCATAAGCCTAGCCCGCACTTGTGCCCCGGCCTTAAGCCTAGCCCGCACCTGTGCCCAGGCCTTAAGTCTAGCCCGCACCTGTGCCCAGGCCTTAAGCCTAGCCCGCATCTGTGCCCAGGCCTTAAGCCTAGCCCGCACCTGTGCCCAGGCCTTAAGCCTAGCCTGCGCTTTTGAGCCCCTTGAATGCTTGTTTGTTTGTTTTTGTCTTCAGGTTCATGTTGGTTATGCACATAGGGCCAGCTTTACGCTCTTCGCTCTTGTCCCGTCTGAATGTGCATGCACGACTGTAATTGGGGAAGAAGGCATTACCCATTTACGGAGGACAGACAAGAAGTGCCTGGTCGCTTGGAGCATGGGGTTATGGAGAGGCTCCACACTGTACAACAAAGGATCTAGTCCAAAATGTCCAAGTACAGAGTAGAGGGGTGAAAGCTAGCTCTTCACCCCTATGGGTGCCTAACCCTTTATGCAAAGAGTGCAAAGAGTTAGCTGTATGCCTTAAGCCTAGCCCGCAATTGTGCCCAGGCCTTAAGCCTAGCCCGCACTTGTGCCCAGGCCTTAAGCCTAGCCCGCACTTTTGCCCCGGCCTTAAGCCTAGCCCGCACTTGTGCCCCGGCCTTAAGCCTAGCCAGCACTTGTGCCCCGGCCTTAAGCCTAGCCCGCACTTGTGCCCCGGCCTTAAGCCTAGCCAGCACTTGTGCCCCGGCCTTAAGCCTAGCCCGCACCTGTGCCCCGGCCTTAAGCCTAGCCAACACTTGTGCCCCGGCCTTAAGCCTAGCCCGCACTTGTGCCCCGGCCTTAAGCCTAGCCCGCACATGTGCCCCGGCCTTAAGCCTAGCCCTCACTTTTGCCCAGGCCTTAAGCCTAGCTCGCAATTGTGCCCAGGCTTTAAGCCTAGCCCGCACTTTACCCCGGCCTTTAGCCTAGCCCGCACTTGTGCCCCGGCCTTCAGCCTAGCCCGCACTTGTGCCCCGGCCTTCAGCCTAGCCCGCACTTGTGCCCCGGCCTTAAGCCTAGCCCGCACTTGTGCCCAGGCCTTAAGCCTAGCCCGCACTTGTGCCCAGGCCTTAAGCCTAGCCCGCACTTGTGCCCAGACCTTAAGCCTAGCCCGCACTTGTGCCCAGGCATTAAGCCTAGCCCGCACTTGTGCCCCGGCCTTAAGCCTAGCCCTCACTTGTGCCCCGGCCTTAAGCCTAGCCCGCACTTGTGCCCCGGCCTTAAGCCTAGCCCGCACTTGTGCCCCGGCCTTAAGCCTAGCCCGCACTTGTGCCCCGGCCTTAAGCCTAGCCAGCACTTGTGCCCCGGCCTTAAGCCTAGCCCGCACTTGTGCCCCGGCCATAAGCCTAGCCCGCACTTGTGCCCCGGCCTTAAGCCTAGCCCGCACTTGTGCCCAGGCCTTAAGCCTAGCCCGCACTTGTGCCAACGCCTTAAGCCTAGCCCACACATGTGCCCCGGCCTTAAGCCTAGCCTTCACTTTTGCCCCGGCCTTAAGCCTAGCCCGCACTTGTGCCCCGGCCTTAAGCCTAGCCCGCACTTGTGCCCCGGCCTTAAGCCTAGCCCGCACTTGTGCCCAGGCCTTAAGCCTAGCCCGCACTTGTGCCAACGCCTTAAGCCTAGCCCGCACATGTGCCCCGGCCTTAAGCCTAGCCTTCACTTTTGCCCCGGCCTTAAGCCTAGCCCGCACTTGTGCCCCGGCCTTAAGCCTAGCCCGCACTTGTGCCTTGGCCTTAAGCCTAGCCCGCACTTGTGCCCAGGCCTTAAGCCTAGCCCGCACTTGTGCCCAGGCCTTAAGCCTAGCCCGCACTTGTGCCCCGGCCTTAAGCCCTGCCCGCACTTGTGCCCCGGCCTTAAGCCTAGCCCGCACTTGTGCCCCGGCCTTAAGCCTAGCCCGCACTTGTGCCCCGGCCTTAAGCCTAGCCCGCACATGTGCCCAGACCTTAAGCCTAGCCCGCACTTGTGCCCAGGCATTAAGCCTAGCCCGCACTTGTGCCCAGGCCTTAAGCCTAGCCCTCACTTTTGCCCAGGCCTTAAGCCTAGCCCGCACTTGTGCCCAGGCCTTAAGCCTAGCCCGCACATGTGCCCAGACCTTAAGCCTAGCCCGCACTTGTGCCCAGGCATTAAGCCTAGCCCGCACTTGTGCCCAGGCCTTAAGCCTAGCCCTCACTTTTGCCCAGGCCTTAAGCCTAGCCCGCACTTGTGCCCAGGCCTTAAGCCTAGCCCGCACTTGTGCCCAGGTCTTAAGCCTAGCCCGCACTTGTGCCCCGGCCTTAAGCCTAGCCCGCACTTGTGCCCCGGCCTTAAGCCTAGCCCGCACTTGAGCCCCGGCCTTAAGCCTAGCCCGCACTTGAGCCCCGGCCTTAAGCCTAGCCCGCACTTGTGCCCCGGCCTTAAGCCTAGCCCGCACTTGTGCCCCGGCCTTAAGCCTAGCCCGCACTTGTGCCCCGGCCTTAAGCCTAGCCCGCACTTGTGCCCCGGCCTTAAGCCTAGCCCGCACTTGTGCCCAGGCCTTAAGCCTAGCCCGCATTTGTGCCCCTGCCTTAAGCCTAGCCCGCACTTGTGCCCCGGCCTTAAGCCAAGCCCGCACTTGTGCCCCGGCCTTAAGCCTAGCCCGCACTTGTGCCCCGGCCTTAAGCCTAGCCCGCACTTGTGCCCAGGCCTTAAGCCTAGCCCGCACTTGTGCCCCTGCCTTAGGCCAAGCCCACCCTTGTGCCCCGGCCTTATGCCTAGCCCGCACTTGTGCCCCGGCCTTATGCCTAGCCCGTACTTGTGCCCCGGCCTTAAGCCTAGCCCGCACTTGTGCCCCGGCCTTAAGCCTAGCCCGCACTAGTGCCCCGGCCTTAAGCCTAGCCCGCACTTGTGCCCCGGCCTTAAGCCTAGCCCGCACTTGTGCACCGGCTTTAAGCCTAGTCCGCACTTGTGCCCCGGCCTTAAGCCTAGCCCGCACTTGTGCCCCGGCCATAAGCCTAGCCCGCACTTGTGCCCCGGCCATAAGCCTAGCCCGCACTTGTGCCCCGGCCTTAAGCCTAGCCCGCACCTGTGCCCAGGCCTTAAGTCTAGCCCGCACCTGTGCCCAGGCCTTAAGCCTAGCCCGCACCTGTGCCCAGGCCTTAAGCCTAGCCCGCACCTGTGCCCAGGCCTTAAGCCTAGCCTGCGCTTTTGAGCCCCTTGAATGCTTGTTTGTTTGTTTTTGTCTTCAGGTTCATGTTGGTTATGCACATAGGGCCAGCTTTACGCTCTTCGCTCTTGTCCCGTCTGAATGTGCATGCACGACTGTAATTGGGGAAGAAGGCATTACCCATTTACGGAGGACAGACAAGAAGTGCCTGGTCGCTTGGAGCATGGGGTTATGGAGAGGCTCCACACTGTACAACAAAGGATCTAGTCCAAAATGTCCAAGTACAGAGTAGAGGGGTGAAAGCTAGCTCTTCACCCCTATGGGTGCCTAACCCTTTATGCAAAGAGTGCAAAGAGTTAGCTGTATGCCTTAAGCCTAGCCCGCAATTGTGCCCAGGCCTTAAGCCTAGCCCGCACTTGTGACCAGGCCTTAAGCCTAGCCCGCACTTGTGCCCCGGCCTTAAGCCTAGCCCGCACTTGTGCCCCGGCCTTAAGCCTAGCCAGCACTTGTGCCCCGGCCTTAAGCCTAGCCCGCACTTGTGCCCCGGCCTTAAGCCTAGCCAGCACTTGTGCCCCGGCCTTAAGCCTAGCCCGCACCTGTGCACCGGCCTTAAGCCTAGCCAACACTTGTGCCCCGGCCTTAAGCCTAGCCCGCACTTGTGCCCCGGCCTTAAGCCTAGCCCGCACATGTGCCCCGGCCTTAAGCCTAGCCCTCACTTTTGCCCAGGCCTTAAGCCTAGCTCGCAATTGTGCCCAGGCTTTAAGCCTAGCCCGCACTTTACCCCGGCCTTTAGCCTAGCCCGCACTTGTGCCCCGGCCTTCAGCCTAGCCCGCACTTGTGCCCCGGCCTTCAGCCTAGCCCGCACTTGTGCCCCGGCCTTCAGCCTAGCCCGCACTTGTGCCCCGGCCTTCAGCCTAGCCCGCACTTGTGCCCCGGCCTTAAGCCTAGCCCGCACTTGTGCCCAGGCCTTAAGCCTAGCCCGCACTTGTGCCCAGGCCTTAAGCCTAGCCCGCACTTGTGCCCAGACCTTAAGCCTAGCCCGCACTTGTGCCCAGGCATTAAGCCTAGCCCGCACTTGTGCCCAGGCATTAAGCCTAGCCCGCCCTTGTGCCCAGGCCTTAAGCCAAGCCCGCCCTTGTGCCCAGGCCTTAAGCCTAGCCCGCACTTGTGCCCAGGCCTTAAGCCTAGCCTGCACTTGTGCCCAGGCCTTAAGCCTAGCCTGCACTTGTGCCCCGGCCTTAAGCCTAGCCCTCACTTGTGCCCCGGCCTTAGGCCTAGCCCGCACTTGTGCCCCGGCCTTAAGCCTAGCCCGCACTTGTGCCCCGGCCTTAAGCCTAGCCCGCACTTGTGCCCCGGCCTTAAGCCTAGCCAGCACTTGTGCCCCGGCCTTAAGCCTAGCCCGCACTTGTGCCCCGGCCTTAAGCCTAGCCAGCACTTGTGCCCCGGCCTTAAGCCTAGCCAGCACTTGTGCCCCGGCCTTAAGCCTAGCCCGCACTTGTGCCCCGGCCTTAAGCCTAGCCAGCACTTGTGCCCCGGCCTTAAGCCTAGCCAGCACTTGTGCCCCGGCCTCAAGCCTAGCCCGCACTTGTGCCCCGGCCTTAAGCCTAGCCCGCACCTGTGCCCAGGCCTTAAGCCTAGCCCGCACCTGTGCCCAGGCCTTAAGTCTAGCCCGCACCTGTGCCCAGGCCTTAAGCCTAGCCCGCACCTGTGCCCAGGCCTTAAGCCTAGCCCGCACCTGTGCCCAGGCCTTAAGCCTAGCCTGCGCTTTTGAGCCCCTTGAATGCTTGTTTGTTTGTTTTTGTCTTCAGGTTCATGTTGGTTATGCACATAGGGCCAGCTTTACGCTCTTCGCTCTTGTCCCGTCTGAATGTGCATGCACGACTGTAATTGGGGAAGAAGGCATTACCCATTTACGGAGGACAGACAAGAAGTGCCTGGTCGCTTGGAGCATGGGGTTATGGAGAGGCTCCGCACTGTACAACAAAGGATCTAGTCCAAAATGTCCAAGTACAGAGTAGAGGGGTGAAAGCTAGCTCTTCACCCCTATGGGTGCCTAACCCTTTATGCAAAGAGTGCAAAGAGTTAGCTGTATGCCTTAAGCCTAGCCCGCAATTGTGCCCAGGCCTTAAGCCTAGCCCGCACTTGTGCCCAGGCCTTAAGCCTAGCCCGCACTTGTGCCCCGGCCTTAAGCCTAGCCCGCACTCGTGCCCCGGCCTTAAGCCTAGCCCGCACTCGTGCCCCGACCTTAAGCCTAGCCCGCACTCGTGCCCCTGCCTTAAGCCTAGCCCGCACTTGTGCCCCGGCCTTAAGCCTAGCCCTCACTTGTGCCCCGGCCTTAAGCCTTGCCCGCACTTGTGCCCTGGCCTTAAGCCTTGCCCGCACTTGTGCCCCGGCCTTAAGCCTAGCCCGCACTTGTGCCCCGGCCTAAAGCCTAGCCCGCACTTGTGCCCCGGCCTTAAGCCTAGCCCGCACTTGTGCCCCGGCCTTAAGCCTAGCCCGCACTTGTGCCCCGGCCTTAAGCCTAGCCCGCACTTGTGCCCCGGCCTTAAGCCTAGCCCGCACTTGTGCCCCGGCCTTAAGCCTAGCCCGCACTTGTGCCCCGGCCTTAAGCCTAGCCCGCACTTGTGCCCCGGCTTTAAGCCTAGCCCGCACTTGTGCCCCGGCCTCAAGCCTAGCCCGCACTTGTGCCCCGGCCTTAAGCCTAGCCCGCACTTGTGCCCCGGCCTTAAGCCTAGCCCGCACTTGTGCCCCGGCCTTAAGCCTAGCCCGCACTTGTGCCCCGGCCTTAAGCCTAGCCCGCACTTGTGCCCAGGCCTTAAGCCTAGCCCGCATTTGTGCCCAGGCCTTAAGCCTAGCCCGCACTTGTGCCCAGGCCTTAAGCCTAGCCCGCACTTGTGCCCAGGCCTTAAGCCTAGCCCGCACTTGTACCCCAGCCTCAAGCCTAGCCCGCACTTGTGCCCGGCCTCAAGCCTAGCCCGCACTTGTGCCCCGGCCTCAAGCCTAGCCCGCACTTGTGCCCCGGCCTCAAGCCTTAACCGCATTTGTGCCCCGGCCTTAAGCCTAGCCCGCACTTGTGCCCCGGCCTTAAGCCTGGCCCGCACCTGTGCCCCGGCCTTAAGCCTAGCCCGCACCTGTGCCCAGGCCTTAAGCCTAGCCCGCACCTGTGCCCAGGCCTTAAGCCTAGCCCGCACCTGTGCCCAGGCCTTAGGCCTAGCCCGCACCTGTGCCCATGCCTTAAGCCTAGCCCGCACCTGTGCCCAGGCCTTAAGCCTAGCCTGCACTTTTGAGCCCCTTGAAAGCTTGTTTGTTTTTGTCTTCAGGTTCATGTTGGTTATGCACATAGGGCCAGCTTTACGCTCTTCGCTCTTGTCCCGTCTGAATGCGCATGCACGACTGTAATTGGGGAAGAAGGCATTACCCATTTACGGAGGACAGACAAGAAGTGCCTGGTCGCTTGGAGCATGGGGTTATGGAGAGGCTCCGCACTGTACAACAAAGGATCTAGTCCTAAATGTCCAAGTACAGAGTAGAGGGGTGAAAGCCAGCTCTTCACCCCTATGGGTGCCTAACCCTTTATGCAAAGAGTTAGCTGTATGCCTTAAGCCTAACCCGCACTTGTGCCCAGGCCTTAAGCCTAGCCAGCACTTGTGCCCCGGCCTTAAGCCTAGCCCGCACTTGTGCCCCGGCTTTAAGCCTAGCCCGCACTTGTGCCCCGGACTTAAGCCTAGCCCGCACTTGTGCCCCGGCCTTAAGCCTAGCCCGCACTTGTGCCCCGGCCTTAAGCCTAGCCCGCACTTGTGCCCCGGCCTTAAGTCTAGCCCGCACTTGTGCCCCGGCCTTAAGCCTAGCCCGCACTTGTGCCCCGGCCATAAGCCTAGCCCGCACTTGTGCCCCGGCCATAAGCCTAGCCCGCACTTGTGCCCCGGCCTTAAGCCTAGCCCGCACTTGTGCCCCGGCCTTAAGCCTAGCCCGCACTTGTGCCCCGGCCTTAAGCCTAGCCCGCACTTGTGCCCCGGCCTTAAGCCTAGCCCGCACTTGTGCCCCGGCCTTAAGCCTAGCCCGCACTTGTGCCCCGGCCTTAAGCCTAGCCCGCACTTGTGCCCAGGCCTTAAGCCTAGCCCGCATTTGTGCCCCGGCCTCAAGCCTTAACCGCATTTGTGCCCCGGCCTCAAGCCTAGCCCGCACTTGTGCCCCGGCCTTAAGCCTGGCCCGCACCTGTGCCCCGGCCTTAAGCCTGGCCCGCACCTGTGCCCCGGCCTTAAGCCTGGCCCGCACCTGTGCCCCGGCCTTAAACCTGCCCGCACCTGTGCCCAGGCCTTAAGCCTAGCCCGCACCTGTGCCCAGGCCTTAAGCCTAGCCCGCACCTGTGCCCAGGCCTTAAGCCTAGCCCGCACCTGTGCCCAGGCCTTAAGCCTAGCCCGCACCTGTGCCCAGGCCTTAAGCCTAGCCCGCACCTGTGCCCAGGCCTTAAGCCTAGCCTGCACTTTTGAGCCCCTTGAAAGCTTGTTTGTTTTTGTCTTCAGGTTCATGTTGGTTATGCACATAGGGCCAGCTTTACGCTCTTCGCTCTTGTCCCGTCTGAATGCGCATGCACGACTGTAATTGGGGAAGAAGGCATTACCCATTTACGGAGGACAGACAAGAAGTGCCTGGTCGCTTGGAGCATGGGGTTATGGAGAGGCTCCGCACTGTACAACAAAGGATCTAGTCCTAAATGTCCAAGTACAGAGTAGAGGGGTGAAAGTTAGCTCTTCACCCCTATGAGTGCCTAACCCTTTATGCAAAGAGTGCAAAGAGTTAGATGTATGCCTTAAGCCTAACCCGCACTTGTGCCCAGGCCTTAAGCCTAGCCCGCACTTGTGCCCCGGCTTTTAGCCTAGCCCGCCCTTGTGCCCAGGCCTTAAGCCTAGCCCGCACTTGTGCCCAGGCCTTAAGCCTAGCCCGCACTTGTGCCCCGGCCTTAAGCCTAGCCCGCACATGTGCCCAGACCTTAAGCCTAGCCCGCACTTGTGCCCAGGCATTAAGCCTAGCCCGCACTTGTGCCCAGGCCTTAAGCCTAGCCCTCACTTTTGCCCAGGCCTTAAGCCTAGCCCGCACTTGTGCCCAGGCCTTAAGCCTAGCCCGCACTTGTGCCCCGGCCTTAAGCCTTGCCCGCACTTGTGCCCCGGCCTTAAGCCTTGCCCGCACTTGTGCCCCGGCCTTAAGCCTAGCCCGCACTTGTGCCCCGGCCTAAAGCCTAGCCCGCACATGTGCCCCGGCCTTAAGCCTAGCCCGCACATGTGCCCCGGCCTTAAGCCTAGCCCGCACTTGTGCCCCGGCCTTAAGCCTAGCCCGCACCTGTGCCCAGGCCTTAAGCCTAGCCCGCACCTGTGCCCAGGCCTTAAGCCTAGCCCGCACCTGTGCCCAGGCCTTAAGCCTAGCCCGCACCTTTGAGCCCCTTGAAAGCTTGTTTGTTTTTGTCTTCAGGTTCATGTTGGTTATGCACATAGGGCCAGCTTTACGCTCTTCGCTCTTGTCCCGTCTGAATGCGCATGCACGACTGTAATTGGGGAAGAAGGCATTACCCATTTACGGAGGACAGACAAGAAGTGCCTGGTCGCTTGGAGCATGGGGTTATGGAGAGGCTCCGCACTGTACAACAAAGGATCTAGTCCTAAATGTCCAAGTACAGAGTAGAGGGGTGAAAGTTAGCTCTTCACCCCTATGAGTGCCTAACCCTTTATGCAAAGAGTGCAAAGAGTTAGATGTATGCCTTAAGCCTAACCCGCACTTGTGCCCAGGCCTTAAGCCTAGCCCGCACTTGTGCCCCGGCTTTTAGCCTAGCCCGCCCTTGTGCCCAGGCCTTAAGCCTAGCCCGCACTTGTGCCCCGGCCTTAAGCCTAGCCCGCACATGTGCCCAGACCTTAAGCCTAGCCCGCACTTGTGCCCAGGCATTAAGCCTAGCCCGCACTTGTGCCCAGGCCTTAAGCCTAGCCCTCACTTTTGCCCAGGCCTTAAGCCTAGCCCGCACTTGTGCCCAGGCCTTAAGCCTAGCCCGCACTTGTGCCCCGGCCTTAAGCCTTGCCCGCACTTGTGCCCCGGCCTTAAGCCTTGCCCGCACTTGTGCCCCGGCCTTAAGCCTAGCCCGCACTTGTGCCCCGGCCTAAAGCCTAGCCCGCACATGTGCCCCGGCCTTAAGCCTAGCCCGCACATGTGCCCCGGCCTTAAGCCTAGCCCGCACTTGTGCCCCGGCCTTAAGCCTAGCCCGCACATGTGCCCAGACCTTAAGCCTAGCCCGCACTTGTGCCCAGGCATTAAGCCTAGCCCGCCCTTGTGCTCAGGCCTTAAGCCTAGCCCTCACTTTTACCCAGGCCTTAAGCCTAGCCCTCACTTTTACCCAGGCCTTAAGCCTAGCCCGCACTTGTGCCCAGGCCTTAAGCCTAGCCCACACTTGTGCCCCGGCCTTAAGCCTTGCCCGCACTTGTGCCCCGGCCTTAAGCCTTGCCCGCACTTGTGCCCCGGCCTTAAGCCTAGCCCGCACTTGTGCCCCGGCCTAAAGCCTAGCCCGCACTTGTGCCCCGGCCTTAAGCCTAGCCCGCACTTGTGCCCCGGCCTTAAGCCTAGCCCGCACTTGTGCCCCGGCCTTAAGCCTAGCCCGCACTTGTGCCCCGGCCTTAAGCCTAGCCCGCACTTGTGCCCCGGCCTTAAGCCTAGCCCGCACTTGTGCCCCGGCCTTAAGCCTAGCCCGCACTTGTGCCCCGGCCTTAAGCCTAGCCCGCACTTGTGCCCCGGCCTTAAGCCTAGCCCGCATTTGTGCCCCGGCCTTAAGCCTAGCCCGCACTTGTGCCCCGGCCTTAAGCCTAGCCCGCACTCGTGCCCCGGCCTTAAGCCTAGCCCGCACTCGTGCCCAGGCCTTAAGCCTAGCCCGCACTCGTGCCCAGGTCTTAAGCCTAGCCCGCACTCGTGCCCAGGCATTAAGCCTAGCCCGCACTTGTTCCCAGGCCTTAAGCCTAGCCCGCCCTTGTGCCCAGGCCTTAAGCCTAGCCCGCATTTGTGCCCAGGCCTTAAGCCTAGCCCGCACTTGTGCCCAGGCCTTAAGCCTAGCCCGCACTTGTGCCCCGGCCTTAAGCCTAGCCCGCACTTGTGCCCCGGCCTTAAGCCTAGCCCGCACTTGTGCCCCGGCCTTAAGCCTTGCCCGCACTTGTGCCCCGGCCTTAAGCCTTGCCCGCACTTGTGCCCCGGCCTTAAGCCTAGCCCGCACTTGTGCCCCGGCCTAAAGCCTAGCCCGCACTTGTGCCCCGGCCTTAAGCCTAGCCCGCACTTGTGCCCCGGCCTTAAGCCTTGCCCGCACTTGTGCCCCGGCCTTAAGCCTAGCCCGCACTTGTGCCCCGGCCTAAAGCCTAGCCCGCACTTGTGCCCCGGCCTTAAGCCTAGCCCGCACTTGTGCCCCGGCCTTAAGCCTAGCCCGCACTTGTGCCCCGGCCTTAAGCCTAGCCCGCACTTGTGCCCCGGCCTTAAGCCTAGCCCGCACTTGTGCCCCGGCCTTAAGCCTAGCCCGCACTTGTGCCCCGGCCTTAAGCCTAGCCCGCACTTGTGCCCCGGCCTTAAGCCTAGCCCGCACTTGTGCCCCGGCCTTAAGCCTAGCCCGTACTTGTGCCCAGGCCTTAAGCCTAGCCCGCACTTGTGCCCAGGTCTTAAGCCTAGCCCGCACTTGTGCCCAGGCATTAAGCCTAGCCCGCACTTGTTCCGAGGCCTTAAGCCTAGCCCGCCCTTGTGCCCAGGCCTTAAGCCTAGCCCGCATTTGTGCCCAGGCCTTAAGCCTAGCCCGCACTTGTGCCCAGGCCTTAAGCCTAGCCCGCACTTGTGCCCCGGCCTTAAGCCTAGCCCGCACTTGTGCCCCGGCCTTAAGCCTAGCCCGCACTTGTGCCCCGGCCTTAAGCCTAGCCCGCACTTGTGCCCCGGCCTTAAGCCTTGCCCGCACTTGTGCCCCGGCCTTAAGCCTTGCCCGCACTTGTGCCCCGGCCTTAAGCCTAGCCCGCACTTGTGCCCCGGCCTAAAGCCTAGCCCGCACTTGTGCCCCGGCCTTAAGCCTAGCCCGCACTTGTGCCCCAGCCTTAAGCCTAGCCCGCACTTGTGCCCCGGCCTTAAGCCTAGCCCGCACTTGTGCCCAGGCATTAAGCCTAGCCCGCACTTGTTCCCAGGCCTTAAGCCTAGCCCGCCCTTGTGCCCAGGCCTTAAGCCTAGCCCGCATTTGTGCCCAGGCCTTAAGCCTAGCCCGCACTTGTGCCCAGGCCTTAAGCCTAACCCGCACTTGTGCCCCGGCCTTAAGCCTAGCCCGCACTTGTGCCCCGGCCTTAAGCCTAGCCCGCACTTGTGCCCAGGCCTTAAGCCTAGCCCGCACTTGTGCCAACGCCTTAAGACTAGCCCGCACATGTGCCCCGGCCTTAAGCCTAGCCTTCACTTTTGCCCCGGCCTTAAGCCTAGCCCGCACTTGTGCCCCGGCCTTAAGCCTAGCCCGCACTTGTGCCCCGGCCTTAAGCCTTGCCCGCACTTGTGCCCCGGCCTTAAGCCTTGCCCGCACTTGTGCCCCGGCCTTAAGCCTAGCCCGCACTTGTGCCCCGGCCTAAAGCCTAGCCCGCACTTGTGCCCCGGCCTTAAGCCTTGCCCGCACTTGTGCCCCGGCCTTAAGCCTAGCCCGCACTTGTGCCCCGGCCTAAAGCCTAGCCCGCACTTGTGCCCCGGCCTTAAGCCTAGCCCGCACTTGTGCCCCGGCCTTAAGCCTAGCCCGCACTTGTGCCCCGGCCTTAAGCCTAGCCCGCACTTGTGCCCCGGCCTTAAGCCTAGCCCGCACTTGTGCCCCGGCCTTAAGCCTAGCCCGCACTTGTGCCCCGGCCTTAAGCCTAGCCCGCACTTGTGCCCCGGCCTTAAGCCTAGCCCGCACTTGTGCCCCGGCCTTAAGCCTAGCCCGCACTTGTGCCCCGGCCTTAAGCCTAGCCCGCATTTGTGCCCCGGCCTTAAGCCTAGCCCGCACTTGTGCCCCGGCCTTAAGCCTAGCCCGCATTTGTGCCCCGGCCTTAAGCCTAGCCCGCACTTGTGCCCCGGCCTTAAGCCTAGCCCGCACTTGTGCCCCGGCCTTAAGCCTAGCCCGTACTTGTGCCCAGGCCTTAAGCCTAGCCCGCACTTGTGCCCAGGTCTTAAGCCTAGCCCGCACTTGTGCCCAGGCATTAAGCCTAGCCCGCACTTGTTCCCAGGCCTTAAGCCTAGCCCGCCCTTGTGCCCAGGCCTTAAGCCTAGCACGCATTTGTGCCCAGGCCTTAAGCCTAGCCCGCACTTGTGCCCAGGCCTTAAGCCTAGCCCGCACTTGTGCCCCGGCCTTAAGCCTAGCCCGCACTTGTGCCCCGGCCTTAAGCCTAGCCCGCACTTGTGCCCCGGCCTTAAGCCTTGCCCGCACTTGTGCCCCGGCCTTAAGCCTTGCCCGCACTTGTGCCCCGGCCTTAAGCCTAGCCCGCACTTGTGCCCCGGCCTAAAGCCTAGCCCGCACTTGTGCCCCGGCCTTAAGCCTAGCCCGCACTTGTGCCCCGGCCTTAAGCCTAGCCCGCACTTGTGCCCCGGCCTTAAGCCTAGCCCGCACTTGTGCCCAGGCATTAAGCCTAGCCCGCACTTGTTCCCAGGCCTTAAGCCTAGCCCGCCCTTGTGCCCAGGCCTTAAGCCTAGCCCGCATTTGTGCCCAGGCCTTAAGCCTAGCCCGCACTTGTGCCCAGGCCTTAAGCCTAACCCGCACTTGTGCCCCGGCCTTAAGCCTAGTACGCACTTGTGCCCCGGCCTTAAGCCTAGCCCGCACTTGTGCCCAGGCCTTAAGCCTAGCCCGCACTTGTGCCAACGCCTTAAGACTAGCCCGCACATGTGCCCCGGCCTTAAGCCTAGCCTTCACTTTTGCCCCGGCCTTAAGCCTAGCCCGCACTTGTGCCCCGGCCTTAAGCCTAGCCCGCACTTGTGCCTTGGCCTTAAGCCTAGCCCGCACTTGTGCCCCGGCCTTAAGCCTAGCCCGCACTTGTGCCCAGGCCTTAAGCCTAGCCCGCACTTGTGCCAACGCCTTAAGCCAAGCCCGCACATGTGCCCCGGCCTTAAGCCTAGCCCGCACCTGTGCCCCGGCCTAAAGCCTAGCCCGCACTTGTGCCCCAGCCTTAAGCCTGGCCCGCACCTGTGCCCCGGCCTTAAGCCTAGCCCGCACCTGTGCCCAGGCCTTAAGCCTAGCCCGCACCTGTGCCCAGGCCTTAAGCCTAGCCCGCACCTGTGCCCAGGCCTTAAGCCTAGCCCGCACCTGTGCCCAGGCCTTAAGCCTAGCCCGCACCTGTGCCCGGGCCTTAAGCCTAGCCCGCACCTGTGCCCAGGCCTTAAGCCTAGCCTGCACTTTTGAGCCCCTTGAAAGCTTGTTTGTTTTTGTCTTCAGGTTCATGTTGGTTATGCACATAGGGCCAGCTTTACGCTCTTCGCTCTTGTCCCGTCTGAATGCGCATGCACGACTGTAATTGGGGAAGAAGGCATTACCCATTTACGGAGGACAGACAAGAAGTGCCTGGTCGCTTGGAGCATGGGGTTATGGAGAGGCTCCGCACTGTACAACAAAGGATCTAGTCCTAAATGTCCAAGTACAGAGTAGAGGGGTGAAAGCTAGCTCTTCACCCCTATGGGTGCCTAACCCTTTATGCAAAGAGTGCAAAGAGCTAGCTGTATGCCTTAAGCCTAACCCGCACTTGTGCCCAGGCCTTAAGCCTAGCCCGCACTTGTGCCCCGGCTTTTAGCCTAGCCCGCCCTTGTGCCCAGGCCTTAAGCCTAGCCCGCACTTGTGCCCAGGCCTTAAGCCTAGCCCGCACTTGTGCCCTGGCCTTAAGCCTAGCCCGCACTTGTGCCCTGGCCTTAAGCCTAGCCCGCACTTGTGCCCCGGCCTTAAGCCTAGCCCTCACTTTTGCCCAGGCCTTAAGCCTAGCCCGCACTTGTGCCCAGGCCTTAAGCCTAGCCCGCACTTGTGCCCCGGCCTTAAGCCTAGCCCGCACTTGTGCCCCGGCCTTAAGCCTAGCCCGCACTTGTGCCCCGGCCTTAGGCCTAGCCCGCACATGTGCCCAGACCTTAAGCCTAGCCCGCACTTGTGCCCAGGCATTAGGCCTAGCCCGCACTTGTGCCCAGGCCTTAAGCCTAGCCCTCACTTTTGCCCAGGCCTTAAGCCTAGCCCGCACTTGTGCCCAGGCCTTAAGCCTAGCCCGCACTTGTGCCCAGGCCTTAAGCCTAGCCCGCACTTGTGCCCAGGCCTTAAGCCTAGCCCGCACTTGTGCCCCGGCCTTAAGCCTTGCCCGCACTTGTGCCCCGGCCTTAAGCCTAGCCCGCACTTGTGCCCCGGCCTTAAGCCTAGCCCGCACTTGTGCCCCGGCCTTAAGCCTAGCCCGCACTTGTGCCCCGGCCTAAAGCCTAGCCCGCACTTGTGCCCCGGCCTTAAGCCTAGCCCGCACTTGTGCCCCGGCCTTAAGCCTAGCCCGCACATGTGCCCCGGCCTTAAGCCTAGCCCGCACTTGTGCCCCGGCCTTAAGCCTAGCCCGCACATGTGCCCAGACCTTAAGCCTAGCCCGCACTTGTGCCCAGGCATTAAGCCTAGCCCGCACTTGTGCCCAGGCCTTAAGCCTAGCCCTCACTTTTACCCAGGCCTTAAGCCTAGCCCGCACTTGTGCCCAGGCCTTAAGCCTAGCCTGCACTTGTGCCCAGGCCTTAAGCCTAGCCCGCACTTGAGCCCAGGCCTTATGCCTAGCCCGCACTTGTGCCCAGGCCTTAAGCCTAGCCCGCACTTGTGCCCAGGCCTTATGCCTAGCCCGCACTTGTGCCCCGGCCTTAAGCCTAGCCCGCACTTGTGCCCAGGCCTCAAGCCTAGCCTGCACTTGTGCCCAGGCCTCAAGCCTAGCCCGCACTTGTGCCCAGGCCTTAAGCCTAGTCTGCACTTGTGCCCAGGCCTTAAGCCTAGCCCGCATTTGTGCCCAGGCCTTAAGCCTAGCCCGCACTTGTGCCCCGGCCTTAAGCCTAGCCCGCACTTGTGCCCCGGCCTTAAGCCAAGCCCGCACTTGTGCCCCTGCCTTAAGCCTAGCCCGCACTTGTGCCCAGGCCTTAAGCCTAGCCCGCACTTGTGCCCAGGCCTTAAGCCTAGCCCGCACTTGTGCCCAAGCCTTAAGCCTAGCCCGCACTTGTGCCAAGGCCTTAAGCCTAGCCCGCACTTGTGCCCAGGCCTTAAGCCTAGCCCGCACTTGTGCCCAGGCCTTAAGCCTAGCCCGCACTTGTGCCCAGGCCTTAAGCCTAGCCCGAACTTGTGCCCCTGCCTTAAGCCTAGCCCGCACTTGTGCCGCTGCTTTAAGCCTAGCCCGCACTTGTGCCCCTGCCTTAAGCCATGCCCGCACTTGTGCCCCTGCCTTAAGCCTAGCCCGCACTTGTGCCCCTGCCGTAAGCCTAGCCCGCACTTGTGCCCCTGCCTTAAGCCTAGCCCGCACTTGTGCCCAGGCCTTAAGCCTAGCCCGCACTTGTGCCCAGGCCTTAAGCCTAGCCCGCACTTGTGCCCATGCCTTAAGCCTAGCCCGCACTTGTGCCCAGGCCTTAAGCCTAGCCCGCACTTGTTCCCAGGGCTTAAGCCTAGCCCGCACTTGTGCCCCTGCCTTAAGCCTAGCCCGCACTTGTGCCCCTGCCTTATGCCAAGCCCGCACTTGTGCCCCTGCCTTATGCCAAGCCCGCACTTGTGCCCCTGCCTTAAGCCATGCCCGCACTTGTGCCCCTGCCTTAAGCCAAGCCCGCACTTGTGCCCCTGCCTTAAGCCTAGCCCGCACTTGTGCCCCTGCCTTAAGCCTAGCCCGCACTTGTGCCCAGGCCTTAAGCCTAGCCAGCACTTGTGCTCATGCCTTAAGCCTAGCCAGCAATTGTGCCTCCTGCCTTGATCCTAGCCAGCACCGCACTTGTGCCCAGGCCTTAAGCCTAGCCCGCATTTGTGCCTAGGCCTTAAGCCTAGCCCGCACTTGTGCCCATGACTTAAGCCTAGCCCGCACTTGTGCCCAGGCCTTAAGCCTAGCCAGCACTTGTGCACCCAGCCTTAAGCCTAGCCAGCACTTGTGCCCCGGCCTTAAGCCTAGCCCGCACTTGTGCCCCTGCCTTAGACCTAGCCCGCACTTGTGCCCCTGCCTTTAGCCTAGCCCACACTTGTGCCCCTGCCTTAAGCCTAGTCCTCCCTTGTGCCCCTGCCTTAAGCCTAGCCCGCACTTGTGCCCAGGCCTTAAGCCTAGCCCGCACTTGTGCCCAGGCCTTAAGCCTAGCCCGCACTTGTGCCCAGGCCTTAAGCCTAGCCCGCACTTGTGCCCCCTGCTTTGATCCTAGCCAGCACTGCACTTGTGCCCATGCATTAAGCCTAGCCCGCACTTGTGCCCAGGCCTTAAGCCTAGCCCGCACTTGTGCCCAGGCCTTAAGCCTAGCCCGCACTTTTGAGCCCCTTGAATGCTTGTTTGTTTGTTTTTGTCTTCAGCTTCATGTTGGTTATGCACATAGGGCCAGCTTTACGCTCTTTGCTCTTGTCCCGTCTGAATGCGCATGTACGACTGTAATTGGGGAAGAAGGCATTACCCATTTACGGAGGACATACAAGAAGTGCCTGGTCGCTTGGAGCATGGGGTTATGGAGAGTCTTCGCACTGTACAACAAAGGATCTAGTCCTAAATGTCCAAGTACAGAGTAGAGGGGTGAAAGCTAGCTCTTCACCCCTATGGGTGTCTAACCCTTTATGCAAAGAGTGCAAAGAGTTAGCTGTATGCCTCAAGCCTAGCCAGCACTTGTGCTCATGCCTTAAGCCTAGCCAGCACTTGTGCCCCCTTCCGTGATCCTAGCCAGCACTGCACTTGTGCCCATGCCTTAAGCCTAGCCCGCTCTTGTGCCCAGGCCTTAAGCCTAGCCCGCACTTGTGCCCAGGCTTTAAGCCTAGCCCGCACTTGTGCCCAGGCCTTAAGCCTAGCCCGCACTTGTGCCCAGGCCTTAAGCCTAGCCCTCACTTGTGCCCCTGCCTTAAGCCTAGCCCACACTTGTGCCCCTGCCTTAAGCCTAGCCC